>NC_134414.1:22677432-22980509 GCF_030867145.1 Opisthocomus hoazin | reverse complement strand
CCTTTCCAGGGATGGAGGTGAGGCTGACAGGCCTGTAATAAGTTCTCACAGTGGTAACACCCATACATATTTCCATTATTCTTTGTCCAAAGATCTTCAGCACAAGATGTTCCTCTACCATCTGCAGCGCATAGCAATGAAAAGTCTTTGCTTATTTCCTTATCTGTCCTTCTGCAATAGGTTTTAACCCATTAGTATTCTATTTCCCTGAAAAATAATACAATCTGTTTTACCAATTTGATCATAACTTGAATCATGTATGAAGACTTCAGGTCTTTAAACACAGTCATTTAGAACTCAGTTGTATTTAAGTGGAGAGGTAAGGAGAGGGGGTGTTCATCTTTTGTAGCCGCTATGAAAGAGGTATAAACACTGTATGAAGTGCTCTGGTAGTGTGATGGAAATGCAGTGCTGTATTCATGCTTGATCTAGATTAAATCTGTACTGAAAGGTGATCCAGAATGTACAAATTTGGAACCACATCCTAAGGCTTCACTTGATCAGGAGAAGTATTCCAGTAAATGACCAGGATGCTTATTGCACTCATCATAATTATATACAGTTTTATTTAATTACAACCTCTATTCAAGTAAAACATCCCATTCATTATTTTTCCAGGTGTTTTAAGTGTGGGAGGCAAGGTAATGTAGAAATAGATCCCTTTGAACTAGAGGATCCTAAGATTCAGTTTCTACAAGGTATTTGCTATTAAGATTATAGTGGCTATAGCTGACTTCAGTATCTTGGACTGAAACAATTCTATACATGTCAATGTTGCGCAGCACCAGGACTTTTTTCTCCATCTGGAATTCAGAACTAGTCCGTCCAACTTTTCAAGTCAAATTTACTGAAATAAAACAATACAGGACTAAAGACAGAATTTAGATGGAGGCTTAATAGTGCTGACAACAGTTCTACAACCCCGTGGCAGCACAGTTTCTATAGGTAAGATTGAACTAATTGAGTTACACATTTAATTACAGTAAAAACCAATGAGTTGTATTGAATCAATCAGGAAATTGGGAGACCTGTCCCAGTTTCCGCTGAGAAAATGAACATTTAATATTCTGCCTCTTAACAGCCAATTAAGTAACCACAGTTACTTTCTACTTTGTGGTCACTCCTTAACAGTCTCTGGGAGGTGAGCAGAAGTGGATTTGTAATTGTAATTAAGAAGAATGCACAGCTTTAAAGCCCACATTATCTGGGACACCTGGTATTTGGGATACTAGGTACATATACCTAGGGCATCTTCGTTGGTAGTTTTGTGACCAGCTCCCAGACAGATACACATAGATCTCTAAACCTGCTGACTGCAGACAACTGCAAAGGCAGAACACATACTCCTATAAAAACCTCAACTGGCAGCAGCTCTAGGCTCCAAGAGCAGCAGCTGATCGGGCTGATGGATGTTCTTCCTTCATCATTATTTCACTGTGTAGCACAACTAGCTGTGTAGTGATGACCTCTGAACCACTTTTCACTGTAATTCCTGTCATTCTACATCAAATAACTTTGCATATCAAGAAGACCTATGTCATCTGTAAAGGTATTTCTTCACTGAGACTTCATTCAAGCTTGATATCTCTGTGCCATTCATCCATTCATTTAAGCTAGCTGGAGAGCAAGTTTTACAGTTTTGTCTCTTTCCACAAGTTTAGCAAAAGAATATTAGTTGCCTTTGATGGCCTTACTCCAGTCCTCTGTATGATGTGAGCCTTTTCCACTCTTCTACAATGTGCTTGGTTTTCCTTTTTGTGCTGTTTGCTTGTCTGATCCTCAAAGATTTCTGTTGGGAGAAGAGATTCACACCAGAATATGGAGTATATATTTTTAATTCTTGATTAACCAAAACTCTTATCACACTCTCCACATGACTCGCATCTGAGGGTGCTGGGGTAGGCTTCCCTGAAGTGATTTTGAAATACACAAAGAATGTTTTATAACAGTAAATACAGTGCTTCTCACAGGCAGCTCTTCTCTAGGTTAAACATTCACACTGTCTGGATGGACTGCAGTCTGTGTTCACAGATTTATGTGTATTTTTTAAATACAGTATCACCCATTTTGCACAGTATGGTCTGCTGAAAGTTCATTTGGCAAGAAACAGTTCTTGCTAAGTATAAAGTGTGAAATCTGGCAATAAAATTTTAAATTAAACCCAGCATTTTTCAGCCTACATCCTGGCAACTGCTGTCTTACTAACAAGCAGCAATTTCTAACCAGTATTATGTGTAGTGACGTAAGAGGGTGTAACTGAATGCTCATCCTTCTGTATTTATTAATATGAAATTTAGTTTAATAAGTTATAAGATCTTACAATGCAATATGCAGTAGTTGTATTGGTTACAGATAATCCCAATGGTATAATGATCTACTACATGTAATGTTTTACACTGTGGTATCACTTAAGAGTACCACTTAGTCCCACTGTGTCAATGACTTTATAAACATTCTAATACCTGTTCCAAAGTATTTACATTTTAAGTATGTCCAGTTTAACTTTATACAGTCCTAATGTACTAATTAATATTGGGCTTAAAATGAGTTCCATGAGATTGATTCCATCAATCAATATCTGCTGTAAAATATATTGCAATTATAGTTTTAAATGAAATTAAATTCTAGAAATTGTGTAAAAGAAAGCATGCATATTCATGTAATATCCAACTCAGACTTCAGAAAAAAGTAATTAGTTGAGGATATACATGTCTACCCAAAACGTTCCACTTAGCTTCCCTAGCACACATGTTGCTTTTGTCCTCCACACTTAGAATTAGCTTGAGGCTATCTCAAAAAAAAAAAAAAGATAGCATGAAGTTCCCATTAGCTTTTTGGATAAATATTTCTAAGGAACATTTAGTATATTTCTTCTTCTGCCTTCTTATAAATCAGTTTGCGCTATGATAATTTTTCTAAGACAGGTAGTATTTTTTTTGCCGTCCGCCTGACCCACCAGGAACACCTGAGCAGGCTGCCCCAGGCAGTGCTGCCTGCAGGACACCTGCCCTTACAGCCACATGCACCACCTCTTTGTCACAGCAGAATATCCACAGCCACCGAGATACTGGGTGTGACAAGGCAAAGATGGGCAAGGATGACTGCAACACCTCTGTTGAGGATATGGTAAACATTCCCTGTAAGAAAGGCTAGATGGAAAAAGAAATAGTAAAATGGCATTATTATTAGGGCTACAAAAATGATCCAAGGGCTGGAGCATCTCTTCTATGAGGACAGGCTGAGACAGTTGGGCTTGTTCAGCCTGGAGAAGAGAAGGCTGTGGGGAGACCTGATTGCAGCCTTTCAGTACTTAAAGGGAGCCTGTAGGAAAGATGGGGACGATCTTTTTAGTAGAGACAGCAGTGACAGGATGAGGGGTAATGGTTTTAAACCAAAACAGGGTAGGTTTAGGCTAGATATAAGGAAGAAATTCTTTACAATGAGGGTGGTGAAACACTGGAACGGGTTGCCCAGAGGGGTCGTGGAGGCCCCATCCCTGGAAACATTCAAGACCAGGTCGGACAGGGCTCTGAGCAACCTGATCTAGTTAGCGGTGTCCCTGCTCGCTGCGGGGGGGTTGGACTAGATGACCTCTAGGGGTCCCTTCCGACCCAAAACTTTCTATGATTCTATGATTCTATGATTCTATGATTCTGTCTTTCAAATGTATTGACTGTTGGAGAAGTATCTTGTAAGAGTAAATATACATTGGGCAATCTCAGCCAAGCCACCACCAAGGTAAGTGATGCTCAGTCCCATGGGCAGAGAAGGTCCCGTGCTGCGAGACAGCACTTGGCCCCAATGTTTCCAGGCATGAGCAGACATACTGGTGTAGAGCCAACTATTTACTATATATCAAAAACAGAAAATATACTTCTGAAGGTGTCAGCACTCTCTTCTTGAGTACAAAGCCAGTGATAGGACTATGTAAGTCAATTACTTAGCCTAGAAGTTAAAACTGATTGTATCTAAAGTTTTCGGAACTGACATGGATACTGCAGATTCCTACACTGTTGACAGCCACTGGCACCTCAAGCACTGCACCCCTTCAGTGTTACACTGGGGGCTGTTCTTAGCTGATGGCCGCGCCGCGGCGAATGCCCTATTTAAAAATGGTGGCCAAGCCACGTAGTTCTCAACGGGAGTGAAGCCGCCATTGCCCTCAGGCCTCCATTTTGAGAGCGGCAACGGCGCTGTGGCCGGGGGACGGGGGGCAGGCTGGGCCTCCCAGGGCGGCTGGAGCCGGGGCCGTCGGGCGGGAGCTCGGCCCGTCGGGAGCAATGGCGGCGGGCCGAAAAGTGGCGGAGAAAAGCACATCAGCCTGTGATCTCGGCCCCACTGGGAGGAATGGGAGGCGCTGGTGTTGTGGAAGGGATTCATGAGGTTCCTCACAGGCGACTTTATGTGCTAGCCTCTGCTGACAGATCAGCTTCCCGTTATCGAGAAAAAAAGTAATAATTAAAAAAGGAATTAGGCCATCAGGGCTAAATAAGTATTTTAAAAGACAACCTATGGTAGCACATTTACTGAAAAGATGGTAAGAGATTAGAGTAAGAAATGTGCGATGCTATGCAAGGCTGTACGGATGTAGAATAAAAGAGTCACCACATACATACCAAAAAATGTGTGTGTTTTGTAGCATACACAGGGTAACAGCATGAAAGTAATTCACACTTTGAAAACCAAACTGGCTCCTTATTGCAAGTGCAGCTAGATCTGTTGCTGTCTGCGTAGCCCAGCTCCTTCTCCAGGCTCACTCTGCTGCCCACTCTGATACCTCCAATTTTTGTCCTGATTGCAGTATATTTTCCTTTTAATACTGTTAATCCTTCTGTCTTTTATGGGAACATTCACTGCTTTCTGGGGTGGAGGGTACTCGTGTACAGCCCAAGCCAGAGATAATAGCTTCAGCCCCCAATGTATTTTGGCATTTTGACCAACCGTCTCCTCATCCTCCAAGCACTCTGTCTTGGGCATCTCCCACTAACAGCAGAAAGAGGAAGAAGTGGAGGGTGATGTTGCCACACTGTCAGATGAAGACTTTCATCCTCTCAGTGCATTTGCTTTGCAGGTTGGCACACGCTGGTTCCCTGCATTGATTGTGCACCTTTTTTCTTCTTTCCTTCCATGTCAGGGCAGATTATGTTGCATTTGGTTTTCAATCATCCATGTTCTAGACTTCTCTGTCTTGATAGGTGTGCTGGATGCCACCACCCTTCCAGTTATTTTCCATTTTGTCCCTATTATTGACCTGTATCTGCAGCTTCCTCCTATGATTCATATGGCAATGCAGGTTGCAAAGATGCCTTTTGCCATGCCTCAGTGTAACAAAGTGATGGTTGCACTCACCAAATGCTTAACTATGTGTAATACATAACATCAGGTCTTTGTCTCTGATTATAGCAGAGTCTCCTTTGTCTTAGCTTCTCTTAATTCAAACATACTATTCACGGTTCTTTCGCTGTTCTTATTCAAAGTAGACAATCATTGTCTAGTCAGTCCACTGATTACCAAATCAAAGCTAATGTTTAGTTCCTGAAAGGACGCATCTTGATGGTTCAAAATTGCCTAACAGGACTCCAGTTCTCTTTGTTAGCTTTTGATATTCAGTCTTGCAGCTGTCTTTATGGCCAGTTTTACCTATGCTCAAATTCTATGCAGTGCAAAACTGAAAAGCATGGTAGTACCTTGCCTGAGTGTGGCCACCAGCCAAATTTGGGTGACCTAGTCCAGGACCAGATCACATAAATATTCCACCTGGTCATGTGAGAAAGCAATAGTAAAAATAAAGACAAGGAGATTATTATTTCTCAATTTCTTTTGAGCCATGACAAATACCGAGAAAGAAAAAAATTTTGTCACAGAGAGCTCAGGCAAAAGTCATCAAGTTATTGGTAGCCAAATAAAGCAACCTTCTCTCACCAGACCTATTTTCCATATAGGAAAATATCATTGCTCAGAGGTAGCAGTATCCCTTTACACCTGGACCCCAGCCAGTCTGTTCACCCCCCTACACGCAGTTGGCCTCTCCATTTTAGGTCTTCACTGAAGTCTGACATGACTGAGAAAGTGTGTGCTTGTGTCTGAGGAGGCTCTTCTCATTGTGTTCTGCATCCAGTCACACTCAAGGCAATGTGTCAGGATTGGGCTAGTGTGAGAAAAAGTATCTCCAGTGTTCTGGTCACAGTTCTCCCTTTAGTATCCACCAAATAAATTCATCTCCAAAAAGCCGAATTAGTGACTTTTTGTGACCGTATAGTTCCAGTTTGGTTTGACTGTGTCCAAAGGAATTGGACACAGGATTTTGGACACTGCAGGACACCAGAATGTCACTGGGCTCCAGAGGTATTCATCCCTAGCTAGGCTCAGGCACGTGTGCATCCCACCGTGCAAATGCTGCAGGTTTTTGGTTTTGCATGTGGGCTGCTTTGCACATTGAACACGGCAATGTAGGTTGCATCGAGGATGCCTCTTTGTGAGCATCAGGTGATCACACTGCAGAGTTGTAGTAGGGGTATCCGGCTTTAATTTTTTTTATTCTTTCCAGCCCTGTTCCTACAAGAAGTACATTCAGTCCTCTGCTTGATGAAAAAAATGACCACAGTGTCCCAATTTTTCTCAGAATTGGAACTCCTAATGAACATCACTTTCTTTGGGGATTTGTCTTTCTTACATTTCTGCCATAGGATGGCTGAGATTCTGTGTGTGATAATACACTATTAATCTTGGGAATTTATACTTGAAGAGTTCCTTTCATCTGAGGATTCAAAGTGCTTAGAAGTTAATTTATATTACATTACATTACCCTTGTGAAGCAAGTAAATACTTCCCGCAGTGCAGAAACTGAGATACTAAGAAGATCAAGACTTTGTAGACTGTGTGTCCCATAGACACCTATACAAGAATGGCCTTATTTTTGAAGGAGGTAGTAAGTACTTACGGCTTGCCCTGATTTTGGCCTCTAGCTTTTGTCACCTGCTTTTGAAAACACTGACTTAAATAAATTGCCCTGGGTCACAGGATGATGTGTTAAATGTGTTCACAGGAAGTATCTGCCTTTGCTTGGTCTGACATTCAAACAGAATCCCTACTTTAGTTCCCTTTACAGTCTTTAATGGAGAAAAACATACCAGAAAAAAAAACCAAAAACAAAACCAAAAATGAGCTTATATATGTAGTCTTATCTAGAAGCTGGCAAGATGCGACATTATGTCTTAAATTTCTATGAGACAGTACAATTCCTAACAGATTTCTTCATTGCTGGGCAACGAAGCAATCTTGCTATGCTACAGATTTAACCAGTGACTTGCAGTAACTCTGATACAGTGTAAGTAGCACCACGAGGACCTGTGGGAGCAGCTTATTCTGCCCTGTAACTAATCAATTCACTGGTGCAGGGAAGTGCTCAGGGCGACAGTTCCCTGCTACTGGGTTTAAATGGGATCCCAACAGAAGTAGGAGCTGCCTGGCTACAGGAGGGTTGTCTTCAAGTGCAAGAGGTTTTCTTTGAGGCCAGGCTATCGCGGCAAGGCTGCCTGACCTGCAGGCATGTAGAGCAGTTTATTGTGTTTGTTTGTTGAATGAGCTAAACTGCCCTTTTCATTTATTTTGGGATTAAAGCTTGCTTGAGAGATTAACTGGGGAGCCTGTAGCCTTCTTTATTCTGATCTGAAAAGAGGTAAAATGGGCTATGCTGGACTATTACATGGAGTAGATCTTTGGGAAAAAAAAAAAAAAAAAGTAGGTCTACATTTAACGTTTTCACTAAGCTAAAAGTTTATGGCTAATTTTACTATCACGATTCAGTGTGTTACATTTCTCAGATGCCTGCCTGGTAGCTGAGCTACCTCCTTGCCAAGATAACTTTACCTTAATCGAAATAAGAGCTGGGAGCAAGAAATATCTGCTCATGTCTCATTTACTCCAGTTCAGCCTACTATTTTAGCTCAAGTCCGCTTTGATGAGCAGTGTACCGGAAAGCTGGCAAGACTTAGACGAGAGATGGCTGACACAAGGATAGAAAAATTTTAAACTGCAACAGGATCTGCTATGCTTCCTCCTCAAATTCCTCAGGTGCGGTTGTTACAGGGACAGATTCTTTGTCATGCTCACACAGATGGATACCTACAAATTCCAGATATCGAAGGAGATGGTACTTTAGGGAGTGTTTCTTCCCTCCCCTCAGGGAAGGTAAAGCCTCTAACAGATGCTGTTTGAGACTGGGATGGAATGTGATACCACATTTATTAGCTATCAATGCTTGCTTAAGCAACCCTTCACTTGCTCCTTTTCTCCCTTTCGCTTTATGCTTTTAGCTGGATTAGTTCTCCCATCCCGTTCACACGTGGCTGTGTAAGCGGCTGAGTAATGTGTTAAAAAAAAACGCAGTAAGAAATAAGACAGGAACAGTAAGAAGTGTCAGGGGAAAGAACAGAGCAGAGACTTTGCAGACCAGTGTTAAGTGGTGCTTCCAGGCATAGCCACACTCACAAGACTTAGATTCTCAGAGTTCTGCAAAAATGATTAAAACATAAAATGTTTAAAATCTGATCTATGTGCAGTATAATTTTAGACATACAATTGAATTAACAAATATTGAATAGTAAATACAGCAAGTTGAAAACAGCTTAATGCCACATTACATAACATGAAGATTAATTTTCTGATACCAATTTTAATTTAGCAACTTTGGTATTACACATCTTCCATTATTTTTGTTGATTTTTTTTTTACAATAAAACTGTATATCTACTGCCTACATCTACTTCCTAGACAGGTCAGCACTTTTCTCTTAAATTTTTGGCATCAACTACCTGTCAAAGATAGTACAATGAATTAGTGGGCTTTGAGGTTTCTTTATTATGGCAGTTCCTGAATTCCTGTGTGCTACACTACAGACAAACCACATCCTACCCTAAAAATAATTAAATAAAATAAAATTGAAATTGAATATTAAAAAGTGTGTCAAAACCATGTTTCACTTCACAGAATCACAGAATCACAGAATGGTAGGGGTTGGAAGGGACCTCTGGGGATCACCTAGTCCAACCTCCCTGCCAAAGCAGGGTCACCTAATTTGTTCATTATTTCATAATTTTGATTAGGTAAAATTTTTAAGTTATTGAATTTTCAGGATGGTAAAATATTTTGACCTGTAGAAAATGCTTAAAGATTATAAATATAAATATATAAATATATATATATAAATATATATTTTTATAAATATAAATCTTGTCTAGCTGTAAGAATGATTGACAAATACGAGTGAAATCAAAGAGGTTTAGGTAAAAGTATTAGATAAACTACTGAAAAATGAGTTCACACATTCGTAATTCAGTTTAAACTCCTTCCCTTGCCAAACACAAAACCCAATCCTAGACCTGGAAAGCAAAAATAAAGACCACAGAGAAATGTCTCTTACTTTTCCAGATCATAGTCACCGTCTATTGCAAGAGTTCTTAAATTGTTCAGATTACAGAACATTTTCAGCCCCAGTGGCATTGTGGAGGAGTAAGTCAGTTCACAGAGAAAAATTCTTATGCCCCAATTTGAAAGAAAAATCAAAAGAAGAAATTACTGTACAAAGATGAATCATGTAAGAAAATTTGCAGAAGACATTAGCTTTATCAGAGAAGATACAAATAGTCAAATGCAAGAAATATATTTTCCTAGAGATTGTAAGAGAGATGATTTGGAGTAAAAGACAACCAACCATTGGCCATCTACCACATCCTACTGGACATCAAGTGACTCGTCCCTTGAAGCCTTTAAAAGACAGCTGGTTCTCTCTGTAATGTTACTGACTCTTTAGACTTTTAAATTACGCTGTTAAAAGCCTGTACATATATTCACCATGGAGCAGGGGAGAGGTGTTAGCTCTGCATCAGGATCCATGCTGTTAAGTTAACAGGGGTCATCCTCAACAGTTGGTAGCCTACTCATCTTCAAACCAGTGCTCTTCCCTTACTCCTGTGATCCCAACAACAAATTCTTCCTGCATCATAAATGGTGTCACAAGTACTGAGGAATAAAATATGTGAGTGCAGGGTTTAGTATTTTTAAGCACCTAGTACTATATCAATGTCATGGGTCAATTTTGAGTGGTTGCACTGCAAAGATTATTTCCATGACCTTTGTGTGTGGTTATTTGGATGGTAGCTGCCATGCAGAGACCATAACCACAGACAGACTGGTGGTGAATCCTTTTCATGGTGCGCAATGTATGGGATGAAGAATAGCAGGCGGTTCTGTGATTTGGTAGGGCAGTTTTCATCCTCTGGTATCAGGGTTAAAGCATCAGAGACTGGTTAAAGTTTGTCTGCGTGCCATGTGTCACGGTAGGACTTCAGAGGAAGAGGGAGGCTTCCTGGGGCCAGAGAAGGACAGATACATGCAGCGAGAAGAGCAAACAGGAAGGCCTCTGGGTCCTGTGGACTATTTGGGTCGGGCTAATTGCCAAGCTTGGTGGCAAATTGCCACTGCCCGAGTTTGCGTTAAAATGCTCACAAGAAAATGGCCTGAGTAAAACACATTTGTGGCACTGCTTTCTTTCAGCGGCAGGAGCTCAGCCCTTCTGGGTCTCTCCCATTCACTTGTTCCACACAAACTGCTGCTTCTTCCTAACCTAATCCTAGGGACTGTCTGTCAGGAAGCTCTACTGCTTGATGTGCTGGCAGCACACCGAATGACTGTTTAGAGATAAATTAAGGGCTGAATATATTTAGTGAATGCTTAAGGCTTTAACTTCCCGCTTGCCTTAGTAGTGAACTGTCACTCTTCTACAGAATAGGCAAAGACAGTAGGCTGAAAAATATTCAAAATGAAGTCTGTTGTATGCTTTGGTTATTTTAGTGGGGAAAGTAGCTTTGGAAAAGTTAAGTAACTTTTGTTGAGCCTATGTGTCTGCCGAGTTTCAGCATCCATGCAAGGACAGGAACGACTCTCACACACATTGATACGATGCACAGTCGGTTCCCTTATTACTCCGCTTGTGCAGTTATATACATTTTCCATATTTGTACATGCGATTACGCTTATCTGGATAGGCTACAGACATAAATCACACGCTGTTCACACGCCCCACATTCCCTTATAATTGGTAACTATGCACTAACACCAATAGCAACAGACTGCCTCCACGTCCTTGAACACATCTTGTTTTTGCTAACCCACACCATGTGCACTATCAGAACTTTCTCAATGGCTATTCTTAGCTGTCTTTTCCAGCGGCCTGTTCAGTTATGCTGTTTTGCTTAAGCGGCCTAGTCATGCTAACTCTCAAGCTACATCAACCCCAACATGTGTCCATCTGACAAGTACACTTTCATAGAAAAATATATTTTCATGTATTTTCAGTCCTTGCTTCCTTGAGACCAGTGTTGTTTTAGAGAATAATATTGACTTCTCATACTCATGTAATTCTGAAATACTGTTTTTTATTCACATAAAAAATCTATTAAGATGGCATGTTTATAGGTGACTACTAACCAGAATCACAGAATCACAGAATAGTAGGGGTTGGAAGGGACCTCTGTGGGTCATCTAGTCCAACCCCCCTGCCGAAGCAGGGTCACCTACAGTAGGCTGCACAGGATCTTGTCCAGGCGGGTCTTGAATATCTCCAGAGAAGGAGACTCCACAACCTCCCTGGGCAGCCTGTTCCAGTGCTCCGTCACCCTCAGAGGGAAGAAGTTCTTCCTCATGTTCAGACGGAACTTCCTGTGCCTCAGCTTGTGCCCATTGCCCCTTGTCCTGTCACTGGGCACCACTGAAAAGAGCTTGGCCCCATCCTCCTGACACCCACCCTTCAGATATTTGTAGGCATTTATAAGGTCCCCTCGCAGCCTTCTCTTCTTCAGGCTGAACAAGCCCAGTTCCCTCAACCTCTCCTCGTAGGGGAGATGCTCCAGTCCCCTCACCATCCTCGTAGCCCTCCGCTGGACTCTCTCCAGTAGCTCTTCATCTTTCTTGAACCGGGGAGCCCAGAACTGGACAGAGTACTCCAGATGAGGCCTCACCAGGGCAGTGTAGAGGGGAAGGAGAACCTCCCTCGTCCTGCTGGCCACACTCTTCTTGATGCACCCCAGGATCCCTGGGGGTAATAACCATATTAGGTTAGATTTTACAGATTATTTTATAAATGTGATTCATACACATTTCTCTCCATGTAAAAACAATGAATGTATCTTGTTGAATTATGCTAATATTGAGGAGAACAGAGAAAGGAGGCTTGCCCACCAGGTTTAAAAATAGCAAATCCAAGTCATCCTGTCCATCAGGGACCAGAAAGATAATTTTATTGTCGGTTTTATATCTTTATTTTCACTTTAGTCTATTATAAAGTTCCAGTGATAATTCCAGTATTTGTCACCAGATGGCACTGCAATGACATTATCCCGTAAGCACTCGCAATGCTCGAGTAGTACGATAATGAGGTCATCCTCAGATAATCACTAAGTGATGCATCACTTCTTCAGATTGCATTAAGCCCTTCTTTCTCCACACCGTTACATTTATACCATCAGGCTTGCTGGCATAGCTATGACAGCTAGTGTTTTTAATATTCTTAGCCAATTTAACTTTGTAAGAAAAGCTCAGTACTGGTGAACAAAACCTACCCTAAGCTTACTAAGCTTAATTTGTCCAGATATTGCCATGAGTAATACTACAGGCAAATGCTTTCTTTAATGGCAGGAGATGAAGAGCAGCAGCAGCTCCCACCTTTGTCAGGTCATGCACAGAGTTGTGCCTCACTTCTGAATAGGATCCCAGCCTCAGGCCATCAACCACTGCCTACTGCATTCCCTACTTTTTCAGTGCAGAATTTTGTGCTTTCCCTTGTTTCTCTCCGCCTCCCAAATGGAGCATCCCCCTCCATGCCCTAATTTACCTCTCAGTTCAAGTGCTCCCTAATATATTCTGTCATGATCTACCACTGTAGCTTGAGTTACAAGTACTGATCCTAACTGTTGCAGACTCTAGGCAGTAAAAAGAAACAAACCTGGGAGCCCAGAGACGAGCTGAGCAGTAAGCCACAACGACCTCTGTTGAGAAGCCGACTTTAACACTAATACAGCCGTCACCACTGGAGTGCTGTTATCTCAGAATCACTTTGAAGTTGTTCAAGCGTAAATACAAATAGTTTGGGATTTTTATTTGCAGATCAAGATGCGTAGCACTTACAAGTCTGCAGCACAAAAAAGCTCTCATGATTTTCTTTTGCAAGTCTGGTGCCTCCCCGATTTTCAGCAGGATCCTGATATTGGGTAGGGAAGTAATGCTGCAGTACAGAAAAATAAAAGCTTGAGCGGTTGCTTCTGATTGTGTCTCATATAGCACAGGGCTGGATGGTGTGTGTTTTGGAAATATACCCAAATCTCTTGATAGTGTTAATACTTTAGCATACACCAAACAGAACCTTTCTCTGTAGCAGACAAAATGAAAAATACTGATTTTCACAATTCTGCTCCTGTTTTCTGCCACTAAACTGTTCTTGTCCTCAGGGGAATGGTAATTGTACTACAGACAGTCACGCACATGCAGAATATTGTATTTATGCTACTAAATTTAAGTACACAACTGTTTGCAAGATCGTAATGGAATGCTATACATGAGTCAGAGAAGGGAGTCTGGTAGTACATGTAAGGGCAGTATATTACTAATAGAAGAAGTTGTGACCTTTTTAAGGTCTTAAAATAAATTCCAGGCCAAACCAAACTTTGTCAGTACAAAATTAGGGTTGTCTGTTATGGCCTTTTGAATGCCAACTTGAGTAAATTCAAACTTGAGAAAAAAACCCTCAAGAATTACAGAGTGAAAGCAAATTACTATTCCCCCACTCCTCTGAAATTACTTTCACGTAGTTCATCTACATGCAAAGTATTAAATACCAAACTTACGGAGAGTGGCTGGAACAGTCTAGCAGAACTCCTCCTGTGATACGAGTTGCAATTAGTAAATCATAAAAATTTAAGTGAATGTTTATAACAGAAGGAAAGCATTGGAACAAGAAGTTCAAGGGATCCATTTTATCTCCTTTCAAAACGTTTTTTTGCTAACTGGTGTCAGTGGCAAGGTGTAGCAATCATTGAGCCACAAAGATTCTGGGCAGTTACGTAGGAGATGATCAGTCTGGGTTAGGTAGGAGATGATCAGTCTGGGTTAGGTAGGAGATGAACAGTCTGGGATTGTCCTGACGAATGAGTAAAATGTGAAATAATACATTGTAAATGAAGGTGAGGAAGTGATTTAGCACAGCAAGTATCAGGTTCTTTTTGTACATCACCCTAAAACGTTTGTCTGTAGGGCATGTGCAAATTGCTCCTGCTCAAAAAAGTTCAAAACCAGTGCAAGTATGTGTATTATGGTTATACCGTGAGTCTGACTAATAAAGGTAAGCTATGGCTGTATGAGCAAATTAAACATATATTTCTCTTTTTTTGCAGATATATTAATTACTTTCTTGTTTCTGGAAGTTGGAATTTTATTGATCTGTTTTACCAGACTATAATTTACTATTCAGATGTTGATACAGCTAAGGAAAGGTAAGAATAGGATAGAATTTTTAAACACTCCTTGCTCCTCCCATTGACTTTTTTATAGTACACAGGAAATAATGTTTGTATATGGTTGTAACTTTTATTACTAACCTGATTTGTAAAGCTGCATCTGAAAACCATGGCAATTTTCTTGCACAGCACTGGCAATAACTTAACAAGGAGACTACTACGCATCTCCCTTTTCCCACCTACTGAGCTTTCATGCTCTACAATGTATAGTTAGATTGTTTCTAACATATATTTCACTCCCTTTACATGTTTACTGGCTTTAAAAAGCTATTGGTTTGCTCTAAGTCAGTTCATTTTTTGCCTTAACACTTGTTATCGAATCCTAAATATACAAACCACAGCTCTTTGGACAGTGAAGATGATTAAGCTTTAGGGATCCCATATTCTAATTGACCTCCCTCATGTTCCTACACTGCCCAACTTCCTGCCTTTGCTGTGAGTAGATATCTTTCCTCTACTGTCTGTATTTCCTGATTTTCAGAGGTTTAAATCTGGGTTTAGTTCAATGCCCTACACCCACGAATCTGCTTCAGAAACAGGTGAGCTGATAAAGTAATTCATGCTGCCTGAGAATTCATGTTTTCTTCAGATCCTGGTACAAGCTCAGGGACAGGAGGAAAGGGACTGAGATCTTTCTTGTGCCTCAGACAGAAAAATAAGACAGAGGAACTTAAAATATTCCCCAATGGACAGGGAAATCCCTGAGCAATGGATTCGTGCCTGCCGTAGAATTAACTTTTTCTTGGATATCATGCTTGACATTGCTTTTTCAAAAGAACAGTAAATGCCATGCACTAGCTGAAGTAACTACTAACCACATAACATTGTCTGCACTTTTTCAGTCCTATAGTTGTATTAATAAAACAAACAATAGTTATTTTCTCCTGAAGTCTTGCTCTGTTGTCCAGGAGTTCCTCTGCGTGGTGCAAAGCTACACAGGCACCAGAAGCACTCAGACTATTGTGGTCATAAGAGCCAAGAACTAATCACCAAGCTTTCTATGAGGCAGCAGGCAGACTGATGAGCTCTTTGTCTGAGAAACCATGCACACATGCATCACATCAAGATAACACAGGAATGACAAGAGCGAGCTAATGTCATCAAGGACGACCAGGGGGACGGAGGAGAAGGGATAAGGTTGACCGAAGGAAACCTAAGGCTATTTAGCGTGGTAAAATTCACACTCCTGAGAGAAGACCTCACATACTGATGTAGTACCAACTCTGTGTAATGAACTAATCAACAATCAGAACATGCGCAGGAATATACCAGTTATGTTATTTAAAGTTGACCAATGAGCACCTTCTTCCCTGTTGTAACCTGTACAAAAGCCTACAACTTCTCCAAAAAGGGGTGCTAGTTTTGGCCAATTACCACCCCGCACCCTTTTCTGTACACAACTGCATTAAAGGCCAGAAACGGGATCTCGACTCCGTGCGCTTGTCAGCTCCAGCGCACTGGGCACGACCCTGCTCCCTGGTTAAGGGACAAGAGCCGCCTCTCTCTACGCAGATTCCTCTCCCACACCGAACTCAGTGCGCACTCTTCCCGCGCCGTCTGCAGGGCCTCCTCCCTCCCGGCCCGCTCCCCTGCAGCCGCCTCAGCACCTCCCGCCTGCCACCTGCCTTCCTCTCCCGCAGCCACCCACCAGGGCTGCCCGCCCTTCCCTCAGGGGAGACCCCAGCAAGAGGCTCTTCCGCCTGGGGACGGACGCCTCTGAGACCACGTCTCCAATTCAATATGGCGGCGTCTGCGGCCGCGGGTCAGGGACGCGGCGCCCCCGCGGCCGCGCAGGACGGCGCACGCGCAGACCCCTCCCCGCGCCCGGCAGGGGCAGGGGCGGTGGCGGGGAGGTGGTGCGGGCGGCGGTGGGCGGGGCTCTCCTCAGGGACTTTACAACTCGTCGGGGTTGGCGACGGCGCCATTTTGAATCGGCTGAGGGTCGGAGGCGGCGGCCGCTGGGCCGGGGATCCGCGTTCCCCGAGAAAACCAGCGAGAAAGGAGCGAGGCCTGAATATGGCAGCGAATAGGAACTTGAAGCAAGTGCGGATCGAGAATAGCTCCCCGGCGGCGCCGCTGGGCATGGTGGGGGGTGGCGGCGGCGGCAACCTGAAGGGATTGCGGGGCCTAGAAACGGAGAGTGAGGGAGCGGCGGCCATGGCGCTGGTGCCGAGCAAAGAAGGTGGAGATGAAGAACAGGAGGTTGGGTTCACCATCGATATCAAAAGCTTTCTCAAACCCGGCGAGAAGAGCTACACGCAGCGCTGCCGGCTGTTCGTGGGGAATCTGCCTACTGATATCACCGAGGAAGACTTCAAGCGCCTCTTCGAGCGCTATGGGGAGCCGAGCGAGGTCTTCATCAATCGGGACCGTGGCTTTGGCTTCATTCGCCTGGTGAGGATTCGCGTGAGCCGCTGTGGCTGCCCCGCAACCCAGGGGCTGCCTTTGTATGCGGGAGACTCCTGTCCCTTCCCCCCCCCCCCCGCCCCGCCTTTCCTAGTCGGGCGCGTGTAAAAACCCCACAGTAGCCGCCCCTCATTCCCTCTCTTTCTCCTTGCTGCTAGCGCTGTTCTCTCAGCTTCTTCTGCCTTCTCCCCCTCCCGTGTTTGCCTCTATATCTCCAAGCCGGAGGCCTGCACTGTGAGCAGCCTTCCCAGCCCCTCGTATTCAGGTTCCCCTCCCGCTAACGCGGTACTGGGCCGGTTTCAGGGCCGCTTCGCCGGTCACCGTTTACGTGCTGCTACCACGGACACTCCTGCAGCCTCTTCCGTGAACGGAAGATGTGGTTGCGCCATCTGCTTTGTTCGTGTGGTACCTGTATAAAGATTTTCCTTATTTAACTGGCACAATTTATCGTATTTCAGGACTAGAAGAAAATCCTTCTTTGTGCAGAAGCAAATTTCAGCCTGTACAGTTCATTATGAGTATAGGTTTGGTCTACGAAAACACAGTTTTAAAGACTGAATAGTTTTGTTTAGGAAATACCACTGCTCACACATCGTGAAAACAACATGTAATTTCAGAATTGCAACGAAGTGGGACGTTGGATTGTCTAAATTACGTCTGTCTGGATAAGACGAGACTTTTAGGGATAAAATCTCCAATATGTTGATCATAAAATATGCTCAGTTTGAGCATGCAGAAAAGGAATAATGTGAAAAGCTTATGATAGTTTATGAAGTTTAGGATTAGTTTTAAAGACCACCATGTTTAGAATGCACTGATTTGTATCATTCTGGGAATAGCTTTAGAGTGCTTTGGGTGTCTCTAGTTACCATTTTTCTATATATTTGCTGGTTAGGATTTTATTCTTTTTGGTTGTCATCTTAAAGATTAAGTGCTTGTGGCATTCTGCTATACATTTTTTACCCCCAGAATTCCCCGGCCTGAAACAGTGATTTTCTGGAGGAAGTGTTGTTACATGTCTCTTCTCAGTTTTGATCAGATGTAGCTTTTATCTGAACGTCCCTTTTCTGTTATGTTTAGGGAATATATTATTTTTTAACAATTTAGCTAGTCAGTTGAACTGTGGAGAAAATGGCTATAATGCAAAGAATAATTTCTTTAAATATAAGGGATTGCAGATATCAAACTGGGTGAAAATCTCTGAAATGAGAGAAAAGACAATTACTGATACAGACTGTTATGGATGTGGGTACAGAACGCCCGTAAATGTGAGAGGAATGAATACATGAGCAAGGAAGGTAATTTCATGGTTTGTTCGTGAAATTCAAATTGAACATCCATAGAGTTCATCCAGTAGTGGTAATGAGCAAGTGTGATATTCTTGCTGATTTGAAAGCAAACCAAAAACCCAAAACACCTTAGATCCTGTAGTGTAATATTTGAAAATACTTAGTATATGGAGCTAGTGATACAGAATATAAACATAGAAGTAGGTAAAGATGAAAAAGCATCAAGTTATCGCCTCTAGTGAAAGCCTTTACAAAGCAGCACAAACCTATCTATCATAATAAGAATTAAAGTTCTCTAATGTGCAACAAAAAATTGCGCCGATGTAATTTTTTTAGAATAAATCATAGGGGAGACAAATGCAGATTATTTTGCAGTCAGTCGGCAGGAGCTTTTTTTTTTTTTTGGACGGGGGAGTTGAATAAGCCTGATGCGAACGTGCTGAAATTGAGGAAAAAGAAAAATCTGCTGGTTTTGGGGGGGGAGGGAAGGGAGCAGTGGCACAGAAGTGATATGTTGTCTTTGAAAATATAATATATAAAATATTTTATATCTTGAAAAAGGAATCCAGGACACTGGCTGAAATAGCAAAGGCAGAACTTGATGGTACTATTCTGAAGAGCAGACCACTTCGAATTCGATTTGCTACACATGGAGCTGCCCTAACAGTCAAGAATCTTTCACCCGTTGTTTCTAATGAGCTGCTGGAACAAGCATTTTCTCAATTTGGGCCAGTGGAAAGAGCTGTTGTTGTAGTAGATGATCGTGGCAGAGCTACAGGAAAAGGTTTCGTAGAGTTTGCAGCAAAACCTCCAGCACGGAAAGCTCTAGAAAGATGCAGTGATGGGGCATTCTTGCTAACAACGTAAGTTCACAGGCTTTTGTTTGAACTTGTGTGAGTATATATTTCTGATGTGAAAGAAAACTGCATTCATGGGTGTTCCCTGGGTCTTACTTTATTTCCAAATTATGGAAGCCATGAGGTGAGAGATTGAGATACTTTACATGAATACCTCAGATACTTGTGATTTTTTTTGTGAGGAAAACCATCTTTTTCTTCTTACTGTTTGTAAGACTTGTGCTTAACGTATGACAGTCTGATAGCAACATTTTGCTTTTCCTTCTCTATACAGTGGGGCTTCTTCTAGTGAGAGTTTATTTTCATTGGTTGCACTCTCCCTGATCCCAGTAACAATGTGACAAAAGAATATTCCTGTTTCTTTTGCTGATATTTCTGTAAACTCAGGAAAGTGTTCCTGTGTTTATTTCTATCTCAGAAATTTTATTTGTGCCTTGAAAGTCCAGAAGTATGTTTTTTTTTGTGTGTGTGTTTTTTTTTGTTTTTTTTTTTTTTTTAATGAAGAATTAGATTCTGCAGAAGTTTATGGCAGCAGTCTCTGGAACAAACTTTCAAGGGCAAGCAAGCTTGAAAATGACAGCACTTCTCTCTTGCATCTGTTATTTCTGTACTTGCTGAAGAGAGTTGTTAACTACTGTGCTTTAACACATTGACTAGTGACATTTTCAAATGCTTTCTAAAAGACTGTTTGAAATTATAGGTATTCAGGATTTTTTTTTTATTTTACTGATTCTCGTTTGGGAAAGCAAGGCAGTGGTTCCACAGCATGGAAGCTTGCTGCTGTGAAGTTGGTGAACTTTTCCCTTCCTACCCTTGCTGTGCTGTTGATCATTTATCTGCTGGAGAACTGTTTGTGGTACTTCCATAAGCCACTTGTGCTTGCTAAAACAACAGAAAAGTATTCAGCTGTTTTTTGTTGGGTTCCTTTTTGGTGGTTTAAGCATGTGTTGCCAGGAGGGGATTGCACGTGGGGAAAGGGTCTGGAACTTCTCATGATAATCTCATAAATCTTGTGTGTCACTGAACTGACCTGGTGGCTAATAGTAAATTCAATCTGTGTACGTCACTGTTATCAGTAGGCACCAGCAATTTGCTCTTACCTCTGGGTTTTCTTGGCATGAGTATTTGAATGGAAGCACAGTGAGCCAAACCAGGGAACTAATCTAGTCCAGTGTTACGTGATACTGTTGGTGTGAGACACATGTTAGGGGAAAAAGAAGCTAGGATATGAGGGAGGGGTATTCTTGTTTTACCAGCTGGGTAGATTCTTTGCATTGAAATGACAGTCTAGCCATGGCCTGAGTGAGTAAAAAGCACTTGATCTTCGTGTAGCTTAGGTGGATGACATGTTCCCTAGTAAGTAGCTGCAAAGACAGTTAGCGTGAATCTGCTGCCGTGATGCTTTGATGTGCTTCAGAATCTAAAATTTTACATTTTTATCTGAAAGTCTTTGCCTGATCAGAAAAAAGAAATCTTTCAATTTATGGGCTAAATATATCAAAACTAGGCATTTGAAATGTTATTTTAGAGATTTAAAATTGTTTTAAATCATCGACTTAACACCACTGTTGAGTTGCATTTCAGTAACAGAACTGCCAGTAATTGCCATGTAGATAACGTCAGAAGAAACACTTGCTGAGTTGTGCTGTGATTCCAGACTTCATCTTTTTAATCTGCACTTGGTGCATAAAGTTTTCTTTCTCAGCTGTCCATGTTGTTAAAATATGTTGATGTTTTTACCTTGAAAAGATCTACAAAGTGAAATAAAGGTGTGGAACACAGTAAATAAGCGCTGGTGTCTTGAAAACAGTGTCTCTAGCTCTTTCCTTGCTTCTTTAAGGTGTGTGCTGTAGGCTGTTCTCCCAAGACTGGTGCAGAGAGCTTTTTACACAGTTCAGGATCCTTATACTGCTGTCCTTGGCAGTACTGGTTAATACTTGCCCCTGATTACTTCAGATAATGAGAACTGAAGGAAGGTGTTTTCAAAGTTAAATTAGGATTCTGAGAGGGTATGGTTGTTCAAATAATGGGTTTTAAATAACTTAAGCAGAAATGTTTTTTTCTAATTATCATTGGAATATTAATGCCAGATTATCAAGCTGTTTTGTAGAGTAACTTTCAAAATAACTTTTAATATTCTGCTGAAATACAAATAGGTTGTGTTGCTCTGTTTTGGGTTTGTCTGGTGCCTTCCCATTATAACCATGTTGCCTCACTGATGAAACAAAAAGGTAGTTCCTGCCTAAATATTTAATAATTCTTTGTAGAAGGTTTTTGAGATTTTAAAAAAAATCTTTAAATGCTTCATAGCAAACAGAACTACATCAAGTAAATTGTGATTTCTAGACAGAATAGCTGGTTTTGGGTGTAGAAACAATTATTTTCAAAGTAATTTTAAAAATCAGAATTCATTAGAATTTTACGATTTAAGAAGGATTTGAAAGACACAGGAATTATAGATAATGTATGTTAGGTTTCTGAAGTGTTTCCTCAGAATACTAAAATAAGTTTTAACTGCTTTATTTATGATTCGATTATTCAATTGAAACCGTCTTCCAGAACACCTCGACCTGTTGTTGTAGAACCAATGGAACAATTTGATGATGAAGATGGGCTCCCAGAGAAGTTAATGCAAAAAACACAGCAGTATCACAAGTAAGTTGTGTTTAGCTTTGTTTTATAAAACATGATTTATGTTTCTCAGTTAGCTTGGTAAATATACACTCATTTCTGTTTTCGAGTTTGTGTAACAAAGTAGGGTTTTGTATATTGTGCTGTTTTGTGTCAAAGGATTAAACAGGACCTTGCCAAGAGTTTCTAATCATAGTAAAATTCAGACTCGACTTGCTGATTTAACGTTCTTTGCATTTTCCAAAGTAGGTAGACTCCTGGCCTACACTGAAGTCAGTTGGAGCTTGTTGCCAGCCAAGCTGTAGTCTTTTACAGATTAGGAGTGTGGTCTAATCATGCAGAGATTGGGATACCCACAGGGTTTTTTTTTTTGTTTTGTTCTGTGAATAGCCCCTTAACTGTTTAAGTCAACGGAGTGTAAATCTTTGCAGCTTCCATGGTTCAGATAAAACTTTGTTAAGCATGACATGAGAAAGTGAGTCTTGATCATGAGGTGAAAGAGATGTCACTGAACCTTATAATATTGATTTTTAATATTGAAATTTGATTGCCATTTAGAAATCATGATGCTTGAAGCTAAAATGCTTATTCCAGTAAGGATGTAGAATACCACTTTTTAAAAATGTGTCACTGTTAGTTACAGTATTAATGTTAGAATATGAAATAAAAGGTGTATTGGCAATGTTTAGAGGTTCTAGCTAATGTTCTGAGCTGTCTAGTAAGCTTTGATATTTATTTAAATAACTGGTTTTATGAATTGACTGCTTTAGAATGCTGAACACAGTTAATCTACTGTTGCATCTTAGTATTTTGTACTGAAGTAATATGAATTTCTATTTTAAAATTATATAAATTGAATAGATCTTTATTTGAATGATTGATCATACTACTTGTCTTAGCTGAATTAGGCTTTGACTGGTTTAGAATATAGTAATCTGATAAATTGATTCAAAGTCAGACCTACACTCAAAGTGATTGTTTATCAATTCTTTCGCTTTTACAGCTGTTAATCTAAATGTGTCCTTCCATGCATTTTAACTGCCAAATTTTTATTAGGGAAAGAGAACAGCCTCCACGTTTCGCTCAGCCTGGAACATTTGAATTTGAGTATGCTTCACGGTGGAAGGCTCTTGATGAGATGGAAAAGCAACAGCGTGAACAGGTTGACAGGAACATTAGAGAAGCCAAAGAGAAACTAGAGGCAGAAATGGAAGCAGCTAGGCATGAGCATCAGCTAATGCTGATGCGGCAAGGTAAAATCAGTTAATCTACTAGTATCAAATTTGTTTTGTCACAGTTTTTCTTTATGTAGCATAGAACTGTATGTTAAACGTAAAGATTTTGCCAGATGCTATTTAATGAAATGCATTGAACTGAGAAAAAGGAAGTAATATTTCTCATTAGACATTCCTTGATGATCTGCAGAGATGGATTAAGAAACTGAGAAAGAGGTGATTGTCTAGGTCTGTTTTCTTCACTGCTTAAATTTGTGTAGCGTAGGTAGTTTATATAAACAAATTGGTAGCTTTACACACATCAGCAAAATTATTTTCCGTTTTTGATGTTACTTATGGTACTAGATAAGACTAAGTACTGTTTGTGGGCCATGTGCAGGAAAAAATAAAAAAATGATAGCTCGTACTTCTTTTGGCTGTTCTGTGCACCTCTGGTATGATTTTAAATATTTCAGTAGCTAATTTTACTTCTTTTTTTCCTCTAAAACCCACCTAAGTCTGATGCGAGTGTAGTATTACATGTGTGTAACAACTCAAAATGACTCACTGTTGCCATGGATTTCAGCCGTCCTTGAAATTTGAAGATCATGTATTCCTCTTTTGCAATTGTTTGGACATCTTGTCTTCTGCTAGTGTTGGAGTTGGGGAAAGCCCTGTAGCAATTGTTTTCGAGCCCTATCTTTAAAAGTGGAGCTGGGTGGAGCTTGTGTTTGTTGGGCAGAGAGGACAGTAGCAGGGCAAGTACCTGGTACTTTCTGCTTGTTAGTCTTCTCCCCAAAATACGTTTTCTTCAAAATGGTGTGGACATGCAGTCACTGCTT
Source organism: Opisthocomus hoazin (assembly GCF_030867145.1). Lineage (NCBI taxonomy): Eukaryota > Metazoa > Chordata > Aves > Opisthocomiformes > Opisthocomidae > Opisthocomus > Opisthocomus hoazin. The sequence goes on along the minus strand of NC_134414.1, from coordinate 22,956,703 downwards.
TCCAGTTCAGGACTATTGAGCTACTACTTGATTTTAGTGCCTTCTGTATGACTGCTAAATTGTGAGATTTTGGTGGATAAAGTTTAAATATATTGCAGATCTGTTGGACAGGATTTCAATGTTTGTTGAATGAATGAAACATGGAAGTTTTGTGGTGTTTCTTTAAATCTTAATTTAAGGGACATCATGGCTACGTAAAAAAAATCTTATCCCTAAGGGTTAGATTATAAGACAGTACAATAACTAGCTTGATAGGCTGAATAAGAGTGGCTTGTCGTTTTGAAGGGTTTTGAATTTCTTGAGAGTCTAAGTAGTGGATGCATCTCAAAACTTAAACCCAGATAACTTACACAAGCTGTCTGCTGCAATTACTTGGCTTTACTTAATGCTTACTCTTAAGGAAGGACATGTTTGCTGGTACTACGACTTCCCTGTGTGAGGCTGGTTTATCTTAATTATTAATGCTGACTTGAATGACATGTCGAAAATATCTATGTGAGCCGGACAAGAGTATTCACTAGGTTGGTGGAATTAAAGCACCCAAGTGCTTGGATACATAGAATGTAAACATGCATTCTTTTAAAATGTGTTTTAAAACATTTTCATAACTGGAAAAGAGATTAAAAGGAGCATATTTGTTTTTTTGTGTAGTGTTCTTAAATCTACTGCAAATGAAAGTTGTAATAAGGAAAAAGTTTATTTAGCCTTCTTTTTTCTAAATAGACATGCTTGCTTTTAGTGTGAAACCATACTGTTTACATAAGATCTTGTACCAAAATACAGAGTGTAATAAAATAAAAAACCTGTTTTGAAATGCCAAATAGTTATTGCAGCACCTGAAATGACAACTGTCAAGTTGTTTCTTGGTTTATTTTCCAAGCAAAAAATATTAAAGCATTTGGTTTGCATGTAAGCATAGGTATATCTTACAGGTGAGGAATGTGAATGTTAATGTGATATAATGACAATGCCTGTAATACACAGTACAGCCCCCCCTTTTCAATTAGACACACGCTTTTAATTATGTGTATATGTTTAACTGATATTGGTAAAGATGGTTCAATGCTGAAAATACAGGTTGGATAAATTTACCACTGATTTAACTAGTTGTTAGTATTTGGTAGAGCTAATGATCTAGTTCTGTAATTTTTTTTAGAATTTATTCACCTGTTTCATGTACTTGAAGGCAAGGTTAGGGATTACCTTTTCTGAAATTATCATGCCTTTACCATGTTTTAAACTGAGACAAGATGACAGTGGCCTGTTTCTTAAGAAAAGGTCTTTATGGGAAAACACAGGAGAGCAGCTTAGGTATGTTTTGTGGATATTAGGGTTTCTTTTAAGGACACTGAAGGAAAACATATTCCTTATTTGAATATCTATTAAACTTCACTTTTGTATGGAAGAGGAATTAATTACTTCTTCTGTTAAAGAGCCACTAGAATATGAATGCTTTTGGTGCTAATATTGCAGTGAGGGAACATGCTTTTTGTTGGTGTGGGAGGAGGGTTTTTTCCTTCCCTGTTTGGTTATCAGAGTACTTCTCTGGTACGAAATAACTTGAAATTTTCTTCAGATAATTAGATTTCTGCTTATTCACCTGCAGATGTTTAATTTGCCAAGCTCTAGGGGTTAGTAATCTTTCCCTCTGTTTTAATCTTGTCAGCTCTCCTGCTTCAGTGTGTATGAAAATAAGGTGGTTTTCTCATTTGTATTTGTTTTCAGACATTAGGTGATTCTAAATCTCGCTGGTCTGAACAGTGTCTCTGAGTAAAAGTTCAGACCATGCCAAGAATATTAATTATATTAAGGAGTTTGCATCACAGAGTTTGAGAGATGCAATGAAACTTTTGAGGCATCAGAATGTATAATTAATAGCAGATGCACAAACCACAGATTTAAAGGTGTATTGAATAAGTTATTCTGAAATGTGAACTGCAATATATTAATTGTCAGGAGCTGAAAAAAAAGGGGAAGGGTGAGCTTCCTGGAGTCCATGTACTCCTGCAGGTGAAGGTTTTACAGAAATTGCTTTATGAGAGCTAGTAGGACTTGAACTAGAACATGTAGGCTTAAGTACTCGGGTTTTTGTGGTGTAGTATTAATACTGAAGGTAGACTTCGTTCTTTTGATATGTGTAATTTTCAATTTCAAGTGTCATGTTTTGACAGATTGAGTCAAGTAATTTGTAAAGCAGAATACCTGCTTCCTTGTGTAAGTAAATTGGTGTGATATTTCTGATCTACATATTGGTGGTATGCTTCAGACTTTTGTAAATGTTCTCTCATAATGGTGGTTAAATAGTTTATGAAAATGTTGGAAAAAGTGACTGAATTTAACCACAAGCTTCATTCTTTATCAGTTATATGGAAGCTGGGCATTTGTTTTCCATTTTCAGAACCTGAAAAAGCAGCAGCTAAAACAACTTAAAAATCTTTTTGGACTGGGTATTCCTGCTTGTAGGATTAACTTGTGAGGTGAAAGCACACTTTCATCTTCTGCCCTCTGCTCTGCAGAGGTTTGAGGATAAAATTAAGGAAAAGTGCAGAAGCTAACAGTAATGCTTTTTTGTCTTTTTCACAGCTGCTTTAGTGCAGGCTTTTTGTATTCTGAGAAAGGGCCTGTGTCCAACATAGGTCATTCCAGAATTACCATCATTGCAGATATTTTAATATGAATAGCTCTGTGCACAACCCGAGCCTCTAGATGTGTATTTTCATCTGGCTAGTAAGGCTTTATGCCAAGATTTTGACATTGTCAAATGGTACTGGATCATAAGTTGGTATGTGGAACTTCAAAATACTAATAATTTCACGAAAGGCAATACTCAGAACTGTCCTGTGGAAAAAAGTTGAGAGGACGCTGGGAAAAGTAGGACTCTAGACGACTTCACGAATAAAGGGGGCTAAATGATAAATTTGTAACAACTAATGATAGAGAGTGGGAAATTGTGTGCCAGTCTACTAGCAGAAGAAAAAAGGAATGCTACGTAAATTTGAAAGAACAAAGAACTGACAAGGAAACATCTTTTCCCACACTGAACAATATTGAGCATAGAATGGGCCAGTTCTTGATCTTGGTAATACTATGAAAGAACCTAGAGGCTAACTTCAAAAGAAGAAATGGCACTTGTACTCTGAAATAATCTGAAGGTTATAAGAAAATAAACAAACAAAAATGTGCTTGTGGCGCTTCCGAAGTGTCAGCATAATAGTGGCCAAGCCTTCTATGGCAAGCACAGTTGGAAAGATGCAGCCCTCGGACTTTGATTTGAGTGAATCTTTAGTGTAATAATACTCTGTTAAAGTGTTGAAATGTATTAGTTTTGCAGAAGAGATTGGAAAAGCAAGCCTGCAAAATGTGCTGGAGAAAGGACTCCTAATGTTGATAAGGATGCTGCGAGAGAAAAAATCTGATGATCAGCTTTGTTCGAGAACACATGATTTTTTGGTGAATAGTACTGATCATTATAGTTGTTTCTGGATATTAAAGGTTAAGTTGTAATAATATATACTGATGCAAGTTTGAGGACAGTGATATGCATAGCTAAAAAGATGATTAGTGTAGTGAAGAGATGCATAGAGAAGTGGTGTGGAGTAGTTGAATTGAAGCATGAAAAGCATTTAATAGGTAAAGTGGAATGTTCCTTGTGGTGTCTGTAGATAATGTCACGTGCCCAATATTCTATGAAGATAGAAAAGGCAAACAACTGCTTTCTAACAAAAGACGGAATTAATATTCATTGAAGAAAGCATGAATTTCCAGGCAGAAATCAGTAATGTTCCTGGTCAGAAACTAGTGCAGCAAAAGTAGTTACTGTTAGTTGTGTCCTGCTTTTTAAGAGGGTGTGGCTGTTCTTTTCTGGTAGTGTTAGAGATCAGTCATTTGTATATCGTGATAAGCAGAGTCTTTTGATAAATATGGAGGCTCAAACTACATGCGCCTGAAGTTCCTATGACTTGTTCTTCTGATGTGTGCCATGCAGTCATCTGCAGTAGGTAGTGGAGAATATAAGCCCAAATATATTGTACTAGTTTTCTTGCTAGTGTGACTTCAGCAATACACAGAATTGTGAGAAAATTGATGCCTTGCCCTAGGTGTAAAACTAGGATGTGATTTAAGAGCTTGAGAGTTTTTTCTCCCTTTTTTTTTTTTTTTGTTGTTTGAGGACTTCAGATTTCTGTTTCCATAACCTGCTTCAGATGCTTTGCCAGTCCTGTACTTCTCTGTTTCTGTGAGCTGTGGATCCAGTGTGTTTTTTCATATACTAGACTTCGGTTTATGGGAAGAAACCAGTTAAAAGTGTTAAGAAATTTCTTTAAAAATTGAGTGTTAAAAATGTAATCTGACAGTAATAGCAGTTTTTTGTGTTGCCACGTTGTTGATTGGCAGCTTTTATCTTTATTACACTTTTTAATCTTGTTAGATCTGATGCGACGTCAAGAGGAATTGAGGCGTTTGGAAGAACTTCGAAATCAAGAACTTCAAAAACGGAAGCAGATACAGTTGAGGTATTTTGTCTTCTACTGTGCAAAGGTGTGACATGCAGCTGCTGTAGGCCTACATGAATTTAGATACTCTAGCTTGTAGCGCTTGCTTTTCATATCAAATGAAAATATTTCTGCTTCTAAAAAGTTACTTTTCAAAAGCATAATGTGTGATATTTCTGTTCATGTTCTTGAACAGGAAAGTGATCAGTTATACTAATATAAAAGAATGGTTTCAGATATTTATTGATTTTTAAAATTTATTTCAGTGATACTAGTTCTGTTGTAAGTTTCTGAGCTTTCTAAATAGTGTAGAAATAACATAAATTTGTTTCATATTTAACCTTGTGAGAAGCATAGCTGTAATAGATACGAACATGCTTCTAAGATTTATGGACAGGTGAGCTGCATGTGGAATAGTAGCATTGCAAATTTAATAGTCTTACATGAGGTTTTGGGGGGTATTTTCACTTTTCACTGCCTCTGCTAAAATTTAAGAAAATAAACATACTGGTTGGTTGGGTGGTCATGTTGGTTGAGTTAATACTTTTTATGTTAAATATCACAAGAAATGTAGATGAGGAAAAAAAAACCCTGAAACACAAACTTCTCTCAGAGTTAAAAATGTGTCTTTTGGCAGTAATTAAATGTTATAATCCATAGTGATTTTTTAAAAACTGGAGTATTTTAACCTACTTACCAGTATGTAGCTGGAAGAACAGATATAGAATGTACTGGTATTGTAATTACCTGTATTAAAATTAAAAAAACCCCTAAACATCAGTAATACTCAAACCCAGGTGGAGTAGATTAGTGACTTACACTATATAAAAAATAAAAGAATGAGCAGTTTTGTTTATATGCTTGATCTTAGCTCCTGAGACTGAGTACAAGTCAGAAAAGGTCAAGAGTCTAAATTGACATAGTTTTTGAAAAATATTCTAGACATGAAGAAGAACATCGACGACGTGAAGAAGAGATGCTGCGCCAGAGGGAACAGGAGGAATTACGACGACAGCAGGAGGGAGGATTTAAGCCAAATTTCATGGACAATGTAAGTAAAAGTCTATGACAAAAGTCCAAATTGTGTTTTCATTTTTTATTGTTATTTATTATTATTTATATACTAGCTATTGAGCTACTGCCTTCTTGTTTACTGTTTTTCCTTCAGTATTCCATTGTTCTGAGTGGAGCAGTATAGATTTAGTAGTGCAGTTAATCTCTTGTACAATGGCATCACGGTTATTTTTCCCGCAAGCTGGTGATGTAATGCTTCAGTTAAGTGAAAGTGTTCAGGTAATAATTTGTCTTTTTTATTAGGGAAATGAATTTTGCCAATAAAATAATAGTATTTATCTAAGTGAGCAGTCATGGGAATAAATGATGTTTCCATGAGGAGGAGCCCTAGTCTGACTGAAGGTTTAAATTTTAAACCAGTTCAGGCTCTTAAGCTAGTTTGAATTGTTTTGGTTTGTGCTGAAGTTTTGAAGAAGGATGTACTTCAGAAACAAAATAGATGGTGTTAACTTCATATGGAGCCTAAAATCACTCTTCCCTTTGATCCTACTGTAGAATTAGATGAGGATAACCTCAAAACTTTACTAAAGGAGACTGAAAGATAAAAGTGGGGGGAAAAAATGTCCTCTGCTATATTTTCTAGATTGTTTATATTAGTAATTTAGGTGTGTTCTGCCTGTGAAGACTTATCCTGCAGGACTAACAAAATGGTGGTATCAGAGAAGTCAGCTTCTAAATTTTCATGATGATCTATTTTGGTCAAGGGTATGGTTTGTTTTTTTTTTTTTTTTACCAACCAAAGCAGATACATGAGCACAACCTGTATTGTGAATGCTTTAGTTTCATGTCAGATGGATACCTTTTACTGTTACGCCTATTCTTAGCGAGGAAGCAATGAATAAGAGATCCACACAATGCTGTTTTATATTATTATAACAACTGTAGTCTGCAGGAGTGGATTTTGCTCCCGTTTACGGGTGCAACTTGATACATAAACTGCTCGTTTCTCAGCTACATTCTGATTTTGAGTTTTGTGGAGGAAATAGCTATTTCACATTATATACTGTAACATTTTCTGTAGGGTTGAGAAGAATGTTATGTGTGTTCTGAAACATCCTAAGAGAAGTAAGCAAATAAAAGATAATGGTGTTAGCAGCAGGACATCTTTTTTCCCATCCTTTCTCCCTTAGTGTTTTTGATAAAGATGCGGAGGGAGTAAAACTGTTACTTTGATGTTACTAACAGCTATCAGTTAATTTTGCTGATTGAGTTTTGAGAAACTTGCAGCAGAAAACAACAAAACATTGATTTCCCTATGTGGTCACACTGTAAAAGAAAACTGCTTTCAGCATATCTTGTCCTTGGGGTGATGAAGATCAAGAATTCAAAACTCATAATGTCCTTTAGTGTGTTCTCACATATTATTAAACATATTTTGTGAAATAGTGTATAACAATTGTCTGACGTGATTTAGAAATAGCACTTATTGATTGTGACTTCTGTAGTGCTAAATACGAAATTTCGTTTCACCTTAATGTCTTCACGTAGCATCTTTTGGGGTGGCCTGACTTTCTGACCCTATAAGCTACCTGTCAAAATCCTCCTGTGGCTGATCTGAGACACCCATGCTACTTGCAGAGAGCTGCAGAAAGGGGAAGCTGGGGAGCCATCCCACACACTTGAGATGGCAGCAGCTGCCTCAGGTTCCATTGCTGTTAGGAGATTGTGGCCTATATCCTGCAGCTTGGGGTGCTGGGAAAACTGGATAACGTTGGCCCCAGCAACTTCTACTTGTTGTATTGTAACTGCCTTGAGATAATGTTACTTGGCTTCTGTGCTTGAATTGCTTGCCATAGTTTGGCCATCCTCGTGCCTGTCTGCATCTTTAAATTCTGAACTCTTAATGTGAATAGAAACTGTGCAAGTTAGTGTGCTGGACATGGCAAAAATGTAGCGTAAGAAGGGGAGAGGAATGGTTCAAATGGAAAGCATTTCAATCACTATGCATAATTTTTGCAATGTTTGTATGGTGGAGTTTTTTGGAGGGAAAGGTAAAGGTGGAAGAATGCTTTGGAAGAGTGTAGCTTTCCCACTGAGTTGCATTACTGGGACTGTGTTCATCTGGAATCAGTTAATACACTGCGAGAATATATAGATGTATCTGTGCAGGGACAACCCTACCAAAAGTGTTACAAGTTACATAAAGGTATGTATAGTGCAGGTGGTGTTTTTTTAATGTCATGTGAAGTTGAAGTGGCATGTATAATATTAAAAAAATGTGTTCTCTAGTCTTCAGACTAGTCTTTAGTATTCTGGTCATGTGTTGACTAATATTTTACTTTTAGTGTCCTTCGAACTTTAAAAGATGAAGAATTGAAACAATTGGAAGTGATGTATTTACTTTAGCAACTGTTTCTAATAAGGGCAGCTATGTAACTCTGAGCGTGGCCTGTCATTTTATAGGTGTTCATTATAATGTCTTTAGACAACTGTACATAGTTGTGTAGTTGGAATGGGAATTGAAAAAACCTTTGCATTTTGTGGCAGAAGGATTGTAAACCATTTTTGGAGATTGCGAAATGATACATCCAATCTTTTTTGAAGTTAGTAGGATTTCTTATACAACTAAATTTTTTAATTAATTCTTACTAATACTTATTTACTGTGAACAGACTCCATCTGGTAATTACTTCTAATTTCGGATTGCACTGAAAAAAAATTATTCTCTGTTTTAAGAGTTTAAAAGTTGCTTCTTGGTGAAAATTGCATTTTATGATACTGGTGAATAGTTTTTACCATATTAGGTCTTGATAAACTCTTTTGGCGTAATCCTTATAACATATTAAAGTCTTCTGCCAACCATGTATTTAGAAGGAAAATAATAATTGTTTCTAATCCTTGTTTTTGTTTCTTGAAAGCTTTGAAAAGTAAGCTTCCTTCACTTATATCCTATCCTTTTTTACTGTTCAGTATAAAAGGACATAAATGGTAAGTGCAATGACAACCAGAATTGGAACCTGTCATGTAAGGCTGCAGTATTAGGCTTTCCTGTTTTAAAGTTTCTTTCTGTATCTTTTCCCTAACTTGTTAAACTTTGATTATTCAGTATAACTATTTTTGAAAAACGTCTTGTAATCAATTTGAATGCAATTACCAGTTACTCGATTTGGTTACAGGTGAAAAAAAAATATTTTCTGTGTGGGGATTTCTCTTCCTGAAGCATTCTTGTTCATGGTGAAGTTGTACGTTAAAAATTTAGTGATTTAGTGATAAAAATTAGGCCTAGTGATGCCTAAACAGTTTATTAATCTAGTTGTATGTTGTCTAGTAGGTAAGTTGTTGATAAACACTTTAGTATTGGTTAGGGTTTTTCCCTTTCTTCCTAAAAGTTGGGTGGTTGAAATCCGCTGTTACAGCTCAATCTATATGCATTCTGATTTCACGATAGCTTCATCAGGAGACTTGTTTTCCTATAATATTTTGCTAATTTTTATTTTGCATACATATTCCTTGCTAAAATAGGAACTTGTTGGTGGTGATTGGAAGCAATATTTTTTCAGCAGCACAAATACTTTTTTAAATAATGCAGTACTTCTGAGTGCTAGTAATACATTAATTATTCAGACTGTGCAATGGTTACTATCCAGTTGTGAATGGCTTAGAGATTTACATTGTTAAATCTCAGTCAGAGCCTATATACTAAATAATTCCGGTTCCAGGATCTACTTTTACTTATGTCACCAACGTAGAATAGTGAAAAGAGATTAATTTGGATTTAGTGTATTAAAATAGTTTTCATGTGTCTATAAAAGAGACTGAAATATTTAGGAGTTGTAGTCTTTGGTTTTATGGTACACGTATTTAATTCTGTTGTAACACTGCAAAACAGTGTCAGGTGGGTATTGTATTTAATGAAACAGTAGCTGTGATACTGGCCTGCAGCTCACAGCTCTTCTGGTTTAAAGAGAGATTTGAGATTTTGGGGTGTCCTTGTCCTCTTTCGTCCAAGGAAACTGTTTCTTGTGAGTTCATCAGTTTCAACTTCTGAATGCTTACAGTTCTTTCATGTAAGACTTTGTATATTAAATACTTAACTTTTTTTATCTCCTAGTCTTTTCAGGAATTATTTATAGGTGTTGTTTTGCTTTCCTTTAATTTTTCTTAGACAGAAGCTCTGCTGCTCAAGTTCGTTGTGTATCAACACAAAGTGGTAACCGCTAAAGCAGTGGAGATTGCTACAACAGCAGAGACTGTAGCGGACTTGGATCAAAAGCTGTAGGACAGATAAGAACAAGGGAGTGAAAAAGCACATCCCAAAGCAATAACAAAGTACATAGCTTCAGTAATGCCAGAAACTTGATGGGAAAAAACACAGACCCATATTTAGTCTTTGTTCTAAGAGTTTTGTCCTCCTTTGGACCAGTTTATAAACATAGCTTCCCATTTCTTTCTTATTTTGAGCCTCTTGAGTTATAGCTTATCCCTCACTTCTATATCCACTTGCAAGTTAAGTAGAAGGCATTTTTAAAACAAGACTATCAGTTGGATTTCCTTGGACTTCTGTAATTCAGGAATAGTTTTTTTGCGCTGTTTGGCTCTTGAGTGAATAGAAGTACATTTTTTTTTCTGTCTTTGATTCCATTATACTCAAAAGCCCCACTTATACAAGAAGTTTGAATTCTCACTGAATGCGGAATTGTTTCCTACGTTATTCAAAATTAGACTTAAGCTATGGCAGTTTTCCAATAATAAATAAATTAATACAAATTTTGCAGGATCTTTTCAAGTTGGATCTGTTTTCTACTAATAATAAATTTTGGTTGTTTTATCTTAACAGCATAGCATACTTAATGAAGTTGATGGTGGTGAAGTTTTGTAAGGTTGTATGAATAAAGACTCTGTTTCTTAACAAACTGCTATAAAGCCAAGATGCTTTATAAAAGCTGTTCTGTAGAGCTTGCTTGAGAGAGGAATTACCTCCTTATTGCAATCCACCATACATACTTGTCAAAGAAGTAGCTCGTGTTTGACACCTTAAAAGCTGTTTAAGGTAAAACAGGCTTGGGGAAAGGAATCGTTAAATGCAGAACTAAAAATACCGAACCTGACAAACCATTCCTGCTTTCTTAGCAGTGGTTTTGCTTCGGTGATCAAATTTCTTGCTATGTATAAAGCAACATAGGCTAGGCCTTTGCGCAAGATAAATATGAAGTTTGTGAATGGTCTTAGTTTTGGCAGTAACACTAGATTTCAGAAACTAAATAAATTATTTTCAGCCTTTGATTACGCTGCCAGATATCAAAACTGTTTTAACTGTCATATCTGCTTTTAGTATGAAAAGACATTGCATAAAAATCAATGCAGAACTTCAGCCATCTTTTTGTAGTATATTATGTATTTGTATACATAAACTGAAGCTATTTGTGGAATAAGATATTTTTTGGTTGTGTTTATTTCATGATCGTTTTAGGATGGTTCATAATTGACTTTCTAGATTATGTTTTTGTGTGTCAAGGATGCTACTTCAGGTAGTTTTGCACCAATGGATCAAATAATCATTACAATATTACATTTAAGTTGTAACTATTTCAGTGTGTGTGAACTGTGAATATTTAGGGTAATGTGATAAATTTTCCTTATGTTATGAGTATTTGGGAGACTAAAATCTTTTACTCTTGTTACCATCATCTTCTAATGTTTGCACAGAGTGCTTTAGAATATAGTAATACTTACTTCATGTGAACTTTCGAATAGAACAAGTGACCATAAATAATTTTTGTCTCATAATGTGCTGTCAAATAGGCATAAATCTCCAGTATGAATTAACATGTTGCAGTACTGCGTGTAAGCATTCCCAGGTTTGTTCTCTTCTACAGTAGTTGATAAAGAATTTTTTGACTGTGTTCTTTAGACTGTCTGTTTTTATTTATAACTTAACTTTCTTTCAGTAAGACTGATGAATTAAGAAACTAAAAGAATACTTTTCTAAAGATACTTCGTATGCAGTGGCAAAATGACGTCAGTCTTTGTTGGTGTTTCTTGAGGCCTCAGATGTAGCAGATGCCATTTTTGTTCAATTATTAATGGAAAGACTTCATATGCATCTGGTGTGCTTGTTTATAGAGTACTCCATTTGTGTACTTAGCTTCTCCTATTGCATGGGTTTTACAGATAAAAAAGAAAACATCTATTAAAGAGCGAATTTAATTAAGTCTATGTTCCAGTTTTTTAATGTAATTTCTGAAAATCGTTACTGCTCACAAGTTTAAAAAAAACCCCAAAAACCTACTTGCATAACTTAAGTTCCTCAAATACCGAGTTCTTCAGTTTTCCATTTTCTGGCAAGTAAGAATGAGGCTTTTATAAATAGTTTAGAAAAATCCATTGCTATTGTAAGTATTTGATAAATGCCTTACGTCTTTTGAAGAAGCTAAAATTGTTTGCCTTAATAATTTTCATTTTTTCTTCCTCAGCTACTGGAGTTAAGTTTGACTTGGAGTTTGTACGCGTATTTACCCAGACTAAGAAGAAACTGTCTTTCAGTTTCAGTTGTCTACTTGGTACCTGTTTTGGACTCATCCACCAGTCTAAATCCTGAGATCTTACTTGGTGGCATTGAGACTTGCAGCTAAAATAAGTTCCTCTGCTTAGAAAAGTTTGTCTTTATGCAAGGGGACTATGTTTAAAGAAAAGAATTAACACCTGAGAAGCAATAAGTGAAATTTCTCTAGAAGTAGTATTTTTTGATGAGAGTAAACTTGTTAATGGGTCTGTTGTTTAGTGTGAGGAAAGCTTATTTATACATCTGGTTTCCTTCTCGAGAGGCAGTGTCTTCTGAGTAGTTTTTTTCTTAGTGCAAGCAGTAAGCCTCTGATCTTTTGCTTAGCCTCTAACATTTTGCTTCAGTAGCTCTCACAGAGTGGAAAGTTTTAATAGTGGTAATGCAGTAAATTGAGACATAGAAATTACCTTCTCTTAGTGAGGTTACCTGTCTTTTGATACCAGACTAAATGCTATTTTTTAATTAAAATATTTAGGGTTTTTCTCATTAGTATTTCACAAGCCTCCTTTCTGTAGGGGAGGCATCAGGTAGGTTTATCTTACTACCAGAGCTAATGCTTGTGGGTAGTTAAATCTTCCATCAAGTCTTTCTTTAGATTCCACTCTTAATTTTCCAGAAATTAGGTGTTATTGTTAGATGATTTAGCATTTTTAATAAGTAGTGTCTTTTGGAAAGAAAGATGAGATAGGTTTCTGTAGAGCTCTTGTTTACTTGTTCAGATGGGGAATTTAATATCTTGATTAATAGAAACTAACATTTAAAGAGTCAGTTAAGTATATTTAAGGTTTACCATTTAAAGATGTTTTTTCCCAAACATTATCATAGAATAGTGTGGGTTGGAAGGTAGCTTTAAAGCTCATCTAGTCCAACTTCCCCCCCCCCCCCCCCCCCCCCCCCCCCCCAAAGACCAGGGACCTCTTCAACTTGATCAGGTTGCTCAGAGCCCCACCCAACCTGGCCTGGAATGTTTCCAGGGATGGGGCATCTACCACCTCCCGTGGCAACCTGATCCAGTGCCTCGCCACCCTCATTGTAAGAAATTTCTTTCTTAGATCCAGTCTAAATCTACCCTCTTTTCATTTAGAACCATTACCCCTTGTCCTATCACAACAGGCCCTGCTAAAAAGTCTGTCCCTGTTATCATTTCCTACAGTGGCTAATGGCTTACTAATTTAAGCTTAGCATTGTGTAGAATGAAAAAGTATTTGTATGAGTTTTGTTCTGTACATGACATACGGAGCATGCTGCTTTTACTAGTGTTGCTGAATGCAGTTTTGTTGATACGCTGGTGGCAGGTTAGCTGGTAAGTGTCTCTTCTGAATATATTAATACAAAAGATCTGAAAAAGACAATATAATGTCAGAATTAGATTCTTCAGGCTTTGTTTCTCTTCTGTATATAGTGCTGGTTTTTATAATCCTTTTAAAATTTGGTTTGTTTACATAATTTTTGTGTTAGTTCCTCCCTGCCCTTTCTGAGTTATTAAACATTTGTTTATCTGTAGGGGAACTTGTATGTCCTTTAGATAAGGACCAACTATTCTTGTTTGTTCCTATTCATTGTGATGCCCATTGTGTCCCTAACATGATTCTGACCTTTGGGTCTGTAGTACATAAATAAAATAGTAGTTTTTGTAAGGTATCTTTTGATGAAAGCAGACACTGTAGCTTAAGAGTTACTGGACTTGGGGTATTTGACTGGAAAGCAGTTTTTCTTAATCTACTTGGAATTGTTCATGTGATCAGTTTCTTTAAACTTTTGATTAAAATACTAGAATTGCCTGGTAAAATGTATATTGTTTTCCTCTGTCAGAACTCTGTTTATTCAAATGATAAGCATCTTTCTTCATTCAAGTCTACCTCATCTTGCTGCTGTTTCACAGTAAATGGCCTCCAGATTGTATAAAAGTACTAGCTGGAAAACGGTGGAGCCTCGTTTCATGCCAGGAAGGTTCATTGAAACTTCTTTATTCAGGTTTTGTGTGTTTAACTGCTGTATGTGTGGACAGGCCAGAACTTTGTTGGGGAAATCTTAAATATTGAACTATTCTGATTGTAAACAACATTCATAACATGCATAAAAGACTGCATATGTTTCTTAGAAGTTTCTCCTACAGGACCTCTCGGGAGTGATGAAAAATTTTGTCTTTTAGCTTCCTTTTGGCAAATACTTGGCATATTCTAATTGCTTGGTAACTCAGATCAGTTTTGGGATAGCAACTACAATTGGACTTTGTTACAATTTGATCAGCATATGTAATGTCTTTGTGGTGAGGAAAAATTACTAATACAGAAGTCTGGCAGAGAATCATATTTCATATACTGTGGCTATAACTAATGCTGCTTTTAAAGTGTTTTAAGTTGATTTTGCAATGTTATGTTCAACGTTCTGATTAAGAAGTTAGATTTTTATGCAAGTAGTTCATGATAAAGGATATTCTTGGCAGGTTAATTTTTCTGCTAAGTAAGCGTTGATGACTTTCACTTCATCTCATCCTTGATCTTACAGTTGGGGAGAACTGTCGTTTTGAATCAGTCCAGTGTTCACTTTTGTTTAATATTTGCATGGATTTATTTCCCGTGCAAGGAAAATTTGACATTTGTGAAATCTAAAATGCAGCATTGTTTTATAACATCCAATTTTCAGTTAAATATTTTAGTGTATTTCTGCATGATGGTACAGTTAGCCCAGACTTCATTACCAGTTAAACAGCCCTTCAACTCCACACCCACCAGTGTGAATTGTGGAGTGCATCTTAAATGAAATAATTTGCAACTTGTTCTGTGAAAGTGAGGTGTCCTTCATGCTCCCATGAATGTCTGTTTTGATACTTAGCTAGTCTTACGGCATTTCTTTAGCTAAAAGAAAAACAGAATAAACTGCAGCATAAAATTCTCTAATATGCCTCTGAAGATGTGAATGTATTGTGTGTGTAGTTACATTACATGTGTCAATTGTGAACTTGGCGATATGGTGGATATTGCTTTCAGAAAGTTGTTTTGCAGGTAAGTGAACAGTTAAGTGCCTTAAACTGATTACAAATGAAAAAAGTATTTGTGTTATGTTCAGCTGTTGAACTGTATTTATTTCATGTTTTTAATTTTATTACTGTCATTCAAAAAATTGAAGCTAATAGGAATAGGAGAAGTGTTTTTATGTATTGGTTCCATGGATCTAAAGTGGCTCATAACTCTGGAACCAAATTAATTGACAGAATGTTGTAATGATGAAGTTGCTATTGAGAGAGTTAATATATAGATATCATAGTTTTTTTAGAAAAGGATTTTCAGATCTGTTAAAGTGGTTACCTTCTCTAAGCACCTTTGTCTTGTGAAAAAATATGTCTGAATTTTACCTTAAAATATTTGAGAAGCAGAATTTTACCTTCCTTTTGATTGTTAGTTGTTAGATCAGGGGGAAATTTTGACAGAATACCTCTGTTCCTGTTTGCTCTCAAATGGTTAACAGCGATGGCGTTTTGGGAAGAAAAAAAATCTGTCTTTGCAGTTACACCTTCAGAGAGTGCTTCATCTGTATAGCTGTAGACAGTGAGGGGATATGGTAGGATTTTCCCTTACCTGAACAGGTGACATAAAGATGATTGAATAGAGAGGCATGGAATTAAAATCTTTAGCTTTTATTCCTAGCTACTGTTTATGCAGTTTATAGGCCAGATTTTACCTTCTGTACACATTAATTTTTTGGCTAGTTAATAACATTTTCCACAGGTTGTGAGAAAATGAGGAACCTTTTTAGTCAGTTTTGTTCTGTAGATGTTGTATATACAATGTTTTACTGTATTATAACAAATGGAAGTGGGAGAGGTGGGAAAAAAACCTCAAGAAATAATTGTATATTAATGCAGTGTTTTAAATGCAGTATTAAAATTCAGAGAAGCAGCAAGTAACAAGAAGACAAAATAATGAAGCAGAAAAGAGATAAATCTCAATATGCAGCAGAGTTCTATAATCAACAGAGTAGGTTCTATGGTAAATCTTGGCTTATTTTAGACTATTTTCTTTTTTGTTAACCAGTTAGATTGTCATTTGAATTTTTGGCCTGTAATAAAGCATTCTGAAAGTGTGAGTTCTCTGTGTAAAACAAAGCTGCAGTAGCTTATGTGACAAAAGGTCTTTGAAAAGCACATAAGCTTTCTAATGAAAGTATATTTATTTGTGCTTTTATTCAAGTTACTGAGAATTTTGGATATTTTCTGTAAAATATTGCGATTCTCAAGTTCAGTGTCTAAGGTCACTAGATGAAGACGTTCAGAAAAATCTCTGTAGGCATGTAGACAACTTCTGTAGTAGTGTTAGCCAGCTTTTGATATTGAAGACAGGTGAATATCTCTGCATCCACATCAGTGACTTAATTCTCAGTTGTCTCCATGATGAAGTGTCTATTCATGAATGTATTTTAAAAAAAAAAGTTTATACTATTACCTTTTCTGGCTCAGACAGTAAGTATTCTTTTGTTCAGTTGTTCTGAGATGAAAACCAGTAATGATTATTCATATTTTTTTCCATATAATTTTTTATTTCATTTGTCTTTTCTAGATTGTTTTCTATATTCCTAGTTCAGAGCAGTGGTGATTTTCTGCTTCTCATGACATAGGAGTGAGAAGGTGTCTCCATTATGGAACAGTTGCAAGTATTTTGAACTGTTTTCCTATTCTAGTATACTTTCTACCCCAAACTTAAATACTGTCAAAAATTGTTTTTTTCCAAAATGTTAGCAGTTTACTGAGAGTAACTCTTTACTGCAGACAGGTTTCACTCTAAGGTGTTAGCCATTTTCAGTTGACTCTTTCTTGGAAGAACTTTAGCCAGCTCTTAACTTGCCTTCTTGCATCAGTATGTTTCTAGAAGATTTTTTAGTTTTCTTTAGCTAATTTTGAAGTAGTAGCTGCAACATATTTCCAGGCTGGAACAAGCCCGGTATGCCATATGTAGGTTGATGAATAGCAGGAGTGTTTGGCAGTCTTTTGTGTTGTGAAAAATTTACTTTCCTCTTTCAGTGGTGGTGTTTTGGTCAACATGTTATAAAAACGGAACACATTTTATGGTCCAGTTTTACTTTTTGGTTGTGTGAGTACTCATGTTCTACAGGATATCACAGGTGTGCTTGCTTAGAGGTGGAATTAACTAGAACATTTTGGATTAAAAAAAAAGAAAAGGACACCTGAAATGTAAGTAAAATCTTGTAGGTAAGATAATGGTTCTTCTGCATTACAAAGGAAAGAAGAACATGTGGGCTGTTGCCCCTTATAAACAGCAAAATAGGAAATAGTTTTCCTTGGCCAAGATGCAAGAACAGCAAGTACATTAATGTACTCAGGTGTCCTTTGACTTAGATTTTGAGGAAAACTTATGTTGAAATAGTCTTAAGAAAAAAGATTACTTTCAGCAATATCTTTTGTAAATAGTAATAATGTAACGATTGTTCGTTTTTGTATGTTTTCAATACTAATGAGCTTGCATTACCAAGACTTTGCAGCTGCAACAGAGGACAGTCTTTTGGAGTGCTAACACATACAATGAGGTTTACATTACAGTGTTTAGTAAAAATGTGTTGCAGTTGCTGGGATCTTGCAGTCTCCTTGACTTTGAGGGGCCTCCTGGTGGCCTGTGGGCTTAGCACTTTTACATTAGCTTAGTGGCTGTCTCTTCCATATTAAATAGTGTTTGCTGGACAGTGAAATGTCCCCTAAATTTGAGTAATATTAGTGCAAATAAAGTGCTTTCGTTTCCAAAACTGTCAGTGTAGACCTGACTTAAACATCATGTGAGGATTGATGTGTTGAAGTCAGCTTTTCTTCAGACTGGGTTTTGCATCCAGCTGTAGGAGGATGACTTAAAAAAACAAAGCATACTGGGAAGATGACAGTTATTTAACACTGTACTTCCGAAAAAAAACCCCAACAACTTGCATGTTTTGGAAAGTAGAAGCTAGATTTACCTAAACAAAGGAAGATCTTAAACTCTCTTCCACCTTGTAAAGATCAGAAATAGCTGATATTAAAGTAAAGGTGACATGGAGAAAATATGTAACTTTCTTTTTGAAAACAGTTTCTGTTTCTTCTGAATCTGTAAGATAGAAGTGTTGAGTGTATGTTCTCTCTCTCACAGAAGTGCAATCCATTTCTGTCTTTTCCAGTGTTAATGTGTTAGGTGATTCACTGCGAGGCTTTTCAGTACTAAGTTAATGAAGTTGTATAATGGAGTACTATCCTACCCAATTCTTTATTAATTCTGTGTAAAATATGCTAGTATTTGTTACAAGTTAAGACATTTTTAATATGCTGTGGTAGCTGTCTTGCACATTAATATAAATTTAGTATTATATTATAAAACATCTGTGATTTTAAAACATTGTTTGAGGTAAAATATTGTTTTGTATTTTTAAAGAATAACTTCAGTTTAGTATAGTAAATATTTTTGGCTTGTTTTTACTGTGGGGTTTAGATGCTGAGGGCTGCCCTCAGCAACAGAGTGCTATCCAGAAGATGTATAGAAGGGAAAGGACGGAAGGCCTCACTCAAGTTGAAGACCTTTCTTGTTTGTTCCCGAAACAAAAAGTAGAGAACAAAGGTGTAGTGCATGGGGGTGTTTCCCAAGTACATTCCTATACATCTACAGTTAATTTGTTTTAAAAGAAATTACTCTGTTTTAATAACATTGATTCTTCCTTTACAATATTACTGGAATGATGGAAACATTTAAGAAATGCACAGGACTAATAATATATCTTTTTTTGATAAGGGAAATAATATTTCTTTTGTCAACAACTATAATTATCATTGTTACTACCATTAGGAATGTTTTTCCAACTTGTAGCATTTAGTGGAATATATGCATCTGCATATATTTTGTGCAATGTGTGTTCCTGTTTTTACTGATATTTTTTTTAATGTATATATTTTCTTAATGCTATAATTTAGTGAGTCATCTCAATCAACTCTGTTAATGACTTGAGTCACCAAGGAGGGAATTGGCTTTTACTAGCTGCTCTAGCCCAGTTAGAACGTTTTTCTCAAAGATGATGTCCTACTGACATCTGTTAAACCTGATGAAAATTGTCATTAGACTTTGTATTTAAAAATAGGGCTGTGTAGTTTTCTGTATACTACATGTTTCATGGCTACATTTGCTTTAGTTTTATCTAGTTTAGTGTATTTGCTTGTGTAATTTTTGTATGAGGTAAGAGAGCTTACTTTTTTCCAAAGCTGTCATTCAGTTTGTAGAATTCCTAAGTAGTTTAGGCTGGAAGAGATCTCTGGAATCATCTGGTATGATGCCCATCTCAGTGGAGGGGTTAGCTCTGTGTTTAGGTTGCAGTGCTTAGGAACACACAGAAATCTTGGATTTTGAAAGAAGATCAGTATTTTTCATTTAAAATTATTTAGTATTACTGGATGTGATGCAGTAAAATAAATTGGTTTGGGATACTGGAACTTGGATAAACCAGAGGGAAAGGTGTTGAGTGGTGGGTGGAAGAGAAGGGTTTTATTACATTAACTCTTTGCTGGCAGCTTAACTTTCTGTAAGCTAGTAATTGGATTCAAATAGTAGAATATTCTGAGGAAAAGACAAATAAGGCTCAATCAAAAGTATCCCCCAAATTCTTGTTTTGACTGCCAGACTAGCAATTTTAACTGCTTGGATGATTTATGGTTTTAAAATACAGGTCTCTCTCAGTAAATTACAATTTTGTGTAAGGGATTTATGCCTCCTGGAGAGGCCTTTGGAAATATTTTTTCTTTTCTAGAAAGACCTTAATGAAATAAACCACTCTAGAAGGGAGTAATGAGTTTCTAGAAAGAGGTACAGAAATGTCTTACCTATATTGACAAATACAAATCTCTTCTGCTAGAGAATAGAATTCTGTTTCTGTGTTAATGAAAACAGGTGAGAATCAACAGCTGAGTGAATTACATTTTGCTCTGCACATGTGATCGAGATAAAGTGCTAATTAAAGTTACTGATTTTAATGTTCAAGTTTAAGTTTATGGGATAAGTGTTCTTTTTTTTTTTTTGATGCTGTGTCTTAGCATGTTATTTTGGTCACCATTCCTTAGCTGAAAGGTGAGTGAATAGTCCTGTGTTAATTTGGAGTACATCTCCTGGCTACAAACATTTGAAGAAAACTCTATGATCTGTCACCTTAATATTTGTTGATACTTTTTTTTTGCTTTTCTAAAATATTCCATGCCATATTTATTCCATTTTTTTTGGACAGTTTTGTAATCGTGAATATTGCATCATTTGGAGACAAGATTTTGTATTTTCTTCAGGCCGCTGCAATTGCAAGACCTGTTCTGGGGGAAGAAAGTAGTATTGATTTGTCAGTTTAAAAAACCCCCAGTTTTATAACTACTTGTATTTTTATTTTCAGTGTGAGAATGGAGTTGCATCTGATACCTTCTCCTGTATAAATTCTTAGGTGTATTTTCCAAACTGTTAGTTTCATGGTTTTATAGAGTGAATTTGAAAATATACTAATGTATTTTTAAAAACATGAAGGATCTTTTTGACAGTTCTCTGTATACTTAGTCTACTGGTATCAATGGTGATTGAGGTGTAAGAACATGGGGCATGATATACCTCAAATGCTCAAGAAATCTTGTTTCTAATACTTCTAAAAAGGGGAGAATCCGTACTGTATTAAATGTACAATATGTATGTAATTTGAAAACGGGGTGTATTCAGTGTTTTTGTGTAGATCTAATTTTTACAGTTGACATTGAAAGGAGTTGGAATTGTGAGGAAATACAATTTTTAAGTCTTGTATCTAAAGCAATTAGCAAGTATAATGCTATAGTTGCCATCATAGCAGTTTTATCTACAAGCAGATTACTTGAATCAGACCTCTTTGAGGTTTGTTTACATTACTGAATTCTGAAGTATTTTACAAGAGTCCTGCAACGGAAGTAATTTGGAAAGCTTTCTTTTGAGTTGTGTGAAGAATTGTCGTTTTACAATAACATATTCTTTGTTTGCTTCCTTTTTTTTTTTGTTTTAGATTTTTTTTTTTTTTAAATCTTCGTAAAGCTTAAATTACACTTTACTACCCATTCTTTGTCTTATGGCTTTCTTTTCTCCCTGTAATTGCACATTATCCGTTTTTATTGTTCTCTTACAGTTTAAGTTGTTTTCCCAGGTACCGGGCGACTCCGGAGGTTCTTAATCGCCTCCCCACACATTTCTCTAGTAAAAGTTAAGCCCTCCTCTCTCTCTGCTCGATTTTAACTCCCTGTTGTGGGAAGTTACGGGTGGCTTCAGGTAAGGGGCTGAAGCAGGCTGCTACTCAACAGAAGAATGGGCAGTTGCATAGCGAGGAAAAGAAGCTCTGAGAAGATAACGCTATCATTGTTATGTTCTGCAAAGGGCTTGAGTATCCAAGAACTAAGCTCTTGGGTGGGCTGGACTATCAGCCAGCACTGATTCAGCTGCTCTGTCTTAACTGTGTGTTGGTATTCCTTTCTCTGTTGTATTTTGAGCAAAACCCATGTTGCGTTGACCTAACTTACCTGCAGTAGCTTGTTTATGCTCACATAGTAAATAGCTGTCTAGGACGTGATTTGTGTGGGATAGGACTGAATTTTTATTATCACCTGGACTCCTGCAAATACAGGTTTCGACAAATTATTTAAGTACGTGTTTTTATAGTTAGTATGTCAAGCATTTAATTACATTAATGATACATGCTATCAGTTAACATTTGAAATTGAGTATGTTCTCTGACAGGGGATTTATCCTAAATTTGCAAATTCTGTGTTAACCGTACAGAATAATTTCCCTGTGCTGAAAATGTGAAAGAACGTGGTAAGTTGTGAACATGCAACAGCAGGAATAATAATAGTTCTTGTAGGCATGTTGGTAGGTTAACAAGCAACAGAGATCATAAGGCCCATTTATGGATCTTGAGTCTATAGCTGTAATGTTTTTTTATATGGTAATAATTCAACACCGAAGTTAAAGCTACAAAATGGCAAGTAATTACTTGGGTTTTGTTACAAAGGTTAGACTAGACTAAAAAAACAAAAACTGCAGGTTCTGGCCCTCTCTTCCCTTGTACTTCTTGTTAACGGAAGACTGGTAGCATTTGAAGCTGAGAAACAGTGACTTATTGCTAGGAGGATGTGTAGTGTGCTTTTTTTAAATAAAGTGTATGTTACAGCTTGCCAATGCCTCTGTCCTTTGCAAAGAAAACGAGTTCTAGTAACTAGTACAGCTTTATTGCTCTGTGCTTAACATTGTTACCTAGATGATGTTGTACTCAGCCCTGCCTTATATGGCACATTTGACATTAAACAAAACCCCTAAACCAACAAAAACAAAAAAAACAAACAAAAAAACCCCAGCTTGCAGTTGAACCTGAGATGCATCAAGTAAGTATGTGCAGTAATTGAAAATCTGGTACTTTCCCTTGTAGCTGAAGAGTATCTCACAGCTGTTTGTAACATGTCTTGTTTTCACACATGCATGTATGCAGGCATGCGTGCATGCAGAGTCTGATTGATGTAAACTGATTGCCACAGTGTTTTTCTACCATCTTGGGCCAGAGACTGATGTTAGGGATGATACACCACTTTTCCTTCCACTTCTTCATGTCAGGGCTGAGGTGTAAAAGCAGGCTAGTATCAACAATGTTATATACTGATTTTGTGGCTATCTTATTGGTATCAGTTTATGGGTATGAGTGATTCTAACAGGGCTGCTGATTTTATTTAAAATGTCAGTTGACATTACTGTGAAAGGTCTGACAAAGTAGTTGGATGTTCGGTTATAAAAGTTGAACGTTGGTTCTAGGGTCAGAAGAGGTCCTCCTTAGTGTGTTTGTCAGTGGCCTTTCATAGCTGGACCTGAAAACCTGCCTGTGTCCTTCAGTTACAAGGCCTCGCTTTTTCTCCACACTAAGCCATATTCTTTTGAAAATAGTGTAGAATTTTCCTATGTTAAGTACATTTTCTAGGTTAGCATGAGTTACAAGAAACAGTTACTGACCTGAGAGCCTTTTGTCATGTATCTTACGACATTTTCCCAAACCAGGGTGTTTTTACAAAACAACTGACTCGGTTCTGTCAAATGGAGGTGTCTGCTGCTTTAAGTGTGTGAAGATAGAAGACTCGTGTTTGGCAACCCGGATGTGATTGAATGAAAAGGAGTTGTGAAACTAAAAATACTATGAATGTATTTTGACTTGGTTAGCATTTAATTTTAAAGGTTGATTTTAGCAAGGCTGGTTCAGTTTCCTAGTATATGGAATTGTTTTCAAAGTGCATCTGAACTTACGCTCTTAAGTCATAAGTGAAATGATTTTCAGAATCAGGTAAATTTTTTTTGCATATGCTTATTCTCAGCACATGTGTGTTCACTTGTGAAATATACATTAACATTCTTGCAGAAAATTTATGAGAAAAAATTTTTGGTCTGTTTCATTAGTTTCATTTTGTACTGTGAATTTGTTTCTATTTCATCCTTTTGATGTAAACAACAATACTAAAATACCTTGGAATTATCTGTGATAGATTTACTTTGTTTTCCCCTAAGTGATGATTTTTCCCACTCTGGGTACTATCTTTTGAGTATTATTTCACAGCAGGCCGTGGTTCATGATCAGTAATGTCAGAACTCTTGCTGTTGGATGAGTGATCAACTGAATCTGGATCAGTTTGTCATGTTATTTGTCTGTGTACTTTAAATGCAGTTACATAGTTTATGTTGATACTACATTTTATGCTGGTTTCAAAAGGATGATCAGTGTCTGAACTGACATAGCAATAGCATGGTATCATTTATCAAAATATGTATCACCACCAAGTTATGTCAAAACTATTTGAAGAGAGATGAACTGGCAGATTTAGTTTATGTGCTATAATATAACACATCAGAGCTTGATTTCCAATCAACACAAGCGTTTTTGAGTCATGAAGCCAGATTGACTGTATTACTGAACCATGGCCTTTAGGCAATTCTGTAATAAGACCTCTTTATTTACAGTTAAAATGTAAATATGCTTCTCATTAATGAAAAACAATGTGTAAGACAGATTAATTTGCAGTTGATCACATGACTACTTGGAAACTTCACTGCATCTGATAAGTGAAACTTGTGATATTTAACCTTTAGCATTATGCAAAAATGTACAGCATTGCTGTATTGAATTTATTATTACTTTGACTTTATAAAAACGGGAGTATAGTTAACTTTGTTCCTTGTACGTTTTTGTAATCAATGGAAAATTTTGAAACTTGGAAATTTTTATTTTCATGGAGTAAATTGGAATGTTTTAAGTTCTAAGAATGATAGGTTGACCATGAAAATTATGTTTACTTTCAGAGAGAACAGGAAATGAGAATGGGTGATATGGGTCCTCGTGGAGCAATAAACATGGGAGGTAGGGATCTGAAGGAAAAAGGCTTCTGTCATGTAAAATTTCTTTTTCTTTGGGACTGTACATGTTACTCAAGCACTATTAATTACTGACAACTACTAGTAAAAACGAGTAAACAGTATTGGGAAATAAAAACCCCTCACAATTTTTGTTCCAAACAGCTGGTTTTTTTTTCTCCAAAGTATATCTTTGTTATTGTTTTGACTGCCTGTGGGAGAAAAACTTGATGTGCAAGTTAAGAGAAACAAAAAGGCAGGGAAAGGTGATGCTTGAGAAATTTTTTGATAAAAAAGAGTAGTTTTCTGTTCAGCAAGTGTCTGGTAATTCTTTTGGAGGGACTACCTACCTGTTCAGGGAAGTTGGGACTGTAATTGCATGCAGTGAAACTATGTAGAGCTTAAAATTGGTAAGTTCTTGTTGATGTACCTGACACAAGATTAATGAATGATTTGGTTGGTGTTCTACTAATTTACTGCAAGTCTGTATTTGCAAATATTCTTAGTTCATTTTTGTTACTTAAAATTCTATCACTGCTAAAAACTTACTGTGAAGTCTAGAAAAATTACATTCTTAA
This sequence comes from Opisthocomus hoazin, assembly GCF_030867145.1. Lineage (NCBI taxonomy): Eukaryota > Metazoa > Chordata > Aves > Opisthocomiformes > Opisthocomidae > Opisthocomus > Opisthocomus hoazin. The sequence continues at coordinate 22,931,667 of NC_134414.1, read as the reverse complement.
TAATTGGTGCTTGCTCTCTATATCTAGGCTTAAAACAATTTGGAATTTACTTATCCAGTATATCTGCTTTTAAACAAGACTGAAACATAGAATATTTCTTTATAAGAAAACCAAATCTTACTAAACTAGATTAATTGTTGATATACATCTCTTGGAAGCTTCCTGATGGTCATTTAAAATAAATTAAGATGATAATTTAAAGGAAAGCTAACACTATTGTTACGTATTTTAAATTTGAAAATATGTACAAAACTTGGTAAACATTATTGCTCGACCTTTTGAGTAGTGTGAATTTATAGACTAATGAATCTGCTCAGCCCAGATTTTAAAATACATTATTCACCATTTCCTTGCATTTTCTAATTGAGACACATTTATAGCTGCAAAATAGGAATAGGGTTTTCCTTTCAGTGAAGATGAAGAGCTTTAAAAAAAATTCTAAAGGAAGACATTGTGAGATTATCTACAAATAATGAGCTGAAGCATAAATGGTAACTAGATTTTTTCATGTTATTGTTGTACTTTTGCATATTACTTCAGTCTATGTGAAAATTTCATTGAATCAGGAGACTTTGTAAATATTGATACTGTGCCAGTTGTCCAGATCTGCAAGATACACTTTTTATGTACCGATTTTAAATATGTATAGCAATCAGTTTACAGCCCTTTTCTAGTCAAGTTGTAATGCTTAACAGTGGTATTTATCATAGTCTTGCTTTATAAGCTTTGTGCTATGACTTGATTTTAAACTTGATACAAATGCTTTTAGAAATAAATGTGTAATTCCAAAAGAAGTTATAGTGACAGTGAGCTGCTGTTTTAAAAAGGGAAAAATATCCATAGTAAAGATAGTGTTTGTTGCCACAGTATCTGAATTTTAGGTTAGCTCACTGTAGAGTGTTTGGTTTTTTTTTTCCCAGCCTGTTAACAACCCACCACTACAACCAAAAAAAACCACATCCCAAAACCCTGCAGCAGACATTTTAATTGTTGATGTTAGCATCCTTTCTCAACATTTCTGTTGAAATTCTAACTTTATTTTTAACTGGCCTTTACCAGTGCCATTTGTGACTTTTCATCATGTGATACAGGAGGGAGCTGGAGTATCTTCAGTAGTGGAAATACCTGCATGATAATGTTAATAGAAAGCAAAGTACCTCTGTGATTGATTTAATTAGTGTTGGGCTGACTTGTGCGGGACTGCGCAGTTCTGCATTTTTTTTCTGCTGCAAACAAGTTCTGGGAAGGGTCTGTGTGCCTCAGTCATGTCACTTAACTGGATCTGTAATGCTAAGTGCAGCTGAAACTCCTCAATGTGGAAGAAAAAGATTTATTGGGGAACTCTCTCTGTATGGTTTTGCTGCTGTGCCAGACCTTGGCATGTGCAGTTTGGACACTTAGACTGTACTTTTTCAGCCCTCCAGATTGCAGAAAAATACATTTTTTCAGTGTCTGTGTTGTGGCCTGAACACTTAGGACTGCTTTCCATCTGTTGCTGAACCTGGACAGATAATTGAGCGCTGGCTGCATGTGGTTAATGGCACTACTACCAGCACAAAGCACTGCTGTCATGATAGCCCTGCAGAGTCCTTCTAGCCTCTGAAAATAAAGGTTTTTCCTTATATTGGCAGTTCAGACTTCTCCTTTTCCTTCCATATTTAGTCACTGAATGGACACTAAATAACAGTTTTAGGGCATATTCAGATGTAATTATCTTGAAGTGTAGCACAGTCATCCTACCTTGCTGCATGAACTAATAATCATGCTTGTGGGTAGGTAGGAAGCACCTGACTGCTTACTTTTGTATTGGCTCAGTGTCATAGGGGAGGTCTTGGAAGTTTCTCATTACTAAGCTCAAATGAGTTCTGCTTTTCAAAATTACAAGATTTTTCTCTGTTACTTCAGATAAACTTGTGTAGCACTTTACGTGTGCTATTGTGTTGCAAAGATTGTTTTTGCTAAGCAGCTTGCAGTTGGCATAACATGTATTATCAAGCCCAGGTCTGCAATTCTAGCAGCAGTATTTTGGATGCAGTGGTTTCACTGACTGCTGTGATATGTCTGCTCAGAGCAGGTAATAAAGATGCAGTTTTGCGTACTTGTAGGTAGTGATAGTACAGTATCTGTGCTAAATGACCTGCTTACAATGATGTACATTTATATATTCATTACTAAAGAAGTTACAGTTGTGATGAGAGGTTGATCTTTTGAAGAAAAATAACAAGTTTATTAGTCTAGCAACGTCAGATTTCCTGATGTTCGTGTATGTTGTCGTGACTTGAAACACGGGCTAGATTCCGAAGGCATGTTGTCTTCCATTGTCAAATCTGGATGCATGATTTTGGCTGGAAAAAAGCGTGGTTTATCATTGTGTGGGGAAAAAAAAAAGCATCACCACCAGTCTTAAAGCTGATGATATTGCATAGTAGCAGATGTAAATGATTTATATAATCAGACTTTTTTCTTTCTTATAACAACATGAGAAAATGTTACGAAGGCAATTTTACCTACCTGTTCAGTACTTTAGTGTGTACTGGCAGAGTGGAGTTTCCTAGCTCAATATACTAGCTAAGTGATCTCCTCAAAAGACAATTTTAAGCTTTTCTTCTACCTCTCACTGTGAATCAGAATTTTGGAGGAGACTGTTCTGTCACTTTCAGTTCTAACAAAACTGCCCTTAGTTTTCTTGTACTTTTACCATAATAAATTACATTTAATAGCAAGATTTATTTGTGCCATATTACAAGTAATTAGTGTAAAGTTTAATACCATCTTTGATATTGCTTTTAGACATTAGACTAATAGACCGTAACACTATATAGAATTGATATAATACTGGTAGAACAGTTCTTGCAAATATGTGTCTAATATGTTATGATCTTCTAAGAACCAAATTGCCTTATAGCTGCCAACTACTGAAAAATCACTTGAGATTTTTGCTAATTTGTGGTGTATGCTGCATATATATATATATATATGCTGTATGAACACTTCAGTTCCTGCGCAGAAACCATACAGCTATATTTAGCTGTAAAGTTCAGGATTTTCAAATACACGAGGCAGATTATGTAATGCAAATTAATAGGAATTAATGAAAATCTGTTTAAAAGCAGATGATTGAGATAAATGTACAGTCTCAAAGAATGATTTTTTTTTTATTTCAAGTATTGGAAGTCTTGTACATTTGGCTTTTTAAATATGTAAAGTGTTTGTTTATTCTTGTAAAATTAAGATAGGACAGCTCTAAGTGTAGATTGTTTTGCATAGATGCGTTTAGCCCAGCACCTGCTGGTAACCAAGGCCCTCCTCCAATGATGGGTATGAATATGAGCAACAGAGGAACTTTACCTGGCCCTGCAATGGGTCCTGGTCCTTCCATGGGACCAGAAGGAGCTGCAAATATGGGAACACCAATGATGCCAGATAATGGAACAGTGGTAACGTATCACAAATTTAATTACTTTGAATAGCTGTCATGTCTCATGGCCCTTTTTTGTTACCAAAGGTATTTTCACACTGAGTAAGAACATGTTACGAATCTGTTAAAAGTAATTGATAAAATTTGTTCATGCAAATAATTTGACACAGAAGGGAAATCTTTATTTGATACTACTATGAAAATCCTACTTCCCTTAGGAACCGGGTGAGTTCTTTGATCAGTAACGAGACTTTAAATTGAGATTAGAATGTACAGCATTTGTGGCAAAACTGCATGTATGACCTGTCATGAAAAACTCATTGGTAGAAGGAAATCACTTTGAAATGAAGAATGAACAATATATCAAAGTAATCTGTAAATTTAGGCATTTGCTGTTTTGTCTTTTGTGAAACTAAATTCTGTGTATTAGCTTGTTGGGGCTTTTGATGAACAGTTAAATGTTGGAATGGATGTAGTGTGAAGATATCTTTGTGTAAACGATTTAATTTTTTTAAAGCAACTTCAGTGTTTTTTTGTATTTATAACAGTGTTGAAAGCATGAGATTATGACAATAGTTACATGATTTAGAAAATAAATATGCCAACAGTTGTCAGGGAGAACTCTCTCATCAATACAGGAAAAATAATATTGCTCAGTTGCCAAGAGTGGTAGAGAATGTCTTGTGTACATCTGTAATTTTTTATCAAGAGCAGATATGCCACTGGGATGCAGTTAAAGCACTAGCCATTTTTGCTGTGTTCTCGTAGCCAGTCAATTTTCCTAGCTGTAATGCCTTATGTAGAGAAACAACTATATAATTTTTAATCTGATTTTTACGTATTTTTCAGTATTATTCTGTAAGTAATTATTTGGGAATGTTCTAGTGGTGGTGTGATATAAAGGGCTATATAGTATAAACAGTGATTCTGTTACAGCTTTATTGGAACACAGAAGCATTTTGTACCTGTATTTTTTTTATATATGCCTTCTCAACAGTATCTGTTTGCGATTGAGCAATCTGTATAATGAAGTTTGGACAAAATCCTTTGTTCCTTAGAGGAAAATGAGATGTTGAGCAAAAAAATATGTGAAGAGTCTGGTCTTTACCAGTTGGAAGGAAAGGATCTCACTTCACATTGTAGGAAGCAGCTTATTTTATCACTTGTGTCATGTCTCACAAGGTGTGTGTGGGGGTGCTTTTCACAGAATACTGTTTTCAGAGATGCTTTTGCTGAAGACCACAGTGTTACTGGTCACCTTGGGAACATTCTCTTGTGATTATATAGACAGTTAAGAAGAGGTGTCAGGAAAAGAACATGGTATCGTAAATCATAGTACCTATCTCAAATGGTTGTTTTTCTACAAAAAGCCATTCCAGATATGGAAATGTAGTGAATATACTGGCACGTCAAAATGCATGTTTTTAAAAAAAACTTTTTTTTACTTCCATTTTCTTCTGCATACTACTGAAGGACAATTTAGATACCTTTTTTTCCTTCATTTTGGACTTTCAAGGTTTTTAATTTGGGGGGCAGGCCCCTACAGAAGGACATAGCCTTATTGTATTTTTGCTGCTGTTGGAAAGACGCTTTAGACATACTTTGAGGACTGTCTGCTAAAACACTGTAAGAGTTAATTTCAGTTTCCACTTAGAGAAATGGAGAATATGCTTTATAGATCAGAAATACAGTTTTCTTTTATTAAATTTAACGTTCTTCTGAAGTCTTTTTTGGGGAGAATTGGAGAAATAGATTATCTTTGAACACAACATTTTAAAAAAAGCTTTTTTTCTCCCAATACTGTATTGTAGCTGGTTAATTACTGCAGTTTTCTTGTTGGCTGGACAGAGTGGTCCTTGTTGGAAAGAGGACTTAACTTTTTGTCCAGAAGTCAAATGATAAAAATGATCAGGAGTATGTGATAAGCTATTTGTTGAAATTCATGTCGATTGCTAACAAGATGAAAAGAGTTAAAGATAATTCTTTTAACATTTTTTAACCAGTGCTGCAGATTTTAAGGTTCTTTGGGGCAGTAGTAGATCTTCATGCAGTTGTTGAAGTAACTTTTTTCTTATTCAGTGTCAAATTTTAAAAAATGCATGTATATATAGCCAAGATCTAAGTTGCAAATATTTTTATCTATATGGATATAATGCTGTTTTTAAATAATATAGATATGAATTAGGAGACTTCAAAACTGTTGAGCTCTACTGATATTACTGGAGTTAGACTTCCAGAAGATTTCTTCTCCGATTCGGTCATACAGATGAAGTGCTAGTCTTGAGTGTTCTTGTTGGACTCTGAATACCTGGGCAGTAAGGTAGATCTCTCTGCAGAAGGAATTTCTTCTGAAAGTGTAACTGTTCTCAACAGGTGAATGATGAGTGATTTCAAGACCTGATTGTACCATGTATCTACGTTTTTAATGGTTTATGTTATGTTCGGTTGATGTTTTAAATTTCGTGTGGGGTTCTATTTTAAAAAAACTTGCTTAAATTCTGAACTATTAAGTGCTCAGATGCATGTTTTCTGTTTAAGGTCTCAGTTGCTATAGCCAAATAAATCTGTAAGCACATACACCTTGGTTAACATTAGGCACAGAACTAAGGAAAATAAATGTGGAACATTAACTGCATTTTCATCTTATATTGATATTTCAGGTTAAGCTTTAGAGATATATATATATCTATCAAGGTTTTTTAAACTAAGTGTAGTCTAGTTATGCATTTTGTCACTAGTTGTGTCAGTTTATTTCGACTGGGTTTTAAGAGTCTAAAGATTCCTAAAGTGCCATACAAAAGACTGACTCCAGGTAGTATGGACTGAAATATCCACAGGTATGTGTGTGTCTAAGTCTTCAGGTTATATTGCTATTGAAAGAATAAACCCGAAGTCTCCAGAAATACAAAAGCTGGTTTTTGTTTTTCCTAGTTTGACAATATTTCTGTGTCTAATTTGTTTGAGAAGCATTATAGTTCGTATGTAAGGCAGAAGAGGGCTCACGTATAAAATTGTGTGCTGTCTCTTCTGTTACATAGAGAATATGTATTGCTTCAGATATGCTTCAAAGGATGAATTTACATTCAGTACCAGAGTTGGTCTTAATTAAAAATTGAAGTATTTACTTTACAAAATTGGAGCATAACATTAGCACTCTTTAATTTTCAGCTCTTTTTCCATAATAACTAATTGAATTGCTCCTTTCTTCCCTCTATGTGTGATCCTGATTCTGCTGGACTATCTGCTGAACTTCATGACAACATCACTTGTGGTTTTTATTGTAACTCACATTTGGCATGTTCCAAATGGACTTGTATTAGCATAATGAGAGATTCCCTCAAGGAGGTCCATCACAGATGGGTTCACCTCTGGTTAGTAGAACGGGCTCTGAAACTCCTCAGCCACCAATGAGTGGTGTAGGTGCCGTGAGTGGTGGACCTGGTGGCTTTGGTAGAGGAAACCCAGGGGGCAACTTTGAAGGACCTAACAAGCGTCGCAGATACTAAAACTTACTTCATTCCTTACTGTTTAGAAATTCCAGTAGAAATATACAGTGATATGCCTTTATAATTTTAGCTGTTATCTGGAAACGGTTTTATTGTTATTGTAGTCTTTAAAACAGTTTCTTTTGTAAAACTTTTTTTGTATTCAGTCATAGGCTTTGTAGTATAGAGCAGAAATGATGCAGATCATTGTGTAAGGCAATGTGTTTGTGACTAGCGAAATTCAATGTGTGACTATGCTGTAAAACGTGCAGTTATCTGATCACAATAAAATATAAAAATCACTTGAAAGGATTTTGGGAATGTTATTACTGAGTGAGAATAATTTTATGCTTAATTATAAGTGGCATCATTTTCATTCTCATGTAGTTTCTACTATGTGTGGATTTCCATTCTCAACAGTGAATCTGTTTAGTTAAACTGCATGTTGCAGTACATACTGTGAACAATTTATATCGCAACTGCTTTTGTATGTTTCGACTTTGAGCTCCAAGTTTTAAACAAAGTGTTCTCAAGGATACTATGTCCTTGTAACTCAGTCTCCCTTTGCAAACTTAGTCACAATAGGCTTATCAACAGAGTATATCTGTTACTCAAATTATTGGAAGATTTAACTGGGGGTGGGGGGGACGGACACAACTTTGGAAAAGGAATCTATATGTATGCTTTATTAATAATAATACAAATTAGTTTACCTAAATCATACTTCTATAGAAGAAAAATTGTTGTGACATCTGTGTGTTCTACTGATCGTTGAAGTATCTTGCCATTGCAAGGAAGGAGACAGTTGTGCAAGCTGATTTAAAGCCTTCCACTGTGTAATCATCATTATATGTTTCCCCCAGTGGTTGGTTTGAATAGAATCAATTCTGTTACCAATGATTAACTGTTTAATTAGGAGGCAAACACATGTTCTCCAGTTAAAATAATTGTTCACTTAGAGTAATATGCATTTAGAAGGATTGCACAAGAGTATTTCTGATAACTGTTTTACAGAATGGTGAATTTGAAAAATACCTGTTTCCAATACAACTCAGTCTAGATTTGCTGATTGAGTCAAGATAAAAGTAATGATAAAGTTGTTAGGAAGCTTATGATTCAGATTTTGTCAGTCATGGAAGATGATGGAAAAGGCCTATTGATTCTATTCCTGGCAAGAAAGTAAGCAAGGATATTTTTGTTTGCTATTGCTTTTTTCCTGTGCAAGATAGGTGTAAAATATGTGTTCTGTTTTTATCACTTCAGTCGCGTTTTCAGAAATAGAAATTGCTAAAATTTATCTGCGTGAATAGTGATACTAAATTGATTGATAACTGATTTGTGAGAACATGATGCTCTAATTAGATCGGAATGGTATGTATATAGCTCAAAGCATGGGATGCAGGCAGCAGAGAGAGCATGTATATGTTACTTCTTAATATAGCAGGGATGGTCTTGGTGAATTGAATTGTGAGCAAATGGATAATGGGAAAATTGCAACATTGCTGGCATTTTTGAAGTGCACTGTTGTTTAAATTGCCAGTGTTATGCAGCTTAAGATAGAGATTGTTTTCATACAATTCAGAACTCAACCATATATGTAGGTCCTCACTTGTCACATCTGTAACTACTGAGCGTTTTCCTCTAGACTGTCTTTGATGTTGCCATTTTTTTCTCAGCTGGAGATACATGCTACACTTTAGAGTTGTAATGCAATAGTGAGTTAGGTTTGAAGTCTAAAATACTCTTTCACCTATCTGATACATGTATCACATTACAGCATTTGTTCTTCAAAAAAAACCTGCAACTGGTTTTGCTTAGCACACTATTGCTAAAACTCAGCATTTGGGAAAATTGCTGTTTTTTTCCTAGCTGTAAACTAGTGTTTTCCTGTGGCAACCACTTAAGCTCTCTGCTTTGGTGTACTGCATTAGGTTGAAAAAAATGCAGTTTACATCAATGTCTAGTAAGATGTCTAAATAATAGATAACTTCTGTCTCATCTTTTCTGTCCTTGTACATGACATTTTTTTAATGGGGATTGAGAAAGTACAGGTGTGAACTGATAATTCTAAACTGTAAAGTTGTAAAGGGAACATGTTTTAAATATAACTTGAACTAGAGTCAAGAGGTCTGCTCAGTTTTTCAAAGGAAAAGGCTGTGTCATTCAGGCCTTTTGGCTAACTCCTGTGTATTTGTTCAGATATTTACACCCTCATCCTTGTAGTATCTGTGTATGTTTCGAAAGTACATTAAACATACCAAGTATGCTAAAAGTGGTTCATTCTTTCCTTGCCAGCCTCATGCTATTTTAAGTGCGTGTTTGTTGCACTGCATTTTTTCTAGCAAGCAGAGTTGAAAGTTATTGAAGTTATTGCTGATTTTAATTAATATTAGTGATTTTCATCCGACAGTTGTGAGCTACCCTTAGAAAATCATAGAATCATTTAGGTTGGATGGCTCTGCTGCATGGTAGCAGTGAATTTGTCTGCTGTCCTTACTGCAGAAGGTTGTGTAATCTCTTTTTAAATATGCATGAACTAAGCCTTAAAGTCCTAAAAAATAAATACTGATATGGTGAATTTGGGCACACCTTCAAGATTTCATGAACAATTCCTTTTGTAGCTGATGATAGGCTGCCAAATTCTGCTCTTAACAAAAGCTTTCTTAGGGCTGCCTGGCTCTGTTGGTTGTGTACAGCTCAATGGTAAATGCAGTGATTTTTGTTTTGCCATCTGTGGTAGCAACTGACTAGCTATATGATAAACACAGAATTTTGTTAGAAAAGGGATGGTCCTAATTTGGTTACTGAAAAGGGTATACAGATCTGGCCAAGCAACATCTTCACACTGTCCGTGTGCTGGAATTGATCAGTTTTTCTTGTTGCTTATCTGGCTGATCAGTTTATCATTTTTTCTGCATACTTAAGGTTTTAACTGTCTTTAGTCTGTTTGACTAGAAAGGACAGTGATGTTCTGACTCTTTCTGCTGTATGCTGTGGTAAAACAAATAAGCTTGGAAAGGGTATGAAATTGACTACTACAATGCACTTACTTTTGGTTGTACTCACTGAGTTTTTGCATTATTCCTGAGATTTGAGTCTAAACTGCTTAATTTCAATGTGACAAGATAATTTTAATACTTAAAGATAGCAAAGCCTTACTATTCCATTTAAGTAAAAGAAAACACACCACGACCAGAATCCAGCTTGTCTAACTGTATTTGCATTTATCCCCTCAGTCATTTGAAGCAGAGCTGTTTGGCACTTAATAACATTCATTTTGGTTGTGAATTAATTTCTTTGTAGTTCTGTCTAGTGTGCTCATTAGATAAAGCACATTGATATCTTGGGAAGTGTGGTGGCGATTCAGATACTTAACTGTATTTGTTTCCTAAGAAAGATACTTATAAATTACTGTGGATTACCTAGAAAGAAAATTCCTGACCTCCAGTTATTTTATTTATTGTCCGCATCTATTTTATCCAATTGGACATAAAGATACGATAAACTGGAGACTCTTGTTGGAACAAAAGTTTAGCATAAATGACAAGAAGACAATATGAGCTCTTAGATTAATTTAATTTTAGCCATAATCCAATAGGATTTTATATTATGCATTCATTGAGGAGCATTCTGATCTAAAGTATGCTGTCATATTTTAAAATGTTACACCAAACTAATTTTCCCCTTTTCCACTTTCGATTCCAGATTTTTTTAGTTGAAAAATAGTTTAATCTATAATCACAAATTCTTTTAAAAGATGCTAAATACAAATGCGTTGACTTTTATGAAGTACTGATTGTTAAATGATCACAATTTACCTCAAGATAACTTGGTTCAAAATGCTGAAATAACTCATCTAAAGGAAGATTCTCAAGTGAAAAACAAAACCTCATAGGCCTTTTGAAGGGAGAATATGCTTTGAGGTGAGATGCTCAGCAAATGAGTGGTGTGCTCTGATGGCATGAAGCTCATTTTACTTAAGCATGTCGTGGAAACTAATTTTTAGCTTCTTAATATATAATTTTTCCTATAACAGGCTGGATCATAATTCTTCCCTTCTCAGTGAAGACAAATCAAAATAAACTGTAATTTAACTATTGCACTGGCAGGGAAGGCTGGGTGGCAACTCATGGGATCAGTTTACATTGGACTGCAAATGTGAATGGATTCTCAATCCCATTCCTGAGACTTAGTGGTGTGTATCCATGGGCAGTTTTACAGAGCCTGCATCCAGCATCTCTTTTTAGCTTGCACTTGGGGCCAAGACTGGGGGGCTTGAGAGAGCACATTTCAGATGCCATTTAGTTTTCTTCTCAGGAGCCCTGAATTTATTAATTTGGGCACTGTGCTGTCATTAAGATGCAGAACCATCCTGGGGTTTGGTACTTTCCTTGGTCTGTTAGGTCACTTCTAGCCTGAGGGAGTATCAGTCCAAGCGTTCTTGATTCTTGAATAGTGAGGAGGGAATGAGCATGGCCTGTGGAAAATACAGAGGTTGGACATTACTTCTTTAGATTACTAGCTGTTCAGTACTAGTTTATTGGCAAATGTTGGACTGTATTATCCCAAAAGCATTTGTTTTTTAAATCCATTCAATGATATGTGAGAACTTAATAGAAGGAGTGACTAAAAACTTGCAATACTTAATGTCAGGTGTAATTTTTTGTATTGGATTGGCTTTTTGTTTCCTCTGGGATATACTGTAAAATATACTCAGTCTTACTAGGTGGTCTCGGCAATTTGGCACTTTGCTGTCATGAAGAAATCTGTCTTGTTAATAGTTTTTGGTTTTTCTCTGTAAATATTTTAAAAATCATAGCAGTAGGCGTTTCAAGTTTGTTTTCACAGTAATCCATGAAATACTGAAATTTACCAAATTTAAGTTATCCATGTCTGTAATGCGAGTTGTAGAATAGATAAACTGCACGTTAAGTTTTCATGAAAACAATACTTTTGATGATTTTAAATGCATGGAAACAAGCCCTCAATGTGTTCATTCTCAGTGAAATAGATTTAATAGGTCTTTTCCATCTTGAACTTCCTTAAACTACTATGACAATTAATATAATTGAAATTTGGAGGTATTTGTATTAATAACTTCAGCCTGACTTCTAAAAGCAGTAAGAGATGGGTTTCTTTAGAAAAGCACTTCAGAACAGCATTTTTTCCTAATTGAAGGAACTATTCAGGAAAGTTTAAATTCATAGATATGAATAGAATACTTATAGGTAAAACCATTTTAAAAAACTGCTTGCATATAATGATTATTTTATACCCAAATCACATTAAAAGAAAAAATAAATCTTTACAAGTGTGGGTAAAAACTTACCACTGGATTTGTATGTGGTCCCTCAAATAAAGGACAAAGTGCTCATAGTAAGAGGTATGAGATTCAAAAGGAACTTCACTGTGTTACTGCATGTTGATAAGGTTTTTCTTTTTTTTTTTGTAAATGGTTTGTCTAGAGCTAATGTTGATAGTTCTACTAGTGTGCTTTTATATCAATTTCTGTAAAGCATAACTGTATAATTTGGTTGAATTTACATGCTAACTGTATGCGGGACGTTGATTGCTTGACTTGGAAGAACCACAGTGAGAATAAAGATACTGTTCTTGCCTTTAATTTGTCAGTTAAAAAAAAATTGCATAGAATCTTGAACAGGAACAACTGTGAAGAGTCCTGTAGATAAATTGAAAAAAGATGGGGGGAGGGGGAATAAAGTAACATAATAAAAATAGGAGGAATGTGGTTTAATTTTATATCTACAGCAGATTCACAAAAATTACTTAAAAGCTTGTTACATGTGAAAACCACAAACTAATCAAAAACATGGAAATACCAGTTACATTAATGTTTGATTTTTTTAAACTTTGAGTTTAGTGTTGTGTGGATGGGCAAGGAATATTAGAAAAACTGAAAAGAATTCATGTTCTAAAAATTTTAACATTCATGGGATGTAGGGTGGGGTCACTGCAGGTGGAGATGTTTATTCTGTGTTGCTGTTATGAAATTTTTCTGTAGGACTTGATTTCTGTGGCAACTGTGTACAGCGTACACGTCGTAAGTATGAATCAGCTGATTTTAAGATGGTTAGCCTCTCATCAAGCCAGTGAGAATCCAGTCTGACACCTGTGTGTCATAGCCAGAGAAGCACTAAACAGAAGATGGTGTAAAGGAAAACAAAGCAGTGAATATTAGCAGTTACGGGATAGGATTAAGGTATTTTTGTTAGTTTTTTCCCTTAATTTCACTGTAATCAGTTTTTATATATGTGAAAGGGAAAGTAATTTTATTCTCAGTGAATATTTGAAAGAAAAAACAAACACCAAAACAACACCCCACCCCAGCAGAACAGGCTTTCCCACTTTAAATAACCACATACACTTAAGCAAGTTGGAAACGGAAATGTAATAAAAATTTAATAAATCTGAAAAGATGTAGAAGCCACACGGATTTATTGTAATTCTTTTTGCAGCTGTTTGTTCTTGATGCTTTAGGCATTTTAATGTGTTTCTCTTTTTAACAGCTCCATTACTGTTCATTACTTGCTATAAAAGGATTTATTCTGCAGTGCTTTTACTAAGCTTCAAATATGTTTATCTAGTATAAAATTGCTGGAAAAAACCCTTCATAAACCAGCTATTGCAGTACTGTAGAATGCAGTATTTGAATGGCCAGCTGGAAGTGGTCTTTCAAGCTGCTTACCAATGTTTTAAATATTTGTATGCTAATGGAAATTTTGAAATCTTTGTGTGCATTTTTAAAATAATTCCATACATGCATTGCTGCAGATAGAATAGCCCTTTGCCCTGCTTGCTGCTTGGTCCTGCTTCCTGCCTGCTTTGTGCTCCCCTTGCAGCCCTGTGCCCATGCAGTGAGCAGAATAAAAGAAACCCAGTGAAAATTACCAGTTCTGCTCATTTCAGTGTGGAAGGAGTGGGCAGTAGAGCAAGACGATTCATAACTGTATGGATATAGGTTAGTTTGTACTTTATCTACATGCCACATAGAGAACGTAGTTTTGTATATGTTCTTACTAAGTGAGTTTGGATGACTTTTCAGTACTTTTAAGAAGTACATCGCTTAGCATGAATAGGTAAGAAATGTGTTTAGGGCTTTAGATGCCTGAATAGCATGGTTGTGTTTTTTATTCATAGTGGTAGTTGGCCCAAGAGGACATGTATTTGAAGTGATGAAGAAAAAACATACACTAATATGTTGAGACAAATTATATGTGAGTTTGATCTGTCTGTTCACTTTCTGCAGTTGCCAAGAAGGTTACATGCAAGCCAGTAAAATAAGCAAAATAGTGTCCTTCATGATTTCTCCAGGAAAGATGACATACACAGTTGCTTTAGAGAAGCAAGAGTATTCACATGTAGTTTTTCTTGGAAGAAAATATGTAAACTGCAGTTGCAAAGATGGGAAGTATTGTCTTTTAAAATGCTAACATTCTTCACTCTTTGATACAATAGCACTCCATTGTTACATATATAATGTTCCACTTTTAAGGGATGGAGCATGGAAAGGTAAGCTGCAGCTCCAGTTTGTCGTCTTCAAATCAAAAACCTTTTCCAGAACTCACAGAAGGAAAAGTTTAATAATGAAACAGTAGTTCATCTTCAGTTTTGTTCCAATGTGGTGCATTGTGCTTCTAGAACTTCCAGCATTGTATCAGTAGCAGTTCCATATCTGACATTTTCAGAAGCAGAGCTGTGCCAGATAGTACGAATAAAGTTTCTGCCTTAGTGTGTGAAGAATTCAGTTATTACATTTCAAGAATTAAATGTTCAGATTTTTGAAAGAAAATGTATAAAATAATCGTCATATATTGAATTACTGGTTTAAGAGTGAAAATTATGTCAACTTGGCAGTTGGGATGGCTATGCTTTTAGAACCATTTTGGTATATGTGCCCGTTGATCGTTTCTATGTTATGCTTTGTGTAGTTTTCATAATACCACTTAATGCATGTTCAGCATCGTTCTTGTATCACAGTTGTGTACAGTTTCGTATTTTATTCACACTGCTGAATGCAAATATCTGTAGAAGGGGGTACTAGAGCATTTGTTTAGTATTGTGTAACTTGTTTAGGACCATTTTTCATTGCTAAGATTGCTTTCTGTTTTGTATTCACTGTGCATGTTTTAAGCAAAGTAAGTTTTTTTTAATTGCATATGGGGAAAAACTAGCAAGTCTTGAAAAGGTGTTTATTAGGAAAGTAAATGGGAGTCCTGGATGCCTCTTACTTTTTCTAAAATGGCACCTGGCACAAGAGAATAAAATCACTTGGTATACTTTCCTGCATGATTATGACGATATTTTTTTCCTGCTTATGAGCCATTTGAGTATTAAAGATAAAAAAATTCCAAAGTTTTGTTTCCATAGATAATATTATTTTAATCATGAGCATGTGTACAAGACAGTAAATTAATCACAAATGACTTGATGTTTACTCCCAATAGTACTGTAACTCCCCAAGTTGTAGTAAACGTGTAAAAAAACCCAGTTTGAGTTTCATAATATTTAAAGTGAAACTTTTAAAATTGTATTGAATGAGAGTAAGCCAGTCCACTGGGGGTCAGGGGAAAATGAAAATCTGTGGAGAAATCGTGCTCCTGTTTTCAGTTGCATTATGTTACTGGGCATGCACTTTTTTACTCTTTAAATTGGAACCATTGTGCAAAATGTTCTAAAGACTTAGAAATATAATTTGTCGTATTTTACCTGCTTATAAGTGTTAATTTATTGTTAGCATCTCAAAAATAAACGTGGTTCAATTAGGCACATGCACTTTACTGGAGGTGATGTCATGTAGTATGAATATCAAAAAGTAGGATAGTTCAAGTGATTCAAGCCAAACATGTTGTGCCTTTAATCCTGCTTGGATAAAAGCTGATCTTGAGCATTATTCTTACTTCTTGCAAAATGAATTCTTTCACGTGTCTTTCTTCTTCCAGTTAACCGTAAACTTGAATTTCCCAGGTGTCTGATCCTTTTTGGGAAATAAATACTATTTTTAAAATACTGGGCCCAGAACCTTGATATACTACACTGGCATTTCTGCTTTATTGCTGTAATACTGGCAGAAATACTCACAGGTTTGAAAGTGTTCATTTAGATTTTTGGGGGAGGACAAGGGATTGATTATTATATGTTGTTTAATTCTTGAGGCCTTAGGTGGGAAAACTGGTAATGTAGAAACGTCTTTGTATTCTTGTGAAAAAAAAAAAGTAATCAAAATTGTTTGAAAATCTGGTATCTTCAAAACTGTCCAGTGTCAAGGAAGCTGGTGTGTTTTTAAAGATGTGAAAACTTTGTTTTGCTAGAGATAGTATGTATTTGTGAAGCGTTTGAGCCCTGAATCTTTCACTGGTCTAACATTGAGGACATTGTGACTCAGCCCTAACATCCTGCTAGTATTATGGTGATAATTCTGCAAGCTTCTGCAAAGCTTTAGAAGTGATGCGAGGAAGTAATGTGGTGCACTGACTATAGGATTGGGCCAAATCATTCGTCTTTGAAGATGGTCACTGGGTGTCCTCATCCATTCCATTTAGGACTTTCTTTCCTATTCTGTATTCCAGGTTTTCTTCTGTTGTTAAAAGGCTATAACTTTTCCTGATGATGTGGAAGACAGGAGCTATATAAATCTTTATTTTGGGAGTTATAATACTAAACTTGATGTAAATGGGTTACAGGAAAGAATCAGGTGTCAGAAGAACAGTAAAAACAGTTCTTTATATGATTTGGCAAGTCATTACATACCTCCGTATGTGTGCTGTTAGTATATGAATATCATGTATGTATTCTTAACCTGTTGTGTTGTTGAAAAAAGATTGATGGCTCTTTTGGGGGGGGACATTTCATTCTGGATTAATTTAATTTAAACTTTCTCTTTTGTGTAAATCAATACACAATAATTAAGTGACAGAATACATGAGCGCTTAAAAAAAAGATAGGTACCTTTTCTTGACTTATAGGTGCGTGGAAATACTAATATGGAAAATTAAAAGTAGATAAGTGCTCTTCATGGATTTATAGATGGGGAGATATTAATATGGAAAAGCGTGAAGATGTGGTTTGACTTCATCTTTCAGTTTCTTCTAGAATTTTGAAAGCTATTATAGAATTAAAAAGCTTGAATATGACTCTTGATACGCTTAATCTAAAGTTCTTAAATGTTGTTTCAGAGTTCTGCTATAAGTTAAACTAGTTCAATGTAAACATGTAAATAAAATACATGCTTTAATGGACAAAAGTCTGAAAGCCTGTGTTTAAGTTACGGAGAAGAGTAATGTTATTGGAGAGTTGGCTACATTTTGTCATGTTGTTAGCTTTTGTTTACATAACCTTAAAGGAACAGAGGTGGAACTTTATTAGTGGCATGCAGGGAAAGGCTAAATATACAAGACAAAATTGTGCTGGGAAAGGACTGAAGTTCAAATAAGTGTAACTTCGTTTATTGATGCTTCCAGTAGAGGACTTCTGTCATGAGTTTAGAGAGCTCCTGCTTAAAAACAAATGCTGCCCAAATCTCGTCCTCCTCTCATTGCAGGAAAAAGTCATCTTTGCTTTGATGGTGACAAAACAAGAATAGGACTGTGAGGATTTAAGTTTATGAAGAACGTGATTATCTTGCCATGGTGATCTGAGTGGTTGAACAGTCAGCACCTGGGGTAGCTTGTCTGCTGATGGGGTGCGCATACAGCTCCACGACTGTCATAGCCTTCCACGACTGTCGTAGCCTTCCCAGTCCTTTGAGTATGCTGCTGCCTTCGGTCGCTTCGGGTGCAGCAGTTGCTTCACCTGCCTCAAGTTCCTTTATGGCTACAAGGATGCTTTTCAAAGTCTTCATCTCTTCTGCTTAGCAAATATCAGTTGCGCAATGGCAGCTACTGCAGCTGGGGGTTGGGTGGTGTAGTCATGGAGCGCTTAAATCGACATTTGCTCTTCCCAGCTACAGTCGTCTTAGTTTACACCTTTGCAGTCATTGCAGTGCACTTTGAAATGTTACCTGTAATTATAAATGTGGTATTCTCAAATGAGGTATTGGTCTGAGCAAGCTGGAGTAGAGCCTGAAGAAATACACACACAAAAAAAAATACAAACCGGTTACACTTGTACTGTCAACAACGAATTCCTTCAATAATTCAAGGTGTGTTACAGAAAATAAATCTGTTGGATGATTACTTCAGTCTGATACCCTAATTTTGTAATAAAGATGTGAAGATCTGGGTCTAACTCCAGGTTTTGAGGTTCCCCTTTAACCTATTTCGATATCTGCATTTATTTTAGTTTACGCAGTATGGTGTAAACTAGAATCATTCAAAATGTATGCATAAATATACCCCGTGAGGGCATACTTGGTAATCAGATGCTGATCAGATGTGAGATTTTGCAGAGCTCAAAATGAAAGTAAGTTGACCGAAATAGGTTTTGAAGTAAGGTGGAAATAAAGCTGTGAGAAGCAAGAACCATTTTTGAGCAGAATAGGAGATCAAACTGTGAGCTCTGAAGACAGTCCGTAAAAAGTAGTGGAAGAACCTGGTAACAGGTAAATGTTCTGTTAACCTTTCAAAGAAATTGATGCATCGGTGTGCAGAACTTCGGGTTGAAATTCGGACTTCGTTGGAGAAGCTGCTGCTTGCTTATGCAGATGGTGTTTCTAGTGTCTTAGAATTGATTTTTTGTGTACATCAGAAGTCACAAACAGGTAATTGAAGTAATTTTTATGTTCTAGTCTATGTTCATAACCATTTTCTCATTAATTTGTTGACATTTACAAATTTGTCACTTGACAGAGTTTTGATAACATATTTTTAAATGCATATTTTTAATGTGAGAATTGTCGTATGAGCTTGCATGTTTGAAATCTGAATGAACCATGATGAAGAATAGCGCCAACAGTCAATCTCTTCGATTGAAAAATATTTTAGTCTTGAGTATGATGCCAAGTGCCTGCCTTTGTATGTAAGATGATAACAAGAGGAAGTTCCCTATTTCTTACCAGGTGATTTTGGCTTAGTCCTGTGCAAATGTAGTTGTGTCATTAAGGCCTTTGTACTTTGTTCTCAAGTGAAGAAAGCTGTAGCCTACTGGAGTGTCTTTTAACGGGGGTAGATGGTGGAAGGGTTAATTTTAATACTCCTAACATACACTGAGATGCCAGATAGTTAAATCTGTTACTCAGAGATGAAATTATTCCTAATACTGTGCTTTTCTGTCCTCTTCATTACATGTTAGCAGGTGCTTCCTTACCTCTGCGTAGGTGAGAGCCAAGGCTTAATGCTTTTTTTTAGTGTTTGATACTCGGAAAGCCATATCATTTTGGGTAGGAACAATAACTTTATCTTACACATAGTAGCCACTTCTACTAAAATAAGGAAAGTAAAATGTTAGTAGAAAGTTCAGGTAAATCTTAGCGCAGCATCAGCAGTATGTCCAGTTGTCCAAGTGAAGGACAAAAAGGCAAGTTTGAGCCCCAGCTTGCCAGACAATGAGGTTTGTACAACCGTAGCAAGTAGAGAATCTCTGCACATCAGTTCTGTGCGGTTGAGTTCACCACATATTCTGCCTTAGAAATGTTCACAGGTTCTTTGGTAGTGTGGTGCACAACTTTTAGCCCAGGTCTGAACAGTAATCTTCTTAAGACTGGGCAAGTGCAGGCTTGGTTGTTGCCAGGACTAGTTATGTCGCATTGAAACAGACCGGTAAATGCCTTCATCTCTAAAACCCACAAGTTTGCATGAGAAATGGTACCTTTTTTCAGCATTGGTTTATGGTGGGTTTTTTTGTAAACAGGTAAGTCATTAGTCAGTAGACCGATATGTGATGAAGCATATGCAGATACCCTGCAGTTTATTAATGCTGTTCTGTTGTCTTTGTCTTGAAATACAAATTCCATTTCCTTTGTATTTCAAATCTAATGTAATATTTTTCTTTTTTTCTACCAAATACCGCATTATTGGAAGTTAGAAGTTGGTGTTCTGTGTTTGTCATGAAGTAATCAGAGATAAAAATTGCCACCCAGCAGAGTTAGCATAGGAAGGAAATTACTTAATTTCACAATGAATTACCAAGTCTTCTGACAGGATGAGAGGCAGTGGGCACAAACTGAAACACAGATGGCTGTGTCTGAATGTCAGGAAACATGTTTTTAGTGTGAGGGTGATGGAGCACTGGCACAGGTTGCCCAGGGAGGTTGTGGAGCCTCCATACTGGGAGATATCAAAAGCTGTCTGGACAAGGTCCTGGGCAGCCAGCTGTAGGTGGCCCTGCTGGAGCAGGGGGTTGGACCAGATGACCTGAAGAGGTCCCACATTAACCCTTCTGTGATTCTGTCATCTAAGTAAAGCTTTGACTTTATTGAACTTTATTTGAATTAACATTAAAATCCTACTATGTGCTTAGGTATTTGAATGCTTCCTTACTAGGTTTCATTTCATATAGATCTATGCATTGCTTAGTATTGTTAAATTTTACGTTTTCAAGTGAAACACTTCAAAGATGAAAGCTCTCTGAGTGAATCTTGAGTTGTTGCTCTTTATAAGGACCATGCGACCACAGCTTGTCCTGCCCTTTCCCCCAGCACAGTCTTATGGCTTCAGAGATTTTAGCCCCACAAAGATAATCAATTCTGCTGCCATTATTTTGGAAGAGGAGGTTAGGACACTGGCCTAACTTGGCACCTGCTGCAGAAATGACAGGTAAGGAGTCCTACAGGAGGGAGTGGGGAGCGTTGTGTGAAGTTGTGTAAAGCAGCATTGCTAACACTCCAGAAGCAAATGCCCTGTGTATTGGTGAGTTTTGTGATTCCTTAGGAGTGCTGGGTTTTTTAAATTGGAGAAAGTTGGATTATGCACATTTTAGGAAGTTTCCCTTGAAACGAGATTTCCCCCTAGTTTTTGAAAGATCCAAATTATCCTCAAACTAGTGAGGTCATCACATCTCAACTATATATAAGTATTTTTCTATAATACAAAGTTTATGCTGATATCCCTTAGTTTTAAAACGGTAAAATCTGATAAGACTTTCTCTTAGGCTTTGCCTATACACATTTTTGCTACTTTAAAGCAATTAAAAAAATTATTTTGAAATCAAACTAAATTGATATTAGTAAATATACTAAATGCCTGGCTACTTAACTGTCTAAAATTTTCTTAGAGGTTCTCTCATCGCATAGTTGTAAACTTGCTTGCACAGTGTGTAACGCAAGTAGAGCAATACTGCTGCTACTTAACACTATGCTAGCTGTGCTGGTTTAACTATATCTGGTGTGCAGCAGACTTTTCTAAATTTGTTTCAAACTCTGTATATAAACAAGCCGTAAGTTTCTGTGATAAGTGAACTCACTCAGAATTTCTAGAACCTGACATAAAACAAGCTCATGAAATTCTAACTGTAACTTCCAATGCTGAGTGATGCAGTGCTTTCCGATGCTTCTGATCTGTCAGGATTCTTAAGTTTTCTTTGTTAATTGGTAAAGTCACATCTACACGTCATTATTTCTAGGTGAAAGAGGTGATGAGGGTTAAAGGTTACTCTCTTGCTCCTTCAACAGTTTTGTACTTCTTAGCTGTTTCCTGACAAGGTAGAGTATCAAAACGCTCAGGAGCTTCGCATCTGTGT
This sequence comes from Opisthocomus hoazin, assembly GCF_030867145.1. Lineage (NCBI taxonomy): Eukaryota > Metazoa > Chordata > Aves > Opisthocomiformes > Opisthocomidae > Opisthocomus > Opisthocomus hoazin. Next base: position 22,910,133 of record NC_134414.1, on the reverse strand, counting down.
AACAGGGCCTGTGAGTTCAGAATGGAGAACATGACACTGCTGCTCGGATGTTTTTCCAAGCTGCTCAGCATGAACAGAGTCATGGAAAGTAGAAATCTGAGCATCTGAAGACATTGCTGCTGCGTTAATGACAACAAACACAGAATGGATAATTACAAAAATCAGTCTGATCAGCCAGCTATTCTGGTGCTGTTGGTTCCTCAACTGGACATGGGAGTGTTAGTGAGCAATATAGGGGACGGGGCCGTATTCAAAAACAGGGAATTGAGTTGCTATCTTTTCTACAAGAAAAAATAAAAATACTCTTTTTGCATTAAATGCAGTCTTACATCTGGGAACATAGTGACTTGCAAATGAACAATTTTTATTACATTCAGAAAGTACTTACAAATTTCAGTGTCTTCAAATTCAGACCTTGCTTAAGCTGTGCAGATGAAATCTTTGTCCTTTCTGTTTAAATATTTTCAGACATGCTGATCATTCCCCAGATGCCGAAGAAAGTTTAACTTGTGAAGTTTTGCAATCCAGACAAAACAGAAAAATAAATGTCCCTTGATTGTAGTATTGTCACTGGTGTGGGTGTATTACCTAGACACTACTAACTGCCACTGTTTTTTCTTTTTTGAAATCTGATTCCAGAAGAGGAATACTCACTTACCTCATTCATCTTAAAATGCTAACTTCAGATACCTTCTACCTTATAAATTGAAAGCTGTGAAATTCTATGTAAAATATTTTTAATAGTCTTGTCAAGGAAATTGAATGCCTTGTTGGCTCAGTTCAAGTAATATTTACCTTTTTGTTTCTAGGAACTTTTTTCTAGGAACGTTTTCTAGGAATTTTCCTTTTGAGCCTTGATTTGGTAATGTTCACTTTTCCCCTAAATACTTACTTGCTTCTGGCTGTCTGCAAGTGTGTGCTCTTAAGGAGAGAATTTGGGGAACATAGGGCTGGGAAAGGTTATATTGCCGTTTGTCTCCTGTAATCACTGGCAGCCATGCAGTGATGCCGAGGGGACAACTGGTTTACTCTCTGATGGTTTTATTGTTGCAAATGTGTGCTTTTGTCCTCAGCAGGGGCTACTCATGGTTAAGGTGAGCGGGTTAGCCAGACTTGAGTAAAAACTAAGAAAAGAATGGGAAGGAAAAGATTGCTTGAGCGTTTAAAAATGTCTAGCGCTGTATCTTCTGTTAGTATGTCGGCAGTCAACATTGTTATCTGTTACCTTTTGATAGGTAGACCTGAACAAATGCAAACATGAACACAGCTCTGCGGATCATCTCGGGTTCCCTTTGGAAACCCCAAATAAGTGGCCACAAGGGATTGTGTGTTTTCCTGAGAACAGCTCGGCATTGGAGGAGTTCTTCCTTTCTGTGTGATGGATAGTGGCTCTGCTACTCTCAGAATGATACCTGTGCCTGCTGGTGCAAAATGTCCTGTGGTCCATTTCAGTGGAAGGCAAAATTTACCCAGGCTGCTGTTCTGTGTTGCTAGGTAATTCTTAAAGTAGACATAAAATAAAGGGGGAAATACGGGGTGGGGGTGGGGGGAAGCTCTTTGTTACAGAGGTCACCAAAAATCCTTTTTAAAAAAAATAACACAAACCCCAACCTGTTCTGTCAGTCAAGCCACTGAAGCTGCCTAGTACCAGTGTGCAAGGTAAATATAAAACGTCTGTCAGTGTTGTAGATTGTCGTGGCTGTTGCTGCCTGGTATGGTGCTGGGACAGCTTGGAGCTTGTCTGGCATAGCAGTTCTGTGCTGGAAAGACGGTAGTGGGGAGTACTGTGCTACGCTGAGTGTGTGCTACTTGAGACAGGCTGTACTGAGGAGCTGGTTTTCAGTTTTCCTTGACAATGGCACAGTATATGCACAGTATCGCTCAGTTTGTGCGTGATGCATCTGTTCTTATCAGAAGAGGCGTGTTGATCATGCTGTTAGCCTTTTACAAAACTGCAGATTCATTTTGCTTGGCACCGTATCCACTTTGAGCTTTAATTTAAAGAAAAGCTTTATCGTATGCATGAAGATGATTTAGAGTCTGTTACTTTGAAAAACTATTTGCTGTGTTCCTGCTCACTCTTACAAATCCCCCTTTTTCAGCACTAGCTGCTAGGTTACATTCAGGTCTAACAAAGTAATTACTGTTAATCATAAACGGTAGCATTTATGTAGGGTAGAAAGGTTGGAATGATCTTAATTTCTTGTAGAAAGAGAATCCTGAAGTAGTAGTGCAGAGGCAGATTGTTTAAAATCCCCCCCAAATCACTTTGAGTATTTGAGTTATGGTAAATGATTAATTTGTAACACTACCATATCGTCTTACTGGCTGGTTTTAGGGGCTGTCTTCAAAAACCTACCAGATTTATTTGGCTACAGTTCTGTCACTACTAGTTGCCAAGAACCTGGCTCACTGCTTTCTCTTCGGTAAATCTGTGTGGCCAAGGAGAAGAAGGTAACATACACTGGGTGTTAGGGAAACTGGAGAGACTGTGTTAGGCCCTTGGAAGTCTTAGCCTTGCTCTTTGTAGATTGGGGGGGGGGGGTAGACAACCTAATTATTATGTTTGTTTCATAATATTAAAATACAGACTGAAAGGTGGGAAGTTTGTGATTGTAGCTTCCCCTTAAGATGGGTACATACTTACCAATAGCTGGACTAGATTCACCATGTGGAGGTAATGTCCCAGGACACTAATGTTTGTCCAGGTGACAATTCCAGCCTGGTCCCCGAGGCTGACAGTCATCACTATGGCCATTTTTGTATTTGACCTCCTAAATGATTTTGAATACTAGCACTTGCAAAATTATAGCTCTAGTTACAAAGCGTTAGCAGGCTGTGTGCTGTTGCATCTGCTTTAGGAAGAAAGTGTCCATTTTGCTGAATGTCTGTTATGGAATAGATAACAGGATTTTCTGAAATTGGATATATAGCAAGCTGCACCACGGGGGAGGGGAAAGATGGAAGCAAATGGGAGAACTGATGAATTAACAGCACTGTTAATAGGATTCAGACAATACATTGTGCCAACTTTAAAACTGTATTTATTCTGAGCTGCTAGCCTCAGCCTTTTTGCAGCTCTCTCTGATAAGGTAAATGTTACCTTTACGGTAAATGTTTGTGGTTGTGTTTGCACCTGTGTCACTCCTGAATTGCTTTTTGGGGCCGTTCCTGAAGCGAAGCTAGTCTGAAAGGTGCCAACTGTCTGTGGCTTTCCAAAGTCATTCCTTCTGTAGCAAACACTGTGCAGGGTGTACTAAGTTTTCTGGTCATCAAGCAGGACTTCAAGATGTTGGTAAATTGTTTTTAAGAAGTTGTGTGTGAGAGCCTACAGAGCTCTTCGTCCCCTTGTGCTGCTGTAATGGGGGCTTTCCCAGCAGTCTTCTTCCCCACAGGGGTTTCTTTGGGGCTTTTTGGCTCCGCGGTGCATGTCTGTCTGCTTCCCCAGCCTGAGGAATGGATTGTCTTAAACCCACCCAACATGGCAGTGCTCGCACGTTGTTTTAAGTCGGAGGTATTTGTGGGAGGGGGTTTCCGTTGGGGGCGGGGGAGGAGGGAGTGTCTGCGTGTGGGCGAGAGCTGTTCTGAAGCCCGAATGACTGGGGCAGGGAGCTGTTGTTTTCAGCACTTTGGATAATGGTTTGCGTATGGACTCTGGAAAAGGACACACAGAGTTCAGGGTGAACACCCTTACTAACTCTTTCAGTTATTATTTAGGCCTTCAAAAATATGTTTTCAATAATTTGAATTAATAAATGTAGCAGGAATAAAATTATACTCTGACTTGCTGTCTGTTCTTCCTGCAAATGTCTGTACTTACTGCAAATGCAGGCAGGTCTACTGCAGAATTTTTGAAATAAGTCTTAAACTTTTGCATCAATTTCTCATGCTTTTAAGTATTGAAATGTATTTTAATGAGACTTGTGTGCAGCTCTGCTCTGAGATGTTACTATCAAGTAGGACAACATTTTACTCCAGTGTAATTCAGTTGTATCATTTTTGTATATAGCTTTGCACCTTTTAAGAATCTCTTAAATTGCTGTACCGCACAGGGAGGAGACTATTTGTGCTTCCATACCTTCAGTGCAACTACAGTGAGAGCAGTTAGTTCTCAGGTGTCGTTAATAACTCTGTGTTGTGTGCTGGGATCCTAATTATTGTGGTGGCAATGAAGTGAGGAGGGTGGAATGTCACTTTGGCCACATGCACTGGCAGGCCTAGAAGAAGACCGTATTGTGTTTAAAGTGAGTGTGTCAAAAACCTTCCAAAGAGAAATGACTTAGGGCTCTTTGGAGCAGAACTGCACTTAATCTACTCCAAGCAGAAGTATGCAAATTTAGGAACTTGTTAATGTTCTTGGAACAGCTGTTTTTTAACTGCTGAGGTAGTAAAATTAAATTTAAAATCTTTAGAGACATCTGTGTAGTAACAACTGAAGGGTGAGAATGGGTAGAGAATAAATGGATTTTTTTTTCTGGTGATGTGAAGTTTTATTATGTTTTATTTCTCTGTATTATACTTACGGGTATTTGAAAAGTGAAGCTACTGTATTTTGTAGTTTGCTTGAAGTGTTGCAGTTAGTTACTGTCTGTTTATTTTTTTAGGTTACTATTAAAATCTTAAAATGCAGATGAAGACTGGCTTGTGCAGAATCCTTCTGCTGTCCTGTGCATACAAAAGGGAATCCTAAACCAAGTGTTCATACAAGGTATGTATTAGGATATTTGGCTTTATTCAGCAGTTACTGAAATTAGGAGCCCTCTTTTTGTTCACAGTTGCAATTTAATGTAATCTGCTTCTGTACTTCAACTAAAACTTTCCTTCAGATAATGCAATTCCTCGCATAATTCCTCTTGTATGTTAACATGTTTTTAAAGAACTTCAAGTGTATGTACAAAGCCTCTTGGCCGACAGCTCAGAATCCAGCTAGCCATAATGCATCTTACATCCAGAAACCGTGATGCCCCATTAATATGGCGCTGCACGTGTCTGAGCTACTGGAGGTTACTGATACCTTGCACTCAGAATCCAGCTTGTGTGGTCAGCGTTGCAGTTTCTGGTTCGGAACACTCCTCGGGATTAGCCGGTAGGCTTTGGTCCGCGAGGCTGCGGCCATGCACTCCGTGAAACCTGGGGCAGGGTTCAGTTTGCGGACACGTAGGGTGCGTAGTGTCACCTGCAGCACTGACAGATACAAAGGTTTTACAGGGAGATTTATGCAGCTTGGTTTGGTAGTCCTGATAGTTCTGAAACTCCAAAATATCAGTTGCTTTTATAAAGTAAAAATAATTTTAAACACTGATGGCCTTTGACTGAGGTGTGCAAGCTCTGCTAAAGCAAGAGGGATTTGGGTTAGTTCTCCTCTGTGTTTGTGTGGCTGGTAAATGTAGTCAGAGCTGTCTCTATAGTTGTGTTAACAATAAATAGAGAACTAGATCTACAAAGAACAAGATATATTGAGCTATTTATTAATGACCTGTAAAATATGTCCCTCCCTGTGGCAGGGGATTTGGACTGTAGATGATCTTCAAAGGTCTCTTTCAACCCAAACGGTTCTGTGATTCTATAGTAGTATTCTTCTATAGTTGTAGTCTGTATGATTTACTGCTCATTAGAGGGGTCCTTTTACTGATTTCCAAGTCAGCTGATGAATTAAGTGTGGGAAGTAAGTGGTAGAACTTCAGGGTTGCATGGGAAGTGTAAAAACGATGGGGTCCTTTGTTGTTCTGTAACAAGCATGAGGAGGGCAACATGAGAGAAGAAACCTTCCTGCAGTAATGCATCTTAAACTGTACTGTGAGTTACAACTAATACTAAAATTTGCCTGTGTGGTCTTTGATTCCCAAGACTGAAATAGTTCAAAATTTCTACCCAAGACAGGCAGAATCCTATCATACTGTCCGCAGAAGCTCTGTCTCCTTTTTTTCTACCTTTTACTCTCTACCTGCTGTGCCTCATTGCATGTTTCACTTAGGTAGCACTGCTTTGTAAAGGATTTTCCAAAGAAAAAGTTTTCTTTGTGCGTGCTGCGGATGGAGAGTTGGAGCCCTGCTCCCCTCCCTGGTGTTGCGGTCTCCCCAGTCACGTGCTGCGTGCAGTGGTTACCCTGGCTACTGGAAATGACGTCTCCTCCCCTGAGCCCTGCAGTGCTAACTCTGTTCTCACTTCTGCAGCTGAAACTGGGGCAAGCTTTCCACAGAATCCCAGAATATCTGAGGCTGGAAGAGCACTATGGAGATGATATAATCCAAGCTCCTGCTCACAGCAGGATGTCGGGTAGAGCAGGTTGACCTGGACCCTGTCTGTTTGGGTTTGGTCTCCACGGAGTGGAGGCCTCAGAACCTTTCTGGGCAACCTGTACCAGTGCTTCGTCACCCCCACAGTGAAAAAGTGTTTCCTGATGTTCAGAGGGAACCTCCCGTGTTTCAGTTTGTGCCCATTGCCTCTGGTCCTGTCACTGGGCACCACTGAGAAGACTCTGTCATCTTTATACCTTCTCATCAGATGCTTATAAATATTCATAAGATTTTGCCCCGCCTTCTCCAGGCTGAACAGTCCCAGCTCTTTCAGCCTTTTGTAACATGAAAGATGTTCGAGTCCCTCAGTCATCTTCCATTCACTGAAGTCAGTCCAGTATGTCAATGTCTCTCTTGTACAGGGCAGCCCAACACGGGACACAACGCTCCACATGTCTCACCAGTGCTGAGCAGAGCGGAAGGATCACCTCTCTCCATCTGCTGGCAACTTTTTTTGTAACGCGGTGCAGGATGCTGTTGGCTGCCTTTGTGGCCAGGTCACGTTCTTTGCTCATTGTGCTTCTTGGCCTTGGTGTTCACCAGGACCTTATTTGCAAAGCTGCTCTGCAGCCAGCTGGCTGTTTCTCCAGCCTGTCGAGGTTCCTCTGGGTGGCAGCACAGCCCTCTGCCATAGCAGCCACTCCTTGCAGCTTTGTGTCACCGGCCGACTTGCTGAGGGTGTTCTCTGTCCCATCATCCAGTGCATGAATGAAGATGTTGAACAGTGTTGGCCCCAGTACTGATTTCTGGGGCACGCTGCTACTTTCTGGCCTCCAGCTGGACTTTGTGCTGTTGATCACAACCTTCTGGGCCCAGCTGTTCAGCCACTTTTCAGTCCGCCTCATTGTCCACTTCCTGAGCCTGTACTTTATCTGCTTGTCAATGAAGATATTAGGGTAGACAGTGTCAAAAGCCTTCCGGAAGTCAAGGTTGACAATTTCTGCTGCTCTCCCCATATCCACTGAACTGATCACCTCATCACAGCAGGCTGTCAGGTTAGGATCTGTACGGATTTGCAAATGAGCCCTTTGTAATCCATGCTGACTACTCTCAGTTACCTTCTTGTCCTTCTGTGTCTGGAAACGGTTTCCAGGAGTAGTTGGTCCATCACCTTTCCAGGGCCTGTAGTTCCCTGCGTCCTCCTTCCTGCCCTTCCTTGAAGGTAGGAGTGACTTTTGCTTTGCCCTGGTCCTTGCACACCTCTCCCAGTTGCCATGCCCTTTCAGCAGTGGTGAGCGGCCTCGCAGTGCCAGCAGCCAGCTCCTTCCGCAGTGGGGGCTGCCTCCCATTGGGCCCAGTGCACGTGATGTGTGTTCAGTTTGTGTTCCCCAGCCTGCACCCTGTTACCTGTTCAATATTGAAGTGGGGGGAGCTGAGGAGGTGGGAAAACTGATAAGCACCTTGTCGTGTGGTTTTTCCTTGCCCTTTGTTAAGGAGGTCCCTGTTGTTACCTGTCAGCTTCACCTCTGTGCCTGGGAAGGCCATGGGACAGATCCTCCTAGAAAGTATGCTAAGGCACATGGAGGACAGGGAGGTGATTCGAGACAGCCAGCATGGCTTCACCAAGGGCGAGTCTTGCCTGACCAACCCGGTGGCTTTCTCTGATGGCGTGACTAGATCAGTGGACAAAGGAAGAGCTATGGATGTGATCTGTCTGGACTTTGACACATTCCCTCACAACATCCTTCTCTCTGAATTAGAGATGCACGGATTTGATAGGTGGACTGTTCATTGGATAAAGAATTGGTTGGAAGGTCACAGCCAGAGGGTAGTCGTCAACAGTTTGATGTCCAAACAGATGCTGGTGACAACTGGTGTCCCTCAAGGGTCCTTACTGGGACCGGTGCTGTTTAATATTTTCGTCAATGACACAATGAGATAGAGTGTACCCTCAGCAAGTTTGCAGATGACGCCAAGCTGAGTGGTGCAGTTGACACACCAGAAGGACAGAATGCCATCCAGAGGGACCTGGACAAGCTGGAGAAGTGGGCCTGTGTGAACCTCATGAGGTTCAAGAAGGCCAAGTGCAAGGTTCTGCATCTGGGTCAGGGCAGCCCCCGGTATCAATAGAGGCTGGAAGATGAAGAGATTGAGAGCAGCCCTGCCAAGAAGGACTTGGGGGTACCAATGGATGAAAAGGTGGCCATGAGCCACCAATGTGCGCTGGCAGCCCAGAAGGCCAACTGTATCCTGGGCTGCATCAAGAGAAGTGTGGCCAGCAGGTCGAGGGAGGGGATTCTGCCCCTCTGCTCCGCTCTGTTGAGACCTCACCTGGATTCCTGCGTCTGTCTCTGGAGCCCCCAGCACAAGAAGGACATGGACCTGTTGGAGTGGGTCCAGAGGAGGGCCATGCAAATGCTCTGAGGGCTGGAGCACCTCTGCTATAAGGACAGGCTGAGAGAGTTGGGGCTGTTCAGCCTGGAGAAGAGAAGGCTGAGGGGGGAGACCTTATTGCGGCCTTCCAGTACCTGAAGGGGCCTATAGGAAAGATGGGGAAAATATTTTCAGCAGGGCTTGTTGCGGTAGGGCAGGGAATAATGGCTTTAAACTAAGGGAGGGTAGGTTTAGATTGGCTGTAAGGAAGGAGTCTTTTACACTGAGCGTGGTGAGGCACTGGCACAGGTTGCCCAGAGAAGTGGTCGATGCCCCATCCCTGCAAACATTCAAGGCCAGGTTGGACGGGGCTCTGAGCAATCTGATCGAGTTGAAGGTGTCCCTGCTCACTGCAGGGGGTTGGGCTAGATGACCGCTAATGTCCTTTCCAACGCAAAGCGTTGTATGATTTTCCAGTTGTAGTAAAATCACAATAAAATCATAATATAATCACACAGTAATGTGTAAGATGCACCAGGCTATGGAAATAAGTAAGCTACAAGCACGTACTCACAAAATCTAAAAAAGACAATACAGATAAAACTCTTTTATCAGGAAAGAAGTAGGAACAGAAAAAACACTTGATTGATTTTTTCAAAGTTTGACTCAAAGGAGATTTTTCTATCCAGATGACATTTTGTCATGACCAGGTAGCTCCTGGGATTTCAGCCGCCGTGCTTGTCCTTACGTACCAGACTGCCCCTGTTCGAGTGAGCCATTCGGGAGCCTCGGCGTCTGGCAGGTTTCCCAGGCGCCTCAGGATTTTTCTGTCCTCAACTTCCAGTTTCCTTCCTGTGAAGGGAAGAGCCGGATGGCCAGGGTTCCTCGGAGATACAAGCGTTTCTTTGGCTGAATAATAACTCCTTGTCTCAGTGGAGTGATAAAATCCTTTCCTTCTCTTTCTTTGTTACTCACTTGTGTGTGTGCGCTTTGGATTGCACCGTGAACCTGACTGACAAAGCCTAATGGCCTAATTAAATTGCGTTTAAAATTGAGGGAAGATTGGATAAAAACATGAGTGGATTGCATTGTATTTGGGGCAGTGTGCGCAACAGCAACTGTGAAAATGCTGCAAAAGACTCTGGGAGAGTGAGCCAAATCAGTCGCATAAAAAACCAGCTGCTCGGTTTGATCTTCGCCAACTCGTTGCTGAGCAGAGATGAGAGCTGGCCTTGGTGTGTCACCGCGTTCCCTTCTCCGGCGCTGAAATAAGTTTGCATACAGTTCTGTTGCACTACAAAATGTGCCGGGCTCCGATTTAATTCGTAGGCAGGTCAAAATGTCCTGCCAGGCTGCCTGCTGCCGGGGGTCCTGAGCAGTGAGGGAATTCCGGAGAACCTCTTGGAAGGAAGGGCTGTCTGGGAACAGCGGTAGCATCTCCCAGCTCTTTATCCAATTGTATTTGCTAGTGCACTGCTCGGTAGCTTGCTACGCGAGTCTTGCAGTGTGCTGTACTTGGAAAGTACATTTTTGAGGCAGTTACTGCGTGAGCGTCTCTTGCAGCTCCTCAGCCTGACTCATATTTATGGTTCTCCAGTGCATTAGGTTTTAATGGAAGCCGCTGGTGGCTGCGCACCCTCAGAACTGAAGGTGGCTTTCTGCCATACCGTGATCACGTGCAAAATGCTGCTCTTCAAGTTGGAATTACCAGGACCATCAGGGGTGAGAATATAATCATGTTGTCACTCATTAAAGCACTTAACAGTGGTTGTGATTTTTGTCATGTGGCATTTCCTTTGTCCTTTTTTCTTCATTGCTCTCGATGCTCTTGGGCACAAGAATAATGCTGTTATCCAATAAAATGGCAGCTAAATCTGTGAAGAGGGATGAATCAATGACCCTCACTTAAGCTGTGTTTGTTCTGCTTGTAGACGGGTCTGCCCTGCGAGGCCCGAGGGCATACGGCTGTTAGAACGGATGGGAAGGGGACCAGCACGGAGCAGGTGTCCCCCACCAGCAACCCAGACTGGAAAAGAGGCATCAGAACCACCTGCATACGGCGTCTGCTTGCGAGGTTCCAGAGGCCTCTTCCGTACGAGGAGAGGAGTTACAGCGGTGGTGACGTTATGCTCTTCAGCCTCTGGCGAGAAGGCGGTGGTACCCAGTGCGAAGCGAAGGCGAGCACTCTGTAGTAAAGCTGACGTTGTCCAGCTCTGATGTGTAACTGAGGAGTGCGTGCTACACTGAAAGACTGCTCCTTGGCTACATGATTGCTTTTGGACTTGTGAAAACCAGCTTTAGAGTTAAATGAAATGAGTAAGAAAATATTTTCAAGCAATAAAATATGTGAGAAAAGATGGGAAAATGGTGGGGTTTATATTTAAAGAAAAAATAAGTGTGGATTGTGTTTAAGTTGCAGTAGAGTTTAAAAGAGCACAGAAGTATTAGTTACCCTAGAGAATATCGTATGAGCCAGCAACAGCTGACAAGGGTGGGTAGGAAGTGTTAGTCAAGGGGGAGAGTCAAGCTGCAGTACGATGTCACTGTCCATGCAGGTAAGTTTGAGTTGGAAGTTAGGATAAGAATGCCTGCTGTCTTCATGCAGCTGAATAAAAAGATGAAAAACAAAACCCATGACTGAAATGAATAATGCAACATGAATTTTGATACAATGAGGTTTTAACATTCCACACTAATATATCACCAGTGGAACTATTTCGTTTCAGGGTTTCTGTATCTATTGTAAAACTGTTTCAAGTTAATCAGCGAATAACAGGATGTTTATTTCCTGAGATCGACAAGGCAGCAAACATGGATCGAGGGACTGCCAGGAACCTCACGGAGCCGAAAAAGGCAAATGCGAAGTCCTGCAGTGGGCACTGAAGAACTTGATGCAGTTGTGCAGCCTGGGCACGGGCGGGTTGCGAAGCAGCTTTGCAGGCGCTGATCTGGCCGGCGCAGATGGAGTCCAACCTCACCTCGGGCTGCCTTAGAAGAGCACAGCTGAACCAGGGGCGAGGAAAGCCATCTCTCCTCTGCTCGGCACTTCTGAGACTGCAGCTGGAGCGCTGCGACCAGTTCTGGTCAAGGTACATATGGGAACAAGTCCAGTGAGGCCACCAAGATGATCAGGAGGCTAGAGCACAGGAGCCATGGGGACAGGCAGCGGCGTTGTTCAGTCTGGAAAACAGGAGGTCAGCGGGTAGGCAATCTTCTCACTTCAGCTGTGTGATGCAAGGGGGCGGGGGAGATAAAGCCAGGCTCATCTTAGAGGTGCACAGCAGTGAGGAAGTCTTGTGAAGTGTTGCTTCATACCACTAATAAAAGCCCAAGTCAGTACTGTCGTCTTGTACTTAATTGGTCTCCCCACACTGCGGAACCACTGGGAGCTCCTGGCAACCCTCCTGTCTCAGGAAGGGTCAGTGCGGGGGAGCCAGTCTGGGGCGTGTGTGGGGCGATGTTCCCTTGCGGTTTGGGCACCCTCATCCTGCTGGATACAGAAGTGGGAACTGAGGAGTATCAAGACAGTAGAGCTGACAGATCCAGGAAAGCAAGGGGGATTTCAAATGCGCATCTCCCATGCCAGCTTCTCCAGACAGGATGTCACACCCAGCTTGCTAAAGTCTTAAAAAAAAAAAATCAAAAAACCCACAGGTAAGCACAGCCTCTGCAGGCTGGGGCTCTGGTGGTTACTGTGCTTGGCAGGGAGATGACTCTGTTCAGTGCATGATGTGCAACTGCTGTAGCAGGGGTGACAGGGCTTTTCTTCCCCAAATTCATATTCTCTCCACCTGGCTACTGGAAGTCTCTGCAGGTGACAGCTCCAGGGAATGCGGCTTCTTGTCAGAAAGTGAGGGTTTGTGATGCAGGCTGAAGATGTCACCACAGGGTGTCCAGCTCTGGCTGAAAGCGTTTGTGCTGCTGGAGCATGCCCAGGCGGTTGTGATGAATCTGGTTGTGGAGCAGGGTCTGGTGACTGTGTCCTCAGCTCCCACATGTGCAGGTGTGGTTGTCTTAAAGGCCAGAGCTCTGCCCACCACCCTTTTATGAGTGCCACACACAGGAGAGGAGAGGAGCGAGGTCTGGCCCATCTGCTATAAATGAGACCGTGCCAATGTTCCTACATGATTTGAACTGTGAGGAAGTACTACAGAAATTCCTGAAAAATACTCAGTTGTAGCTATCTCGCGTAACAGCTGAGACTGCTGTGGAGAAATCAAAAAGAAGCTGCTTCTGCCTGGTTCCTTCCTCCTGGCTGCTAGACTTGAAGTGTTTGAGATTTTATTTTTCTGAGACCCTTTTCTAGTCCAAGTTCTTACTGCTAGCAGGACAAATTTGTATTACATGCTGTCTTTTCTCTGCTTTTACTATTTTTTCCCTAGCCCTTCTCTTTGCTCTTCACTCAAACATTGTAACACAGGTTCAGAATCTGAAAAATATTTCTCTCATGTATGTAGGACAGAGAAAAGCCAAGGAACTTTAAAGTGTCAGGATTCAGCGGTGGGCTTGCAGCACATACCCATGCTGCACCAGTAGCTTAAAAAAAAGCTATTATTCTCTTGCACTCTTAAAAGGTAAAAGATGCCATTACAGCTCCATGCTACAGCAGGAGATGCCAGCAAAGCCAGAGACCCTGCATGATGCATTCCTGTAGCTACACTGTCTCAGCCCCCATGCTGCTGGACTGGTGCTGCTCTGACAGGCTGGCCTGAAGGAAAGGGATTTTACGCTGGCTGTGCTCCAGCGTGGGGGAAGGCGGGGGGAGCGGGAGAAGGGAACTGCAGCAGGTACAGAGAGGCAGAGCATTTGATCTGCCAGAGGGCAGGAAGGCTCTGCAGAGGGATCTGGACAGGCTCGATCGATGGGCCGAGGCCAACTGTATGAGGTTCAATAAGGCCAAGTGAAATGCTACAGGCTTGGGGAGGAATGGCTGGAAAGCTGCCCAGCAGAAAAGGACCTTGGGCTGTTGGTTGACAGCTGGCTGAACATGAGCCAGCACTGTGCCCAGGTGGCCAAGAAGGCCAATGGCATCCTGGCTTGTATCAGGAATAGTGTGGCCAGCAGGAGCAGGGAGGTGATGGTGCCCCTGTACTGGGCACTGGTGAGGCCGCACCTGGAGTACTGTGTTCAGTTTTGGGCCCCTCACTACAAGAAGGACATTGAGGTGCTGGAGCATGCCCAGAGAAGGGCAACAAGGCTGGTGAGGGGTCTGGAGAACAAGTCTCATGAGGAGCGGCTGAAGGAACTGGGTCTGTTTAGTCTGGAGAAGAGGAGGCTGAGGGGGGACCTTATTGCTCTCTACAACTACCTGAAGGGAAGCTGTAGTGAGGCAGGTGTTGGTATCCTCCCAAGTAACTAGCAATAGGATGAGAGGCAATGGCCATTAGGAAAAATTTCTTTAGTGAAAGTGGTCAGGCATTGGAACAGGCTGCGCAGGGAGGTGGTGGAGGCACCATCCCTGGAGGCATTTAGAAGATGAGCAGGTTTATCAGGCAGGGTGGTGTTGGGTGGATGGTTGGACTTCATGATCTTAGAGGTCTTTACCAACCTTAATGATTCTATGATTTCAGACAGCCCTCGGGCACGCTGACCCCTCCTAGCTGGCTCAGAGGGCAGCTGTACTCAGTACTACCTGTGTCTTCCATATATTAAAACAGCTTTCTTCCATCCAGACTGATCAAAAAACATCTCATTTTTGAAAAATGGGTGCAGAAAGCACAGAAGACCTGCGATAGTCAGCTACATCACCTAGCAACCTCCAGTACCTGTGAAAGAAGCCAGGAACACCAGCGCTGATGATGGAGCAGTGAAAGATGAATCCACGGCTTCACAACAATTTATTGCCATTGCAGTTTGTAGTAACTGCAGCTGCTTAACCCTGCTGACAGATAGCAGCAAGAAGAAACTGAGCAAGTATTCAAAGGTATTTCTCCACTGTGACTGAGGATCATTTTTTATTGTAGCTGCTTTCTCTTCGTCCTTTGTCCACCAAAATCTTTTTCTTAGCAATATGATAAAAACCGTATAATAAAATCAGACAAAAACCAGCTTTGAACATCTTTTCGTATGCCTTTTATGCATCTTCAGTAGGGATTCTGAATTTGTATTGCCAACTAAAAGATGGCTGCAAATTCCATCCCTTAATAAAAGTATCATGGACCCAACTGTTATTCCCATGTCCTGCAGAACTCCTCCCTCTCCCCCAAATGCCACAAGGAAAAAAACCGCAACAAACCCCAAACAGAACAACCCCCAGAAGGCATCCTTTGACAAACTACGTGCTACGTGAACTCTGGGAGCACTACTAGCTATTTTTAGGTTAGACTCCACAACAGTTTCCAAACAGCGTCTACATTATGTGGACATTCTTCCCCAGCTTGAACAGCTCTAACACTTGCCCCTGACGTGCTGTGGAGAGCTTACCATGCCTGCAGCACGCTGCTGCATATGCAGTGCAGGAGTAAGGGAGGGAGGGGCAGCCAGGTTCCTGAAAACCATCACTCCCCCAGAAGGGGACACATAGGAACCAAACCCTTCTTTCATTCACCTTCCCTGGTTATGCACAGTGACTAGAAACCTAGCTGCACCCTGTCCCAAGCGCTGGAGTGACACCCCTGGTGCTCAGCCAGTGCTGTTCACACTCAGCAGAATGAGGTGTCCAACACGGCTCAGAGAGGCAGAGCTGCCAAGTCTGGCCAAAACCCAGACTTGTTCACATCCCGTCAAATACTGCTTGCGAAAAGGTAGGCAACTATTCCAAATCAAACCAGAACTGAGTATTTGTATGTCACCTTGCTGTGCTAGTTCTATACAGCTTAATGTGACATTCCACAAAATTGAAATAGTGTGCTTTGTTACTTACTCCTTTGGCATCCGTTAAATATTAAAAGT
Organism: Opisthocomus hoazin; assembly: GCF_030867145.1. NCBI lineage: Eukaryota > Metazoa > Chordata > Aves > Opisthocomiformes > Opisthocomidae > Opisthocomus > Opisthocomus hoazin. Next base: position 22,894,633 of record NC_134414.1, on the reverse strand, counting down.
TTTAAACTTTCAAGAACCAAAAATTAAAAACTGGTTAATTGAACTTCATCTTAATAAGTCACAGTTCTACTTAGTACACCTGCACCATTTTGATGGTGAGCACTCAAATACATTAAGAATTTACCCACGATAGTTTTTCTAGTAAGACAGGCACGTAGTGGTATGTAAACTGCATGTGGCAACCAGAACAGCAAAGGCACAATCAGGATTCCACCCCCCCCCCCCCCTTTTTTTTTTTTTACTTTTCAAGATGTTGGTTAATTTACAAAAAAAATATACCATACTTTATACAGAAGTGTTAAATTTGTATTTTAGAGCACAGGACCATTACAGAACTACTGTCATCTGATAAAATAGGCCATTTAAATAGGAAAACAAAAAAAAAGATAGCAGCTTTTTGCACTGAGGAAGTGAATTTCTGAATTAAAGGGCAATACATGTCCTCATCTGTCAGGCTGAGAACACCTGAAATCCTCTACTCATCTTCTTGTCTACAAAAAGCACTGCTTGCACATTTAAGGTAGTTAGTTACAAGTTTTCTGGTTTTCTATTTTCAGCTTGTATTTCTTTTCCCATATGTCACTTGACTAAGAAATCAAAAGTTAAGATGTCTGTAAAACTATCAGTTGGTTCTCTAAAACGAAAGTAGTTTTAAACCACAGCTACATCTAGGAATCTGAGCGCGATCCTCTACGAACTGCGCCCGTTCAGATGCCTTTGTTCGCAGCTGCAGACCGAACGGCCTGTCTGTTCGAAGGGAACCACGCCAAGCGTCACGGCCCGCTCGCCGGGAGACAGTGTCAGAGCACAGCCCTCAGCCATTCAACGTTATGTCTAACGCAGTGACTTCGAAATGTAACTTCTGCCCATGCCTCCAAGAATATGACAGTTCTGCATTTTACATAGAAACAGTACAGTTAGAGTAAGTAGAAAATTTTAGTTTACAAATGGAAAAGATCTTTCTATTAAAAAAGACATTTCATGTAGTTACCTTAAATAGTTCTTATATGCACCATTCCACATTGTGGAAAAGCTGAAATACGCAGTCTGGACTCCACAAGTTAAGGAAAACCAGAATTATCTGTATTGGCACAAATACTTACATCTACATCTGTACAAAGTAAAAAAAGCTGACAACCCTGTCCCACCAGTGCAGCACACCCAACTGCTCGCCAACACACACTATGTGACTGCCACCGAGTGACACTGAGATGGGAACTCAAGAGTACGGTGCCAAAAAGTTCCAAACTGCTTTGTCGGACTCTAAACAGAGGAATTGGAAGTAAATCCAAGAAAGTGTCAGTCCACTACTCATGTCCGCAGCTGTGAGGTCACTGCAACTGCACTCGGTAGGCGCCGATTAGCAGCTTTACCTAGAAAAGTAAACAGAGGTTTCAGGTAAAGATTGCTCACATCCACCTACGGTGTTAAACACTTCTTCTGACAGAAGGAAAGCACGAGAAAAGGCATACAATTGCTAGTGACTAAGAAAGAAAAGGCGGCATTTACAATCTGTGTTTACTAAAATCTGTTTACAGCAGCCCTACTGAAATGTGAAAGGCTTGGAAAAGGACTCAAGTGGAACACTGCTGCATTAGGTGGTGTTCAGAGAAGTTAGTCCCAAATCTGAACCAGACATACACATACACTTGTATCTGAGTATCAGTTTCATTTTGTCCCTTAAAAAAAAAAGGCACAATAAGTTTTAAATCTGAAAATCTAGAAAATTTACAGGTACATCTTCCAAAGATAAAAATAATTGCTGCCAGAACAAGATCTGTTGTTCATCTGGCAACGTGCCCTGGGACTACTGCCCAAACCACTTGGAAAATACAACAGACTACACAGGCTACCTAACAGCAGACTGCACATTCTATTAAACACCTCCCAGTTCTCCTAAACACAGAAGCAAACACATCTCTATGCAAAAAAATCACTGCCACTCCATGTATCTGCTGGTCATTAAATTCACAAGATAGATGGGGAACACGTTTAGCTGTAACATTACTTTATTCTGGTGTATGAATTATTCTGACTGCAGCATAAACCCGCTTAATTCTGACAGAACACACACCCTCGGGAATGTTCCTGAGTTCTGGCAATGCCACAGGATGGAGCTGTAACTGAGGGGAACTGGGAAGTCTTAAGTTTCACATTTGCAACATAAAGCGAGGAAGCATTTAGGCTACGGAGGAGTTACTGTACAACAACTTAACCTACACATTTAATTTTGAGAGCATTTTGTACCTTGGCAGCAGGAGCTTCCGCCAACCGTATAAAAAGCCTGTTAAGGCCTGCAGTAGGGTTGAAGGAATAAATAAAGTGACTATCCTAAAAGGAAAAAGAAAATGGACAAAGTTAATGGCAGGATATGCCTGAAAGTGCTACGCGAGTGGACTAGAAGAACACAACATTTTAACTACGCATTTCTGGAAAGAAAGTTGTGGATACTGAAGAGAACCTTCGGGGCAACCACACAGAGAAGAAGAGGACTTCAAAAAGTGTGCATGGTGATGCAGTAAATAGATTAAAAAAAAAAATAAATCAAAAAATAGAAATTAATCATTGGAAATATGAGGTAGGTTGTCAAAACAAGGCTAAGTAGTTATATTTAAGAACAAACGTGGGTCAAAAGTTTGAGAGGCTAGGTGAATCTGAGGAGGGAAAACAGCTTTGAATTCCACATTCTCACCTGCCTCCCCAAACCCTCAGTTCTGAGGCCACGGCATTACAGAAGGGGCGAGGCTGGAAGGGACCTCTGGAGGTCATCTGGTCCCACCAGGGACCATCTGGTGCTCAAGCACGGCCACCTAGCAGCAGGCTGTCCAGCACCATGTCCCTGCCTCTTAAGGCATAAATTTTTACTGAGTCCAGTATATGCAAGGTTTGTAGTTCTCTCTATATACAAAGAAGAGTTCAGTTTCTTTTTTAAAAAAACTAACCCTATCATGATAAAAGAAAAGCTTCATCACAATACTCAAAATGCAAATTAAGGCACCAAGATTTCCCAGGCTGCTCCATGAAGGCCTTATAAGGCAGTTTTACAGTCAGTCATACGAAAATATTTACCAAAAATACAGGGAGCTGAAATTTGTCATTTAAAACCACAGCTTGTACACTGCATGGTCCACAGAGCCGAGCAACAACTTCTTTACCAAAGAAATTGGCATGAAAAACAAAGAGAAGAATTCCAGATCCTGAAAGGGAAGGCAATTCAGTCACATGAATTTGAAATAAGTTCCGTTATTTAGAACAACTGCGTACACTGAACATTTGATGACAGTTAGGTATAAAAATATATATAAATATTATAGGGTATATATTAAACACTAATGGAGTTTCAAAGCTACAAGCAGAAATCCAATCTCCCACGCCAGTGGATCCCAGCACAGAACACAACTGAGCTGGTTGCTAAGCTGAGAGCTTCTGGCAGCGGAAATGATTTTACGTGGCTATTGGAAAGGAAAGCAAAATGGATACGGCAATCGTCAGCACAGTTCACTCTCTGGTTTTAGGTTTACCTGAAGAGAGTTACGGAATTTAATGTGGTTTGGACTGTCCATTCTCCTGGTTGTGACAACCGAGCCCATGCAATTACAGATCTTTGTGAACTGCACTGAAATTCAACAATGTTCAACACTCATAAATGCCTCATTTTAATACATAAACTTAAATAAGGTGTCTTAATTCTATAAAGGATACCTATAATGAAAACTGGAATACTTCTATTACAACTCATAACAACCAGTAAACTGGGCAGACACAACCACTTTCAATCTTAATTTAAGTAGTATTTCAGTCACACTAATGTATTATTTCAAGAAAAATCAGTATCAGTAGGTATTTCTCTGATATACTCAAAAGGGGAACAAAAATGACTCGGCTAAGCCACGCATCAGAGATTGGTATCTGGATTCCTGAAAGAACTGAGTAACATTCCCAAGTATCTTGGGAATTTGATTCCCAGCTTCTCCAAAGGGTCTGTGGGCACAACAGAGTTGACTGCTTTTTCACTGTATTTCTAGACTGCGTTTGTGTTGTGACAGTGCTGTGACTGTATTCCAAGACTCCAGTGTGTCAGGTACGGTTTACAAAACAAGATGATCCACTACCAGATTTTCTACATACCCTCTTAAAGATTTTTCAAAATTATTAATTCTAAGGTAAACCATTCCTTTCCTATGTTACCTGTCACTTAGCTAATGTAACCCTCACAAAGTCAACGTGACCCATGACAGAAGACAGCAGCTGTGTATGTGATAAGGGAAAAAAACCTCTTAAAAAAATAAAAAGATACACACAAACCCCACCCACAATGCATCAAAGCACTGCTCCTTTCCCTGTATTCAATAGTGAGAGCATCCTTAATGTAATGTACCGCAATATAATGTCATACAAAACCAATTTTGCATAGAAGATACTTTAAGACATACTTACAAGGCAGTTTTTTAAAGTACTGTTCTACTCTTTTTTTTAAGAAAAAGAAACAAACAAAAACCCCACCACAACACCACAACCCCTACCTTCTGGCACATTTTGTGGGGGTTTGTAGTTAAAATCCGTAGAAAAGTCCGGCCCTTCACAGAGACGATGACATGCGATTGGAAAGACTGGCTCCAGCAAAGCAAGACGAGCTTCAAAATAATCCCTGATGGTATCTTCTGCTACTCTTGAGAGCCTGAAAGACCAAACAAGGCAGGCCTGCACTTCACTCAGGAAAACTACTTTACCAGACAGGCTTAATGAGAGCTGATGCACAAAAGGATTCCAGATCACCTTTTTGGATTCCCGATTACCTTCCTGGGTTCCACATTTTCAGGGGTGAATGTCTTCATCGCTAGCGTTTATGCACAGATGAACCCCAAGTCCCAATATATTGTTACTAAAACATTTTATCAGTGAGCTGTTTGTGAAATTCATCTGTTGGGCCCACAAAAGTAAAATGCTGAGACAAATGCACTGCAGCAGATGAAAAAAAAAAAAAAATTCCAACTAGCCACATTATTTTGAAGGCTCTTTATGCAGACAGATGTCCCCAAAACATCAGCATGCACCTACTGGCTAAACAGAAATGGCCAACCACCTCCCCAGCGTGGCCGATTTATCAACCTGACTGCAAGTACAATGTGAAACTAAATAAATAAGTCACTGTATAATTTTACTGACAACACTATTGGAAAAACACAGTTCCCAATTAACTCTACTAAAATGCAGTGAAAGAGATCAACACTACCATTAAATACCCAGACTGGACTTTTCTGTCTGGTTTCTGGGTTGGGGGTGTGTGTGTGTCAGTTTAAGCGAGCAGCCTAGCCTTGAGGAGAGAGACCACACTAACAGTATTTGGTGCTTTTACAAGCAGGTTACTAAGTAACCCTCTTCAGAAAGCTGTTTTGACACGAATGGGTTTTAAACGCTTTCACAAGGCAAAGGTCCCAACTCCCTCAGCTTTAGACCTTTCTGAGCACACTTCCCCTCCACGCTACCCATGATCACCATCTGCAGAATCTAAAACTTCAGTGTTTCACTGGAAAGAAACCACAAGAATTGCCACACCAAAGCAAGCCCAGAAACCCATCTAGTCATCTAGTTTCCAGATGCTAGACAAAGCCGTATCAAATATGGGAAATTTAAGAGTTGTCTTTTTTCAGTACACTCTCCATCCTAGCTTCCAGCCACCTGATTTAAAGGCATCCAAAACTAGAGACTGCAGCCCAGTCGCACCTCTCCTTAGATCTACTTAATTCCTTCTAAAATCCCAAGCATTTGTGAAAACAGCATTCTGCAACAATGAGATCTGCAATTCAGTTCTACTGTGCAAGAACATTCCTCCATTTCAAACAGAATCACAGAATGGTAGGGGTTGGAAGGGACCTCTGTGGGTCATCTAGTCCAACCCCCCTGTCGAAGCAGGGTCACCTACAGCAGGCTGCACAGGACCTTGTCCAGGTGGGTCTTGAATATCTCCACAGAAGGAGACTCCACAACCTCCCTGGGCAGCCTGTTCCAGTGCTCCGTCACCCTCAGAGGGAAGAAGTTCTTCCTCGTCTTCAGACAGAACTTCCTATGCTTCATTCTGTGCCCATTGCCCCTTGTCCTGTCGCTGGGCACCACTGAAAAGAGTCTGGCCCCGTCCTCCTGACACCCACCCTTGAGCCTCATGGCTTCGGGTTATTTGTTGCTGTTTTCCAATTTTGTTTTAAATTTTCGCCTTTTCATCTGTCCCAAGATGATGTGTATCACTTCTCCCAGTCCATCCTCACAGATGCTACTCCACATCTCTGATCATCTTTACTTTCCTTCTACCTTTTTCCTTCATGTGTTTTTGGAACAAGGTAACTGAATGGCTATTTAAGGTGTTTGGACACCACGGGCTTACACTATTTTCAGCTCCACTACTCCTATATTATCTTCCTTTTTGACTGCCAAGAAGCGCTGAACTGCTGTTTTCAGCTAATGAGTCTAGAAGCTTCCTCAATTGGCAAGAGCTGTGCTACTCTCTATATAATTAAAACTACTACAGCGATACCCCACGGACATCCCATGCAATGAGTTCTGGAAGATTTTGAACACTTAATTTATCAATATTTAATTTCAACTGCCATTTCACTGGTAAAATTAATGATCATGTTAAAATTAGTGTTCAAAATCTTCCAGAACTCATTACGCAGATCAGCCAGAATTGAAGGTAGCGTATTTTAAATAGAAAACAAACTGGAAAGGGCATCAAACAGTGAATGAGTGACACAGTTTCACCACACTGAACAGCAGGTACCAGATCACTCCTATCTGCATGCTTGCTGTTGCCTTCAAAACCTGAACTCACAAGTCATGATTTCCTTCCCTGGGGAAGAATCAGCGCATTCCATTTATCCACTTCATCTACCCCTGCTCACTTTAACCAGTTTTCTATGTTTGAAAAGTTATTAGTTTTTATGCTTTTAGCACTTCCCCCCCCCCCCCCATTTAACCTGCTATAAGAAGAAAACATTACTTACAGCTTCTGTCTGCTCAGGACAGAAGTTAGATGCTGTGATCTACAATACCTCAGACAAACTCTACAGTGCATCAAAAATACTGGCATCACAGTATTTTCCTCCCAGTACGAAACCGGACCATAACACATTAGTTCAGCAAAAATCAGTGGCACATAGTCTAGCTGGAAGCTAGTCACTACTGGTGTACCACCAGGGTCAATACCGGGTCTGGTCCTGTTTAACATCTCATTAATAGTCCGGATGATTATAAATTCATAGAATCATAGGTTGGAAAAGCCCTCTAAGCTCATCAAGTCCAACCGTCACCCCAACACTACCACGCCTACTAAACCGTATCCCGAAGTGCCACATCTATATGTTTTTTGAACGCCTCCAGGGATGGGGACTCCACCACCTCCCTGGGCAGCCTGTTCTAATGCCTGACCACTCTTTCACTAAAGAAATTTTTCCTAATATCCAATCTAAACCTCCCCTGATGCAACTTGTGGCCATTGCCTCTCATCCTATCGCTAGTTACCTGGGAGAAGAGACCATACACCTGCCTCACTACAACCTCCTTTCAGGTAGCTGTAGAGAGCAAGAACGTCCCCCCTCAGCCTCCTCTTCTCCAGACTAAACAGACCCAGTTCCTTCAGCCGCTCCTCATGAGACTTGTTCTCCAGACCCTTCACCAGCCTCGTTGCCCCTCTCTGGACACGCTCCAGCACCTCAATGTCCTTCTTGTAGTGAGGGGCCCAAAACTGAACACAGTACTCAGGTGTGGCCTCACCAGTGCCAAGTACAGGGGCACTATCACCTCCCTACTCCTGCTGGTCACACTATTCCTGATACAAGCCAGGATGCCATTGGCCTTCTTGGCCACCTGGGCACAGTGCTGGCTCATGTTCAGCCGGCTGTCGACCAACACCCCAAGGTCCTTTTCCACCAGACAGCTTTCCAGCCACTCCTCCCCAAGCCTGTAGTGTTGCAGGGGGTTGTTGTGACCCAGGTGCAGGACCCGGCACTTGGCCTTGCTGAACTTCATACAGTTGGCCTCAGCCATGATGGGGCAGAGTGCACCCCTGGCAAGTCTGCAGAGGAGACCAAACTGGGAGGTGTGGCTGATGCACTAAGAGGGTTGTGCTCCCATCCAGCAGGACCTCAACAGGCTGGAGAAACGTGCTGACAGGAACCTCATGGAGTTCAATCAGGAGAAGTACAGAGTCCTACACCTGGGGAGGGACAAACTCCAGGCACCAGGACATGCTGGGAGTCACCCAGCTGGAAAGCAGCTTGGCAGAAAAGGACCTGGTGGACACCAGGCTAAACATGAGCCAGCAACGGGCCCTTGCTGCAATGGCGGCCAATGCTACCCTTGGCTGCATTAGGCAGAGCACTGTCAGCAGGTCGAGGGAGGGGATCCTTCCCCTCTACTTGTCACTGTGAGACCACACCTGGAGTGCTGCGTCCAGGCCCAGGCTGCTCACGAAGGAGAGACATGGACATACTGGAGACGGTCCAGTGAAGGGCCACAAAGATTATGAAGGCAACAGAGCATCTGACATACCAGGAAAGGCTGAGATAGCTGGGGCTGTTCTGCCAGGAGAAGAGAAGGCTCTAGGGGATAGTATCAATGTGTATATCTCAATAAGCACCTGACACGAGGAGGCAAAGAGGATGGAGCCAGCCTCTTCTCAGTGGTGCCCAGAGACTGGACAAGGGGCAATGGGCACAAACCAAAACACCGGAGGTCCCCTCTGAACATCAGGAAATGCATTTTTACTGTGAGGGGGATGGAGTACTGGCACAGGTTGCCCAGAGAGGTTATGAGGTCTCCACCCTTGGAGATACTCAAAAGCTCTGTGGACAGCACCTTGGGAAACTGGTTCTAGGTGGCCCTGCTTGAGCGGGGCTGGAGAAGATGACCTCCAGAGGTCCCTTCCAACCTCAATGATTCTGTCTTGTTGTGATTCTGTAATTTCATAACTGGGTTTCTTTAGAATTTATAGGCAAATACAACCTTGCCCTGGAAATCTATTAATTTATATTTTACTGGTTTGCACAAAACCATTGTTTACCTGACATTTCACTTTGCAAATGTTCCACAAATTTCTCTGCCTTGCAGAAGGGCTCCCTAACCTCCACTGTGACCACTGCTGCCATGATCATACGGGAGTGTTTGCTTACAGATCTTACTTTTTAGACTTAGCATGCTTAAATTTAGTATTTAATAAGTTTCTGAAGGAAAGAGAACTATTTAAAATAGAGCAAGAACATTGGTAGTAGTACAGCATGTATCAGTGACCATTACAAGGCAGTTTCTGTCAAGACAGATTTAGGATGTTAGCTGATGGGAAACACAAGACATCAAAGACAGAACAGCAGGGCTTTCTACACACTAAAACAGAAGAGAATGAACTTGGACTACAAAGTACCTGACAGACTGTCTTACATTATATAGACAAATCATTAGCATAAAATCATTATAAACCAATAAAAGGGTCTTACACTGAGAGTGTTCTTCCAGCACTAACTATGCATTCATGGCAACATCTCACCTGCTGCACAAGCTCTGAGACCCTCCTCGAGTCATCTCCAAGTTTAGAGATTGTGGGTTACGATTTTCTGCCCTGATACATTAAGTATTCCTCCCAAGTGGTTATTTCAGAGCTTGCTCTTTACGTTTGTCTCCATTTACCACCCGCACCCAGCAGCTCAGTATATTTTTACATAACCATATGACATGAACCCTTCACAACACACTGTGCTGTCCTTCAGTCATTCTGCTGCATGATGAAGATTCTAATTTCCATCATTTACTGGCACGAAAGCTTTATCCCTGGCACCTCCATCTTACAACTAACGTTTAAGGCTGCAACACCACCCTAGCTATCTGCACTGACTTTTCATGGTGGTTTTTGCTTCATGGTTTGGTGTTTGCTTCTGATTTTTTTATGCTTTTTGGCAAGGTATTTTATTCGGCATGCCCTAATAAGACTTTACATTCAACTGTTCAGTGCTTATATGCTTTTTAGTTCTCCCGATTGCTATACTTCTAGTTTGAGGAATCTTTCACTTCTAGTTAATTCCCTTCTCCTCCTTTCCATGTTTTTACTCAGTGTTTAAGTAAGTGTCTGCTGCTAATTCTGTTAGCTCAAATGATTTTCATTTCACATGATTTATTAATTAGCTTTCTGTCCAAATCACATCTGTTTTGTTTCCTGAAACCTCCCCCTCTTTGCCTTGACTCCAACCAAAACTATGACATGCCTAGTATTGCAAACTTGATCAGAACAAACTTCAAAGTACAGTTTACTCACGTTTCCAAATGACTCTTGAGCTGCTCATACACCAATACGTTGTTACACTGCTTAGCAAAATGCAGCGCACTGTTCTGATGCTTTGACAAAATGTTACAGTCTGCTCCGCTTTCAATCATGAGCCGCACGATATCAGAATTCCCTCTTTTACAAGCCTGTGCAGAAAGTGAGAAGACAGAACAACGACAAATTCCCCTTTAGAACAGAGCATAACACCAAAGTAAGCAGAAGTGCAGAAATGAATTAAAACACAAACTAAGTTACAATTCAGAAAACAAGTTTAAGTATTTTCTCTGCGAATGCTAACACAACTCAAAACTCAGCATCACACTCCATAAATATCTTATCTTTACTGAGGCAACACTACATGTGATCCCACAGAAGCAGCACCACTCAGGATTACCAGGTGGACTTAATTTGAAAAAAATTAAATAAATAGATAAAACAAACCTCAAAGTTCTGTGAAAGGATCTGATCTACTGGTGCTCAGCAACTGTAAACTTTTCTGCAATTCCTTACCTGGGTTTCTGCAGAAGTACTCAGAATGACTAAAGTAACACTTCCAAGTGTCTGTTTCTAAGAATCTCAGTTCAAATGGTACTTCAGGTGTGCAGTAAACAGAATTTGCCCCAAATGTTAAACAATCACTGTTAGCAACTGCCTAAGTGTCCAAGGCTGCTCAATGTTACTTACATCAAGAATTTCAGGGCATGTCAGCTGAAGATTTGCCAGAAGTACATGAAAGTCTAAAGAAAGCTTTACTTTGAAAACACATGCTCTCGGTCGCTTGTTTTCAAAAACTTCACTCGGACAAATTAGGGAAAGGCACCAGAGATAGAAATTTCTATCTTCCTGAGGCTTTTCAGAAGTTAACTTCTGAAATCTGTCTCAGCTCTGAACTTTCATCTGTGCTTTCTATCCATAATCTTCAATAAATAAATTAATCCACCTGGCCCTCCCAAAGAAAAAACTCCCCAAAATCACACGGCACCTCAGAGAAAGGAATTACGTGCCAAGGCTTTTTTTCCCCTCTCTCTTTTAAAAAGTATGATCCTACTCCCAAGGTTAAATAAGAATGACTTGATAAACACATCTACATGTTTATCCACACATGGCTAAACTTGTTCCAGTAAGTTACTGGAAATGAAGACCCTATTCTTTGTATCTGCACAGCAAAACAAATACTGGAGTAAGTCACCGCAGGCTGCCAATTAGAAAGTATGTACAGCTGTGCACCAAGTACTAATAAAACCTTTAAAAACAATGAAGGTCAAAACTGAGGTTCATGGAGGCAGCCAAATTATGAAGAGATTTTGGACTGAAGTGGCTGAGGAGGCCACAAGTGTGTTATAATTTTCTTTACAGAAAATGTGAATTTCCCACACTTGTTAAGCCTTGCAGAGGATAGAAGATGAACAATACCACATTGTCTTGGACAAAAAAGCTTTTGTAACCTCTTCTGCATACAAAACAGCCTATATATAAATACAGCAAGCTTATTAGGAAGGGGAACTCTGGTGAAATTATTTGATATAAACAAAAACATATTAACAGGAGGACAGACTGTTTTAAGGGTCTTAGAAAACAAAATTTAAAAAAAATTTTTAAATTTCCTTCGTGATGGGAGGGAGTAACAGTGCAGAACAGGCTGGGGGAAGGAGACTGCAAACTGGTTATTTTATTTCTGTCCTGTGATGAAATGACAAAAGTCAATCACAGCAATATTCAAGTGCCACATTCTCCTTTCTGGAATTTTTCTCTTACTGTTGACAACCACATGATCTCAGTTTTAAGAGCCAAACGATGGAAGAGGATGATGAGCCACATTTAGCACTGTATGCTGATGGCATCTGCATTTACTGTTTAGATATAACAGTACATTAAAAAAAATGGATTAAACCACTGCCTAGAGTAACTAAGAGTAGTATTTGTATTTCAAATACAGTACATAGTCCCTAAATCAGCTCTACAAAAATGCTTTTGTTTTATTAGATTACCAAAAGTATTTACTGTTAAACTGTGTTAGGACAAACATTAACTTTACCTTCATTAAAGCAGTTTCACCGCTGCTCTGCTGCATGTTCACATAAGCCCCAGCTTCCAGAAGAATAGCTACTGTTGTTAGAAAATTCTGAAAAAAAAAAACAGATCACAAGACAAATAAGCAGAAAATATTCTGGTTTTGTCTCGGAATATAAAGTGACATTTATTTAAAATCCATCAGCAAAATGCAGAGCATGAGGCATGACACGCTGTTCTCTCCCATGGCTAATAAAGAGCAATTCAGACTCAGGCAAGTAGACAGTCATGAGTATTTACAATTTTTTTTTTTTTTCTAAATCTTGCAATAGTAAACACCACAGGAAGAAAACAGTACGTTTGCATTAATCACCAAACTGGAATCAAGCTCCCTTTTGGCCTTGTATCTACCGTACATGGGAAAACACACGACCCACCCTGAGCAAAAGAGCGCACCCATGAAACACCCTCTAACTTCCTCGTCTAGTTGGTCTCAGTTTGAGAAGAGCTTGCCCAGTGTCCATCTCCCAACTCTCAAACAGTAAACCCTGCTTAATCAGAGATTTGCTCTTAAAGTCTCCCAAGTGTAGATCCCGTGTAGCCAGAGACCGTAACAAGGAATTCTAACTCAAGAACTTCAGCCCCATGACTGACAAATCCAGGGGTATCTTCTGCCTTCACTTTCCCTCTAGGTAGTCCTATGATATTCCCTATACAGGGTAGGGTTTGTAATCAGAATTTATTTACAATACAGCAACCACAGCCGCTAAAATTACGCGGCTAAGGTCATCCTGCCATATCCTGCTAATTACTTTCTAGGCATCATCCAAGTGAAAAAAATCGGGTACCACTTTTAAACATAAGTAAAAGAGCCAAGAACCACAAACACGACAATAACCAAGCCAACCTTTTCAGCTGCGTATATCAATGCAGTTGTTCCATTTTTCTGTCTACCATTAACTTTAGCTCCCTTCCTGATTAGGACCCGGAGAAGGTCATCGTGCCCACCAGCAGCAGCAAGCATTAGTAGGGTCATTCCATTTGAGTCCTGCAACAAGAATCATTGCCATAATAAAACATAAAAATTTTAAAAAATCAAATACTTTAAGATAAATCAAAGCCGCAAGACAAAAACTGCAAGTGTGTCAACAGGTTTCACAACAATTCCCCTCCCTGGAAGAACTCACACATGCATGGCTGCCAGCTACCAACAAACTATCACCTCCCACTTCTCCTGTCCACAGGCCTCACACTCTGAGCTCCATTATCTGCAAAACATGTACCATCCCGAGGAGCAGAAGAAGGAAAACCAGAATGACTGAGGAAGAAAGGTAGCAAGGTATTTGAGGGTGGGTAAGACAGCAAGACAGTGAAAAGAGAAATCAGCAGCCACTGGGGGAAAAACACAATGGCTCAAGTCAGCTGCTACCACAACGCTAGTTTTGGATTTTATCAGAGTGGAAGTAGGAAGAGCCTTCTGTGGGTGGGCAGTCTCCTCACTCAGTCTTGCATTTGTCATCAGACACTACAGTTCAAAGAACACACGCCTCAGTAGTTCATGTGGCATCTTTTATACTACGCTACAGAAGGCTTAGCATAATGTACAGTTCTCAAAATGTTACATAATGCAGCTACATGGATCACCAGTGAAAATACCGATATCACCTATTTTAATCCTCAAATATGGAACTATAGTAGTATTTAACAGGAAAATAGATTCTTGAAAGAAAAACCAGTAAAGAACGCAGCTGATGAAGAACTGGTAGAAAACTCATTATTCATGGACAGAAGTGGTCCCCGTCTGCCAAACAGAACTACTTTTTTTTTTTTTGCATGTACAGTTGTTTTACATAGTTTAGCCACTGGACTTGATGGGCATCATTATTCCTTATACCATGTAAAGTTCTAAATTTAATATTCAGTTAAATTCAGCGGGCAAGTCTGCTGCAAATCCAACTATGGGGATACTCCCACCAAACTTCTTCACTCCCACCAAACTTTGTTTGTTCTATGGAGGAAATGGAGAACAAATACTGAAGCCTCAAATTCTGTACTCCTTTTTCTCACCTTGTGCGTTTTTCCCAAGGTGAGACAGAAATCTGCTACTAGCAAGAGAGGAAAACTTTACAAACAATCCAAATTTGCACTCTTTCCCCCCAGTACTTCTACTGCAAAAAAACTACCTCTTGATCCAGATTATATTCCTCATTTGAAGAAAGTGCCATCTTGACTGTCATATAATCTCCACTTTTAACAGCATCCCTCAGGAGAGCTAGAAAATAAATTCAATGCAGTTATAGGATATTTAACTTTGCAACACCAGATAAGAAATGTCCCTTCCTCCCAGCAACTACTCACTACTTGGTATTGGTTCTGTTGAGACATGATTCTCATCCTCTCCATCAAGATGCTTCTGAAAGTCTTCCAGCGTCAGCCATTCTAACTGCATGTCCATACCCAAACTCAAGACTTGTTGCTTGCCATCTATGATTTAATTGATTTTATGGAAGAAAAAACATCAAATAAGTAACTTGTAAATTTCCAAATCATTCACTGCTTGCCGTGGCTTCAATGATCAGCAGCTTCACATACTACTACTTTTCATTCAAATGGGCTCTGGAAGTCAGCATGGAATGGTTCCAAACAATGAAAGTTACGTTACAGATGGACACAAAATGCTTTTACTTGAAACAAACTGGTTATTTGTTGTAGTAAGTTAGGCTGAAGTGACAGAAGATGGTGAACTCTCCACTATTGTAACAGCAGAAACACAGTGAAAAGTTATCGGCGAGTTTCAAAAGAAAACATCATTTCAGCCTCGTGGGGAGACAAGAATTGGAGCACTAAAAGATGCAAGAAGGAATGGAGAAAATATTAACTGCCAGTGCTCAACTTTCCCCTGCATTTGTTTCTACTGCTCACCAGAGTTCTCCATTTGACACACATCCACTACTTCTCGATCACCTTCTGCAGCAATGTAAGTCCATGTGTCTGTTTCGTTTCTTATGTTCCTCCTTTCCTTGTACACCTTGCTGTCTTTTGATTTTAATTCTTCTACGAATTTATATTCTAGCGAAGATTCTTCTCTTTTGCAGTTATTCTCACAATATTCACTTTTTTCTTCTGAAGCTACATTAAACAAGCCCAATGCACTTTTGATGTCCTTAAAGCCTAGAATATTAAGACAGTTACCAAGAGTGACTACTTGAGCCACTAAAGACTATTACATAACAAAGTTTAAGTGAGTGACCAGAGTCCATTTACAGAAAGAGAACAGACCTTTTGCTAAGGTCATCATTGCTGAAGCGTAGAAGCAAGCTTAGCAACATAAGCCAAAAATTGAGGAGAACTAGTTCATCTTCAGCTGCCCTGGCATGTCTGAGTTCTGACTGCTTTCAACATGGTACCATCTTAAGAAATGTAGTTTCTAATTATGCATAAATTACTACTTTGAAAAAATAGTTCAGTATCTGTGATGAACAAAGGACACGCTGTATAAGGAACAATAATTAATCATTCTGTTTTTTATTACTTTTCTTAAGCACTGTAAGCATCTATGCTACCTTCAGTGAAAGATGTTTCTCTAGCAACAGCTATTTGAAGCATCATAGCTCCTCCTGTATCCATTCATGATTATCAAGGGTGGAGTTACCCAGTTCTCCTTGGTTTATCACCATTCCCATTGAGGGAATTTATCCTCAATAAAATCATTCCAAATTTTACTGAGATGAAGAGTAGTAACATTAATACTCGATTACACTACTAGGAATAGAAATACAACCTAGACATTTTTCTTCATGTATCAAATTACCCAGTTCTGGTGGTATTTGAAGGGCTGTACGCTATAACCCATTATCGTGGCTAAAGCAAGAGGCAAGAAGTTTGTTTGATGGGAACTCTATTAGTCTTTCTAAACCTAGAAAGTGTGTATTCATAGTACCATCAGAACACTTCTGGAAATAGCCAATAGTCAGATGAATTCCTCTAAAAAAAGACTACCGCTACATGCCCCAGCAGCACAGTTGACACTATTAAATGAAAAAGGGCAAAAATCTTGATTTGTCTAGAAAAACATTAATAGATTTCTATGTATTTCAATGCTTCACACATGAAAGTACATACAGCATTCTCATGAAGCATATTTTAACAAAGCCATTAAACAGCAAACTTTTGCTTTCTAAAATAGAAGCAGAAATTCTTGTTTCTGGTGCGTGTTATAAAACTATACAATATCCACTTCTTGCAGAAATAAGAAAAGAAAGTCCTGAAGGGCCCTTCCCTTCTCTCTTGCAAGCAGTTAGCACTTACTTTTTAGGCCCTTTTGTTCTCTTCTGCTCTTTTCTTCTTTTTCAGACTCTTTTTTTTGAGATTTTTCTTTTGTTTCAATTTTCTTTACTTCTTTCTCCTGATATTGAGAACACAGATCAAATTAAAGTGGTAGTGAAAAAATGGAAAATAAACTCCTTTCACCACTACAGCGATAGAATACGTTTAAAATTAATACTACTGAAACCTGTATATAAGAGAGTTGTGGACATTCTTAAAAAAAAAATTAAACAGGTGAGTCAGGGGTTAGGTCTGTGAAGGTTTTTTCTGTAAGAGAAGAGGTGTTATTTCCAAAATAAAACAACTTCAACTGAGACTTTTACTGCACCCCAGCCATGCAAGGTGGTTTATGGCATGAGGTGCAGATACTTTTCCATTTGTTCCAAATATTGAACTTGAATAGAACGGTTCTCCAATTTGCACATACAGGATGGTATGGCAATAGTAATTTGTGAAAAACAAGGCACTCAGAAAAATCCACCCAAACCCATCCTACCCACACAGAAGACTGAGCTTAGCAATATCCAATATCATGGAAGAAATTTACGGTAGATGTAGATACATAATCAAATTTGCCAAAATCGAACTCAACCGCCTCCACCAAAGGTTGCCTTGCTCCTCCTGTAATCATCTCTCTCTGCTCAGCCAGCAAATTCCAAACTGCAGAGTAGGTGGAACATGGCTCCTCAGCACAGCTTTGTACCAGCCCGACACTAACCTGGTACATGGAATACCACTGGCTTTCTGAAAAACTGCCCCAAAACAAGTCCCCATAAGAACTACAGACTGAATCTATTATCACATGCTACCATTTCTTTTACATAAGAAAAACTTCAATTAAAATAGATGAACTTGGTGTATAATGTGTTAGCAGAGCAGAGACATTTAATCACCTTTCCTGCCCCCCCCCAAGTCAGCTTTTGATCACTGACATGATTAACCAGTAGCACAGACAGCTGTTAAAACCAGCAGATACTCAGCATTCAGGAGGAGACCCGTAACTTATTAAAAGGATTACCAGGTATTTGCTACACAGAGGGGCTGTTAAAATCAGTAATACTGAATTCTATTCCAGATTTCCAATACTGATCAGGTGCACTACGTACACTGCATATTTATTTTTAGAGGAAATTGAATGAAAGTATGGTTTGGCATGCAAACTGACTCCAAACAGAGAATACTGTATTATCAATTGACAGTGCTCTGTAATCAGACCTACACAAGGAAAGACAGGTAGCTGAAACATACGCACTGATTTTACTTGAGAAGAATGATCTGCTTGGGCCAACGATTTAGTGAAAACCTCCAAAACTCTCCACCAAACCCACCCATATAGTAAGTCCACAGTTGCTCTGGAGAATAACCAACCAGTTACAGAAAACATTGTTTAAGCCTCAGACTAAAAAAAGCAAAGAGAAGAATGCCTTCCCTGGTACCCTGGAGCATGAGCATGACAAAGGTGTACAGATAACTTAGTAAGAGTGCTGGCTGAAGAGCCATAAGCAAACCAAGTTTCATCTGCTGTTGATTTCCTCACGCTTGGGGTGACAGAATTTTAGTAATACTGGTAAATAAAACAGAATTCCAAAGAGTTATCTGATTGTCATCACCGATATCTCTCTCTTATGAGCCATAGAACAGTTGGGGTTGGAAGGGACCTTTAAAGGTCATCTAGTCTAACCTCCCCGCAAGGAGCAGGGACATCTTCAACTAGATCAGGTTGCTCAGAACCCCGTCCAACCTGACCCTGAGTATTTCCAGGAACGCTACAGCCTTGAACTACGAGGAAATACTTGAGTAATAAAGGGCTATACCATTTCAGTTCATTAAATAACTTTGAAACTGGGTTATACCTCATAGTAAGTGCTTAACCTTGTTTACAAGAGCTTTCACCACTAAGTTCCTGCAAAAACACTATTTCATGTAGCAATACTCTGAGATTATGCCATGTAATTCTCTACCCTAAAATCAACTTTCTGATGTTTACAGTGGCCTACTCCATCCATACAACAATCTTAAGAGGACCACAGCTGAACCTACAGAAGAAACTTGCCACCATGGAATTATGGCTTCAGAAGAAGTGGGATATGATCCAGTAAGTATCAACGCATTTTGGCTGCAACCCTGTTACAAATCAGAAAGCAGCTTCTCTGAGCAACCAAGGTTTTATGAACTGCCAACTGTATTAGAACAGTCTGAAGTAGCTGAAAGAAATTATATGCTCAGAAACATTCCAGAAATATTGTTTTATTTTTTCCATTATTTCTTTCTTTTACCTTTACCATCCTGCTCTTCTTAAAACACTACTGTATTAAATAAGGAAAAATAAACATCCAGTATTTGCTTAGCTCATTTCTTAGAATAAGTACAGCATTTGTAATTAATATGAAACCACCTCACGAAACCAAGCATTTTCTGTAAGCATCCCAGGAATTCTAACAAGACAAGCCAGCTGCCTAATTATCTGGGAGACCTGGGTTTAGAAGCAACATCACCATTCTCAGGAAGGTGCTAATGCACATAAGGTATAGCAGAGTGGCTGGCTTTCGAGAGAGACCAGGCATGTGTTTCAGCTCAAAAGTGCACTTCATTGTGCAGTGTCAGATGGATAGCTGCTCAAGACTGAATGCCTTACCACACAAGTAGAAAAAAGTCAAACTGAGGCAACTGCTGAAGGTGGGGGGAACAAAGCTAAAAATGACAGCACACGTTGGAGGAACAGCAAATTTCATTCTAAGTACACAGAGAAAACAGGAGAAATTCATACTTTCACATTTAAAGACACCCTCCTCTCCTGAAGTGTCCCTCCTTCACAGTGCTCAAAATCCAGAAATTTTTCAGTCCCTCCTAATACATTGTGCAGTGCCCTTTCTTTCGCTTCATCCACCTCATTAACTTTCCAATTTCTATTTTTCTCTTTGCCATCATGAACAGTGCTACTTTGGATATATCGGTACCTCAAAGATGTTTGATTTAATCCCCAGACCTCACCCCAATGCCTTAACATTACTTACCTCCCCAGCTGAATCAGTGGACTTGCGCCCTCTTTCATCAGGGCTCAATTTCATACCCATCAGCACTGGTGAAGGAGCAGGTGGCACTTTCTCCAACTCTCCTGGTACTATTTTTACTTTTTCTTGACCTTTTTGCCTTTTGTGCATGCTCTTCTTCTCTAAACAGGTATCTTGAGTTTCCACTTTTCTACCTTCCTCCTTGTAATCTTCAGCTTTCTGAATTTTCTTCTTCTTTCTTTTAAACTTAACATCAATACTATCATCTTCATTACTTGCTGATCCATCAAGATGCCTATCAGCAATGGAATCTTTTTCAGCAATTTCTTGTTCCAGTCTCCCTTCTCCAATCATTACCTTTTGCTTATCGTCTTTATTTTCAGAACTTAAGTCTGAATTTTCATTATCAGTTCCTTGAGAAAATACATCATCCAGAGTACTTGATTCTGAGTCAAACTGAACATCTCCATGCTTCTCCTTCCGTGATTTTTTATTTTCTTTAGAATCCTTAGATTTAATTTTTGAATCTTTAACTTCTCCCTTCCTCTTCCTGGTTTCTTTAATATCTTCTTTTCTTTGCTTCTTTGGGTCCCTTGAATCCTCCTTGGTGTCTGAAGTCCTTTTTTTTGGTTTTGAATCTGAAACTAAAGTATCTGAGGAATTTTCACATTCTGTTCTGGGTTTTTCTTTGAGTTTTGCGGGCTTAGACTTTTTCTTCTTCAGATCATCTGGACTTCTATCCTCTCCATCTTTTGACTTCTTCTTTTTCTTCTTTGGTGAAACATCATCTTTTGTTTCACTTTGCCAGTCACTGTCAGATTCTGCTTCAAATACATCATCATTTAGAGACAGTTTCTAAAAGTAGGGAAAAAAAGAGAAGATTTCTTTCCCCATTAAACTGTATCACATCAGTGTAAACTATACAAAAATGGTATTGGTGGCGCCTGGGAAAAGAAATTTCTTTTTAAACACTGCAAACATCATTCCTCATTGCCAAACTGTAGAATTCCTAAGTAGGATTCTAGCTGACTTAAATTAAATTACTAACTGCTTAAATGATAATCAACATATAAACAAGCCAAGTAAACCAAACAGACATCCAGCAACCAGATTTCAGAGCAAAATGAAATCTGAACTGACACAAAAAACCCCCCAATTAACCTGATTTTGTAAAATTTACCTATAGGTTTCCCAGAAGTGGGGTACCAGTTTTCAAAAAAGATTCTTATGCTTGATTTTGAAACTCACTGAGCAGTTAAAAAAAGAAAATAAAAGTCATATGCTGCCTTCTTGCAATTGATTTTTCAGTATTCCTGTCTTACCAAATTTAATGGTTAACATACAAAAATTCACCTACCTGCTACACTAAGCAGGAGGGTGAATTGAGCAGTGCCCAGCTTCAGCAACAAAAAAATACATGAGCAGGGAAAGAGGGTTATTTATGTCATCAAAAATAAACTAAAATGACGATACATCATTTATATAGTCCCATTAAAAATTGAAATAAAGTTTAGATGGACTTACAGCCTACAAGTAAACTTGTCAGCTAACAAAAAATCCCTAACCAGAGAGCAGCAACAATATTCAGTTTCACCCGAAACAAAACACTTTTAGCTCAAAGAGATTCTTTAAGTCTTCTTAATTCCATATCCCAAACATATTCCCTGCCCCCTCCCCTCACTGGCAGAGCCTAAATAGCGAATATGTCTTCAGTGTAAGACACTGGAAGGCAAAACACACCTGGATGTCTTTTTTAACAGGTTTAGGCTTATTGTCCACAATTTTTTTTCTGAATTCAAGCAGCACTTCTTTGCAGTCTTCCAAATGAACCTCTGGTTCCCAGGTATCGTCATCAGAGGTATATCCTTTCCACCGTACTTTGTACAGAATTTTACCCTGTAAGAAAAAAACCAAACATCTAATACAATACAGCAGAGCATTGCATCATTTACCCAATTCTTCAGCATAGCAGTGGATATATAATTTTGTGTATAGAAATTAATATACTGGGAGCTCAATCCAATGTTGACATAAGAATTCCCAGAATTATTTCCATCTGTATCACATACTGAACTAAGCAGATCGTAAAATATTTCAGTAGTTGCAGTGGTTTTATCCAAAATATTTGTAATACCTAAAATCTGTTCAGAATCACTGCTACAATGTACAAATCAAAGTCATTCTACTGAAATTGATTTTCTGACAGGAAATTAATTTTTTTAAAAAGTTTTAATATATCATCTCTAAAAATTTCAAGCTTGAATTGCTTTTCTTTGCCGAAGAAGATGATATAAAACCTTAAAATTTATAATGCATGAAACACCATTCACCTAGTTTTATATTGGAATTTATAACTTATGTTAGGTTTGTAATCAATGTCACTTTTGATAAACCGAAATACCAACAATCAGAAAAAAACCTTGCAAAATCTGAGTGTGAGCATCTCAATGGAGGTAGTTACAAAGATTTCAGTAAAAGATTATGTATGAAAGCCCTAGACCAGTTGTTTCAACAGTGTTTAACGTAATCATAGGATGAAACTGCACCTTTTAGTCTCTATCTTGTTTTTTCACTAGATTAGTAAGTCTTCTACCACTAAAAAAAAAAAAAAAAGCTTTCCACCAAATTATCTCTTGCTTTTCTCCTAAATAAATTCAGTAGTCTGAACCCTTACCTTTCTCAAGATGCACTCTTTTTCTTGCTGAGAGGCAAGACTGATTAGCTTGGACTCAGCATGCTGCTGATCTAGCCTGACAAGGGACAACTCAGGGCCTCCTGCATCAAACTTAACTGAAAAGCAGAGATACATCCTATGAAAGCAATGTGGCCACCTTTATTGATTAAACTTGCAGTCTCTTTAAACAGGCGTATGACAAAAGCTAGCACCAAGCTTAGGAAAATCCTTTTCCCGTATTAAAAAAAGCTAATAATGGATATCAGCCAACATAGCTGTTCCTGAACTTATTTTCTAAATAAAAAAAAAGTATTAGCAAATGTACTAAGGAAAACACCTTTGGAGAGGCAAAATAATAGTATTTTTTTCTTTCAGAAATAGATTGATAGTGCTCTAAAACATCCTACACTGCTAACCAAGACTGGAGAAGAAAAGCTTCAAAAGAACTGCCATCTGACCTACTATTAAATGTATCAATATCCATAAATTTACCTTTTTGCCTGAGCACCAGTAACCTTTTACCAAGTGTATATATGCCATTAAACTTAACAATCAACTCTACCTACAATCTTCTACATTTTGCTTCACAGACATATAAATAAACAGCTTCTATTCAGACTCATTAGTGTAATGCATCTCCTCTTATAATTTAACTTAACTATACACCCTTGATCCAGGAATTAGTTTTCAAAATCGTGCTCACCTGTCTCTCTTTCTTTCTTCTAATGCCATTACTCATCAAGTAAGTGACTAGTAACTTTCTTATTACAGTCAGAGAATAATTTAGTTTATAAGGGATCTCCAGAACTAACAAGTAAAATGCCCTCTTCAAACCAGGACCAACTAGACCCGGCTGCTCAGAAATCTGCCCAGTCAAATTGTATCTATCCAGATTTCCCTGTGTTCCAGCTTGTGTCCACTGCCTATCTCATCCTTTCACTGTGCACCTCTGAGAAGGATCTAACACTGTCGTCGCTGCACCCTCCCATTAGATAGCTAGAGATACCACTATGATTACCCTGTATTCTTCTCTTCCCAAAGCACAGCAAACCAATTGCTCTCAGTCTCCTGTGCTCCAGCTCCCGAAACTGTCTTCAGAACCCTTCACCCCAGTGTGTCCATGTTTCTTCTGTCCTGGGGAGCTCAGAATTTGACACAGTACTCCAGATGCGTCTCAGCAGTGCTCAGAAGAGAGGAAGAAGCATCTCCTCTGATCTGCTGGCTACACTCTTGGATGCTGTTGGCCTTCTTTGCTGCAAGAACTGCTGACTCCTGTTCAGCTCACTCGTCTGCAGGGACCCCCAACTCCTTTTGCAAAAATGTTTTTCCTAGCCAGCTGGCCTCTCACCTGTCTGGTGGTACAGGGTCACACTATTTCAGATGCAGGACTTCAGTGAGCTGCAGAGTTACCGTTCAACACCCTTGTAACTCAGCTACAAAATGAGTGAGGAGTCCTTTTTTAATTAATTAAGACAGCTGGATAAAATAAAGTCTAATGCAAATTTACAACTATTTGGCTGTTCAATGTCTCTACGTCCAGCATGTAGAGACTGACACAAAAATGCAGCTGAAGTAAAGACAGGAGATTGATCATCATACTAAAGATACATTCACAGCCTTACAATCACCCGTCAACACTATTTTACTCAACGTTGTTATTTCTTTCCTACCACTTACAAATAATGGAACACTTCCAAGCATTTTTATAGTGCTGTAGCTTCTGCGAGAACCAGTGATGGGCTAGAACCAACTCCTATGGAAAGGGCAATGCCACAATTTGCGTTGGAGTCTGTTGTTTTAGTGCAGTATGAAAGGCCTTCTAGGTGTACCAAGAGGAAACATTCCCAGACTGTTATTGCTCGATCTCTTAGGTAGGACACGTCACTGTTTCATTTATCAGCAGGTTTAACTCACCAGCCCAATCCCATCCTAGGAGTGCTGTCTCTCCTGCTACCACTACTACCAGTTCCAGCAACACCAGGACTGCGAATGACAAGAGCTTCTCTGTGCGGTGCTCTCCAGCTCTCCTGCTTCTGCAGCTGTGACACAGCAACACACCGACTGGCCTTGTGCTGTGCTGGACAGTGGCAGACTCTGTATCTGCTCGGATGTTGCATCAGACCTGGGAAACCGCAAGCTAGGAACCACTGGTCTGAAGCAGACCAAGTAAAACATACTCCACTGAACGTAACACACAGCTTTCTTCAGACATTTCAGAAGTTAGGCCTGAGAGTGAGTATCTCTCTTGCCCTGTGCTTCCAAAGCACAGGAGCACGGCCCCCATTTAAGAGCAACAGAAAGGTGACCAGATGCAATTGGAGCCCTGCTACAAAGCCACAGCCAACACATACTGGGTAAGGCACAGGCACACAGTAAAGCTAACTGCACTGACCTGGTCTGGAAACCTCGAGTGCATACAGCTCAGAACCTGCTGCAGAATGGCCTGCTCAGAGGAAGATGACAGCAAGAAGGAGCATAAGACACCTTTTCACTAGCACGTCAATGGCATTTCTAAGAGATGGTACTTGATGTATTGTGGTATTCTTCAGAAGTGTGTGGAGTGGTGCAACTCCCCACGCTGCCCCCAGTATACAGATTTTAAGTTCCATCATTTGGGGGCGGGCGGAAAAAAGGAAAAAGAAGAAATGGAGTGCTCTTGTTTTGAAGCCTGACTTATTATTTCAGCCAACACTTACTTTCATAGAGGCAAATACTGTATTACCTCTAAAGCATAACATTCTTAAGCCATCAAGATTATTTCAGCCAAGATAGAGCCTACTCACAACAGCATCACAAATACATAAGAAATTCTTGATCTGAAGGTTCTCCAACCTAAGGTTTCCAAAACCCTTATGTTTTACACTGAACAGGCAGAATTTTATACTATCATGTACCTGACTGAAACATAAAATGAAAAATAAAAATTAGGTTAAAAAACCCCCTTATTTTCAGACTAAAAAATAGCTGTCTTATTTCCTAAACCTCAAATACAAAAAATAATTTTTAGAAAAACTTCAACCAGTCTAGGCTGCTTCCAAAGAAAGAAGGTATGATACTTCTGTCTAAACAAAGCCAAAATCACTATAGCTAGGGTTTTTTTTTTAACTGGAAGTTATTTTAAGAGGTCTTCATATACTTTATACGCCAGTAAACAGACTCTCACTACACATACTTTGAAACCACCTCCAAGTTCTCTGTTATGTTCGATCCTGTCCATTTCTGCAAGCACTTTACATCAAAACACTACTGCAATCCACCCGTAAGAGCAAGTAGTTTAACAATGCAGACATAAAAAACAACCAACGAACTTAGTGAAGATACCCTAGATTTATTCTCTTTAGTCAAAAAGCTTACTTACAAAATTACGCACAACGTGGCTTAAGTTACAATTACAACGGAGCCACTATTTTTGCATGGTTCTCGTCCAGCTATAAAAGAATCGTGCAGGAAAATCTGCCCGAGCAGCAGCCTCTGCCTGCGCCGCCTGCGCGCACAGACAGCGAGGGAAGAGCAGCCGAGCGCGCCGGGGCCCGCCCTGCCGCCCGCTCCCGACCCCGCGCCGCCGGGCACCTCCTCGGGGAGCGGCCCGAAACCCGACCCCGGGGCGGCCAACGGCCCCAGGCAGGGGGCGGCCGGGCCGCCCGCCAGCCCCGCCGCCGCCGGGCGCAGCCGCCGCCCGCCCTCCCTCCCTCCCTGCTTCCCTCCCTCCGGGACCCGCCGCCTGCCTGCCTCCCTGCCTCCCTCCCTCAGGGACTCGCCGCCTGCCTGCCTCCCTGCTTCCCTCCCTCCGGGACCCGCCGCCTGCCTGCCTCCCTGCCTCCCTCCCTCAGGGACTCGCCGCCTGCCTGCCTGCCTGCCTGGCTCCCTCCCTCCGGGACCCGCCGCCTGCCTCCGTCCCTCCCTCCCTCCCTCAGGGACCCGCCGCCTCCCTGCCTCCCTCCCTCAGGGACCCGCCGCCTGCCTCCCTCCCTTCCTCTTTCCCTCCCTCCGGGACCCGCCGCCCCGGGGCGCCGCGCTGACAGGCGGCAGCGCCGCGCGCTCACCCCCTCGGTCTTCACGTCAAGGATCTTCTCCACCTCGAACACGTCCTCCTCCTCCTCGCTCTCCCCGCCGCCGCCGCCGGCCTCCCCGCCGGCTGCTCCCGCCGCCTTGCCAGCCCCGCTGCTGTCTTCCTCCCCGTCCTCCTCATCCTCCTCCGCCGCGGCCGCCGTATCCTCCTCTTCCTCCGCCCCCTCCAGCCTGGCCGCCGCCGCCTCAGCCCCGCTCCCGGTCGTCGCCGCCATTTTGGGCCGAATTTCAAACGACAACGGTGAAAAGCGGCTGCGACATCCACCGCCGGGCCAGGAGGGAGAGAGGCGGCGGCCGCAGCCAATCGGCGCCCCGCCAGCCCATGACGCACAGGGGCGGGGCCCCGCGCCCGGAGGCCCTCGTGCCCTGAGCCCGGCGGCCCGCTGGCAGGGTCGGGGGGGGTGCGGGGTCCTGGCGGGCCCGCGTTGCGGAGGGTGCGCGCGCCCCGGGGCGGGCGGTGCCGCGCTGCCGTGCCCTGCGGCCCGACGCCCGCCGCAGAGCCATGAAAGCGGTGGGGCCGCCCGTCTGCGCGCTGTCCCGGGGGCCCCTGCCTCGAGGGGAAAGCGTGAGGGAAGGCTGCGCGGCCCCCGGGCGAGGGGTCCGGCTGCCTGGCGCCTCAGCGGGCCCTCTCCTCCCGAGGAGGGCGGCGGTTACCGGGGCGCCCCGAGGCACCCCGACGCCGCTGACCTTTCCGCCGGGGGACGGGGGTCCGGCCCAGAGCGTGGCCAGTGCCCCGGTGCGAAGGCGTTCCTCGCCCCCCGCCGGGTGAGGCTGTGGGGAACCGCACGGGGGAGGGGCACGCCGACCCCTCAGGACGACGGAGTTTCGCACGAGGAAACACAACCACTTTGAATTTCGTAGTATTTTGCACGTTCAAATGATCGCCTTTTTTTTCATGTAACGTGCAGGAGGAAAGAAAGACAATCTTGTAAGGAAAAGCAAATAAACCACACCCCGTATTTGCTTACTCAACTGCCTCTGCGAGAGGGGGAGCGTTTAGATGCCTCGGACACAACTCCTTAAGGAACACACAGCACTCCAAGCTCGGGCTTCTCATGCATACCCGCACGGGATGTGTCCTTGCAACAGTGAAAACACCAAACTATTTGAATAATTAACTGCAGTGAAAGGGGAAAAAAAAATATTTCTTTTATTTATATTTGTGCCAGCACTTCCTTTCTAAGGTAACCCTAGTAATGCAGCACTTGACCCTGCAAAGACTTCACAGCAGATGTAGAAGCTAGTTTATCATTGTCCGCGTTAAGGAGTCTTTCTTGCTTTTAAGAAACTGGTATCCCAGCTCCTCTCAAATAGAAAGTGTAGTACAAATCTTTCCTTTGTATTGTTTACTAAAAAGAGCCAGTATCTTACACACATGACAAGGATTCAGAGCACGGTGGAAGCAGAAGGACCCCAGCCTATCCCTCTTAGCAACCTCCTCTACAAGATCAAGTGTATCTACTCCACCCTTTGGCAGACATTTGCTTATATTCTCATAGAAACATCTATGGAAGAGACTCCACAGTTTTCTTTAGTAACCTCTTACAACACTTTCCCGTTGCTGCTAGGGAGCATTCTCCGTTGTCGAGGGCAGCGTAACACATTACCTACAGTGGCTGTGGAATCTCCTGCTTCTGAATGTTCTCAGTGGTTGGACAAGCAAGCGTAGAGTATGTTCTGTACACACTGTATCCCGCCTCAGTGCAAGCAGTTGTACCAAGCCTCTAACTACATTTCCTCACATCACAAACTACCAAAATGTGATTCTGTGCAGCTCCTTAATTTAGAAGAGGTAATGTGTTCACTCAAACACCCGTGAAAAGCCCATTAAATTAAAATAAATCACTTTTAGTCTGATTTTGTTATAAGGCTTCAGTGTTTGGTCCAGTATAAAATAAAACTAATCAGTTTTTCATCAGAATAAAATCAGAATACAGAGTAACCACAGGAAAAAGAGAACTTACTCCTCCTAACAAACTGACTGATGTATTCAGAAATTGACCTATGACCAACAAGAATAGCATCCCAAGAGAAAAATAACTGTTCTGCTGTTTGCATTTCAAGGCACACTGTAGGAATTACAAAATCATCCAACTGAAAACACTGATATGTTAGCAGATATTTATTAGTTCTTTGTTGATCACATTCCTGTATCTGTCAAAACACCTCCTGCCATATTTAACTGAATTACTACATTACGCTTTCTTTACTGTGCCATTAAGGAAGTATATAAGGTTTTAGGAGAAATCAAAGATATTATAAAAGTACTTTTATAATGTGCAATGAACCAGAGGTTAATGTAAAACAAATGAAAATGTATTTTTAACAGAGTTACAGGTAAGTAAAATACTACATATATGTAAAATCAAGACTTAGTAACTATAAGACCCCTTATTTCTGTAACTTTAAGTCTGTGACTATAAGAATTATGATTCGGTAATAAGATCAAATGTTCTCAATTCAAACATTTTATGTAAAACTGCAAGGAAAGCTAACTGCTAGTATCTTAAAGGATTATGTGATTAAATATTGTAAGTAGAAAGAGAACTGACGTTAGATAAACTTGATACCCAGTATCTTCTTGGTGGCAGAATCCCAGTCTTTCCCAAGTTCAAGTCGATAGCAAATAGATGGAAATCGCTTCTCAGCTCTTCTTACCCACTCTATTGATTTCTTGATCGCCTCAAAAGCCCAGTGAACACCACTGTGTGTAGAAATGAAGGAGCAAGAAGAAAATAATTTCTTCTAACGGTAATTATTTAAAAGAGAAAATTTTCTACAGTACAGTGATCCAGCCTGTATAAAGTATCATTTGATGCAGAAAACTTCATCATCTGAGTCACCCTATCTTTTTGGACTCTTCCACATGGGAAGTATGTAGCCTCATAATCATTACTTGCATTTATTTGCACTATTCCAATCACCGCAGTGAAGTACTACACATTTCATGAAGGCAAACTTGACTCCTCCTTTGTACGTTCACATATGTTAGAATGGCTTTCATCCAGCAGTCAATGCAATTTTATTTGTATTCCTGACTAGAGTAGCCAAAATTATACAACCAATTTTTCCCTCTGTCAAGGAGTCTCGAAAGAGGGAGGAAGATTTCCAGGGCTCTCCTGTTTCTTTATCCTGTTCCTACATGCCCTGTAAAGTATGAAGTGTATAAAGCCTCCCATTTTGGCACAAGGAATCTGCTGGCGGCTGGGGCAATCCAGATTCACTGGAGGCCTATTCCTTCATGCTTCTTTTAAGACATTTGTCTTTCCTCTATACCAAAAAAATTGCCAGCTGATAATTATTCACTTCATTCCCAAAGAAAGGGAATTTCCAGATGCAGGGACCCTATATTAAAAAGGTAATGGAGCACTGGGACATACAGAAGTGTGTGTGGGAGGTGTGTGTTCAGAATGACCCAGTACCAGGGTTCCCCACAGCTAAAGGAAAGAGCGGAAGTTGTGCCATGAAGAATCATCTGCTCTAATCATTTCAGAAGTCTTGTCCAGAACATTTTATGGTGTATGCTTTTGAAGAACACCACGCCACAAATACAACCCTAAATAAGGTGCAGGCCAACAGGCACAAGTTACATGAAGGAAAAGTCCAACAGCATTTTTTCCTAATTTCTAAAATAAGTTATATTAAACACTGGAAAAAGTTGCCCTTAAAAAAGCTGAGGTTCATGAATCTCCATCCGTAAAGATATTTAAAACTCAGCTGGGCAAGATCCTGAAAAAATTCTCCAACACCTGAGTTGGCTCTGCTTTAAGGAAGATACTACCTCCAGAGGTCACATCCAACCTGAATTATTCAATGATTCTAATAAGAAGTATAAAATAACTTTTACTACTTTCTATACTTCTCAATTTTTGCATCATATTTTGCAAAGTATTCCTTCCTCCATCCATGCTTTTAAAAGAAACCATGTGCCACCAATATGATTAATACTTTCCATTCCCTTTTCTACAGCCATATCCTGTAGTATAGTCATCAACTCTCCATAATGAAATTAATCTTCTGTATGTTGAGAAGGGTTATATTACCACATTAAATTATAAGATCTTATTTAAAAGCACACCTTGAATTAGATGAATCATCCAGTTTCATCAGTGTTTTGAAAACTATCCCTTTAAATTCCTTCCTGCAGCGTATGAACTGTAGCACAAGAAGAGTAGCGATCAACTGCAGCAGCTTTTCTTTTCCATTTGGGCCTAAGGAAGAAGAAAAGTGAAGTGGTATTACTATTTAAATGATTTCTGACAACAGAAAAGGTACTTTCTGCAAAGTACTCCATATCACTTTAAAACATCAGTTGTCCTAATGCTATTTAATTGTTTCACCATACAATCACTACTATTAAGAGTATTCACATTAGTGATTTGACAAACATGCTCCTGTCTTTCAAACTTAAACTTGGTAATGCTTTGTTGGGATTTCTGCAGTTTGTATTTGCTTGGGTTCTAATCTACTTTGATTGTAATACATGCAAGAATGTGAAACTTGAAAGATTTTTGCCGTTTGATGAAGCATTGCACCCACTAATAATTTAGAAAGAAGGAATTCCCCCCCCCCCCCCTTTTTTTTCTGATATGCTGCCAGCGAAGAGCACCAATTGACAAAGACTCCGTCTATAGGCAGAGTGCATACTGAATGCTGCAGACAGTGTGTCTGTGGGGGGAAAGAATTATATAAATATTATTTATATTATTTGAAATGTGAAAAGCAGACGTGATTTCTACCTCTCTCCTAGGAGAGACTTTCCCTCCCTTTTTTACTTCAGTAGATATTAATATAGCAGATACAATAATTGAGATAAAAGAACCTCTATTGCTATTTCAACTACCTCACATCCTCCCCACATTTCTCCAGGAGATGTGCTTAGCAGTCAGGACACTATATTGTGAGAGAAGCTGAGAAAAAACTGTAGTATTAAAACCAGGCACTTTTGAAAACTTTAAGAGCTCCGTTTAAATTCTGAGCATATCTTATTGAGAGTTCCACTAGACATACAGAGTAATAACGCATACAGATAGGAAATGTAACATAATATACTGCTTTTTAATGACAGAAAAGTATTTACCAAGTGATTGAATGCCTTTTCTAATAAGGAAATTGTTAATTAAATTATCAACATCAAATTTCAAGAATTCTCCCAACTGTGGACTGAGATTCCAAGAGCCATCCTACGGAATAAATGAAGATATGGATAAGCCAAACGTTCAGGACACTGCAAATGTATTTGGCAAAAACAAAACAGACACACGAGAATTAATTTAAATAAGCTTACACAAACACAAAACCTGAAATCCACATCATCAGTTTAGGTGATTCAAATACTAAACTTCAAAAACCCTTGATATACCACTAGCCTTTTCAAATTTATTTCAGACAAATTCCTTCTGAAAATAATTTTAAATGTGCTGAAAAATAAGTATTCCTCTTACTCAAAAGAAACAATAAAGGATCCCTCTCTTCTGCTGAGAATGGAAAGTCTCTTTACAATTATTACGTTTACTATATATGTTGTTAAATGCAGTATTAACAAAACCAATCCTATTTTATCTGACTTTCCCTGCCAAAGATTAGACAACTCTCATGATTAAAATTATCTGCCAAATGGTTTGCTACCCTCAGGTCAGATGGAAGACAGGCTTTCAACAGGATGTTCAAGTTTTTCAACATCAAATACTTCTGAAACTCTATCTGTTCTTGCAGCTTTATGTCTTAGAAAACTCTTAACTGCAGACAAAAATTTATAACCATTCATTTAAGGTAATTGAGAAGATAGTACATGATTTTTAAAGGATGTTTAGATAGTAATTATCCAAATTAAGTAAAAAGTGAAAATCTGCAGAACATTAAGTTTAATTAGTGTAAAAAAACATGAGAAACTTTTATTTTTAAAATTAAACAATTGACAACTCTGTTGAAAAAGAAGTCTTGAACTGCACGTTGGAAGTTAATTCCCACAAGAGTCAGCCACAAGTTTACTACTCTAATCCCCATTGTATACGTGGCATATTGTAATGGTTCAATATTCAGAAATAATTTGATAAAAGTGTCCTGTCAAAAATATAGGAAAAATACGTATCTTTTCTTAATGCTGAGGTTGGCTATACTTTACTACTTTCGCATACGAACTTCATACATAAAGTTAATTACACACAGAATGAAGTACTGCTTTAAAAAAAAGAGCCAGGAGGATGCAAATACTAGGTGGACTCTGCGGCATATAGGAACACGAAGCTGGTACACCTGGGAGGCTTACTAGATCTAGTGTACCCCCAGCAAAAGAGAATTCAACATACCACCATGCTGAATGGCCAATCTGCCAGTAAACATCAGGAGTCTCCACTGAGGGCATCCCATGGTGGCTTCTTCACTTGGATCATATAATACTCTTGAAAACCTCCTTCTGTTTATTACTGATAGATACTGACTGTGACACCCACAATCTGATCGTTGATCACAACTTCACCCCTTCAGTTGGTACGCTCATGAAACTGGCGATGCTTTATGCGGAACAGGGACTTCTCCCACCACAAGAACATACCAAAACCAACAAAGCTAAACATTACCTGCTCTGACTCCTACCTGCAGGATTCTTGGACAGTGCAGTCTCATTCAGTTTCCCGAGCAATTGGTCTCACTGGCCAGGGGAGGTTCTTGCTGCACCATCTCTCAATCCAATCTTCTAAAACCTGACTACTTTTTATTTTCTTGCATAATATGCATTATTTGCACACTTCTTCCACTTAGCTTCCCCTATATCTTTTTATACTTGTCACAGGAAGTCCCCAAGCTGCAAACTGATGGAGGCTGTAAAAAGGTTCTGGAGGTGTATTACTACTTGCTGGCCTTGATTTTATACTGTTTCTTATATATCCATTGTTGAGTTGCCCGTGAAAGCAATAAAATAGCATGACTGATGTCATCATACACTTGTAAAATCTGTTTATGAACGTTTTATAAATGTATTTTACTCTATCTCAGGACAAGATCAAACTATAAATATTTTTTTCTTCTACCTATATTTTATTTCTAAGTAATGCACAAATAGACTATGGGTATTGTACCTGATTTTGAAGCGCAAAAAGTTCTTTCCAGTTTACAGTAGCCAACCCAATTCTCTGTTGATTCTTTTCTTTCTTTGTTGTTATACAGTGCCTTGATTGTTCCTGGAGAGGATAATGTTCAGCAAGAATCTTACCACCATTACCCATACAGCTACTACATCATGATGCAAAGTAATTGCATTTCAAATTTTAAAACCACTCCTCTTTTTAAAAAGAAACCTCTTTTTCTGGTTGAAAAAGGTTCATTCTCTCCCACTTAGGAAAACATTTGTACAAACATCAGCTACAGCTGGAGAAAGTTCTTGTTTAGAAAAATTACAAGGAATGAAATAATTCCAGAGTTAGTGAGACATTTTTTCTCTTTTTAATCAGAACTGTATGTCTTATGCACATTGTAATTATACTGACATTTGCATGTTCAAAATGGGAATAAAAATCTAATATTTAAAATAAAAAATTCTTACCTTGTTGTACCTTACACTGGGCAAATCCAGAGTAAAATTTGACTCTGGAGATGTTACCACCACTTGTTGGCTCTGATTTTATACTTAGGCATGATGGATTACCCATGAAAGGAACAAAAAATAGCATGACTTTGATGTCATCATGCTCTTTCAACAATCAGTTTATAAAGCAAAGAAAACAAAATCATTTACAAAATGTTTATTTCAGGGCAGGGCTGAAGATACTGTTTCCTTCTACTCATATTTTATTTTTAGGTAATGCATGAATAGAGGATGGGAACTGCACCTGATTTTGGAGCTCAGGAATTTCATTCCTGTTTACTGAACAGAACAGAAGACTTTGCTGAATCTTCTGCGTTGGCATAAAAGAGGAAGATTGTTCCTGTTCATTAAGAATCTTATTCTACCACCACTGCCCATATAGCTACTTCATGATACAAAGTAATTCCATTTAAAGTCACCTATTAGAGTAGTAAGGAACAAGTGAAGAATTCAGAATATAATATTTATCACTTTGAGAATGCATAACTAAAACCCAACCGACCAAAAAGAATGCTTTCTGCATTTCAGGTTCAGATTTCTTGAATTGGAAAGCAGCCTCATTACCAGCCTTACCATGTTCTTTTTTGGCTGTACATCCATGAACCTTGAAATGCAGATGTTTAAGGCAGCTTTCATTAGCTGAATGCAGTTTGGATTTCAACATGACATGTAGCATCCTATATATAAAAGACTACTGATGGAAGACTTACCACAACCTCGAACTTCTCAGCAAATCCTTCTTCAGGAGCTGTAACATCACACTTAAATACTGCCTTTTTTGCCTTTTTCTTACACTTTGACTCTGACAATGCTTCTTTTCCATTAGCTTGAAACAAACGAAATTTGGGAATAACTTGTTTTTCAACATCAGTCTTCCCAGAACTTCCGCACAGAGGGATAGCTGAACCAAACAGTCCTACACCCTGCATTGGAGCACCACAAGAAGAATAAACTGGTTTCACGCCTCCCACCGCTGCTTGAAAAGAAATGCGAGGGAGAGCAGGAGGAGCAGGTTCAGGAATATTCACACAAACAGCTGGTTTTGTACATGCAGGTGTCTGAAGTGATTTTTGTTGAGTCAGGTCAATTCCTCCTCCTGGTTTAGGTTTAAAACCAAATAACGAGACAGGTTCAGCAGCTTCCAGCCGAAGAAGGTTAGATGGTGAAGGTGACTTTGTTCCAAATGATATCTCCTTTGTGATTTCTCTATCAAAATGGAAATTTGATTCGAGACTCCAACTACTACTTGCAAGTTCAAAGCCCTGCGCCACGCATTGTGGTGAGATGCTCTTTGGACTAACAGGAACTTCTTCATGTTGAAGCTGGAAGCTTTCAGGTTCCTCTTTCTGACTTAGGATATTAGGTGAACAAACACTGTCTACTTGTGTGAAACATGCCTGTTTAGTAAAATGACAAGGAAACAAAATAATTCCAGAATTAGTAAGATACTTTTCTCGTTTTAATCAAAACAGTAGTTCTTCTTATATTGTGTGCCGTACCATTATACTGTCATGCATATGTTCAGAATGAAAGTAATGTATCAGTTAAACTAAAAATATCTTCCCCTATTGTACCTTACATTGGGGACACTCAGAGGAAAATTTGACTGTGACAAAATATGAGCAGAAAGGTATTTTACATTATTAAGATAAAAATGGTTAATATAATGATGATTATGAGCCAAGGAAGTTCCACTGTAACATACTGCTGTACATACACACAAGACAGATCTACACAAAGTGAAGCATGGATCCTGCTTGTGCTGCAATTCTGGCACACATACCAGCTGAGGTCCAATAGCTGCTGCATACAAACTAGTGAGCCTGGGCTATACTGCCACCATACACCAATGTAGATGTCTGGTACTCTTCTGCCTAGGAATTTTTGGGCCAAAGGATCAGGAGAATGGCTTTATATGAGTTTACCTAAGTTACAGAACGCACAACCAGATACCGTTCTAAATAGCTCACAGTCTTCATACAGTACAGACTACAGGCTGAGATGATGTTCCTGAGTTACATTAAATGCACGTCATAGTCATGCACAACATGACTCAATAGACAAATAATGATTTTCTTGAGTCCCCGACACAACTGATGTAAAGCTTTAGTCTGTTAAGACCTTACAGACTGACAGAATTATAGCTGCTGGCTAACTGATGCAGGCATCTCTTTTAGTTTCCAAAGTCACGAGAGAGCTACTGTAACTAACAAACATCCAATTTCACTAGTTCAAGTTTCTCTCATTGCTCCCCCCTCATTCCAGTTGTCCCATTGCATGCTATCAATATGTCCTCGTCTTCCAGTATTGCTTCTCCCCATTCCCAGTAGTCTCTCTGCTTTGGCTGTGCCTCTCTGCTAGTGGGGACTTAGTTATGGACAAATGCCTTGATTTTCCTTGAAAATCCCCCTCCCTCCCCCCAGTCTCTTAGAGTCGAATTTAAAGCTTCGTCTACACTAGCATATTGTTATGACAGAATGCTCTAACAGGTGTTAGTTTCTTCTGGGAGGGAGAAGAAGTCTGTATTATCATATTCTCTCTCAAAACTTCTGCTGCACTCATGATATTTTTTAAGTGCACTTTATTTTTGGAACGAGTTCCTCCAAATTTTGGTGTTTATAGTAAAATTCCACACAATACTTGTGTGATATTAATTACATTCAAAATAATTAAAAATTGAACAGATTTCACAATTACTATATGGTTACACATACAATGCGGCACCACAACTGGATAATACACCAAAAACGTTAGCAGTAAGTGTAGTTACCGGGCCACCAAAGGCAGCTCCTTTTGAAAATAAGCAGCCAGATTCCACTGATGTTCGGTCCCAGTTCATGTAAGGTAAAAAATCTACATCTTCTTCAGCTATGATTTCCAGGATGTCTGGAGCATCAGCAGAACAAGTTTCATCAGCATCCTAAATTAAAATGCATCACAGTTACGAATCTGAAAATTCCCTGGCATGAGAAAATCAGTGCATTTTTCTTTGTGAGTTTGAGATGTGTTGAAAACAGGCAATAAGCAGATAACGCAGCACATTAAAAATACCCAGTAAATTTAACTTCACATTTTTTACTGTATTGAGGGACAGTGTATTGTGAGTAACTAATGTCACATGAGATATAAAGGTGGTCATTGTATATTTGTATGTATGATTTGTTCAAATGCACATAACAAATAGAAATCCAAATCTTAGGCAGTTTTTTTTGTCAGAATCCTATTGCCACCCTTTAAAGGAAAGCAAACATAAGCATTATTATAGTTGTGCTTAAAATACATTGCATTCTGAAAAATCATGTTAAGACTTCAAATTACACAGCCTAATACAGTGCCAAGCTGAATGGGGTAATCTGGGTATTTCTACATGGCACTGCACTGTGTTGTCTAGGTGCTTTTGCTTTAAGATGTCTGCAATGTTTTGTTCCTGGGTCAAAAAAGTTCCACTTTTGTTCCACTGTTCCTGTTTTGTTCCACTGGGTTAAAAAAGTCATCCTAGACTAGAAATGAGATTACAGCTCTTATATTTGCAGTTGTAATTCAAATATAACATTCTAGAAGTTTGTTTCTCCTGAAAGGCATCATATCGACAAAGGGAAACTGAATCTCCTGAAAAACTGCAAAAACAGATATATAAAAATCAGAATGACAGATAATAATCTGTTGACACCCTTCGTAAACAAGTAGCTTACAAAATCACACAGGTGTTCTCTTGCTAACCTGCAACACATTTTTTCTTCTGAATATTGCTTCTGTTATGTACCAGATGGAATACTCAGGTGGCATTACAGAAAGACATTTAAATTGACCCAGTTGAGTTATCTTATTCTGAAAAGTAGTCCTTGACCTGGGAATTTCTAGTAACCTCACAGCATTCCATTTTATAGTTGCTTTGTAATCAGATGGTATTTTTGGAATGCATGTCTGTCTTTTGATCTTTAATTGCAAATGTTGGAGTTGTTACTCAGAAAAGCAGTATTTCCAGAAAAATCTTACTCTTATAATGTACATATGCTACTGGTATTGTTTTTTTCATGATAATGTTGACACCAAGACGAAACAGTAAAAATAGGAAAAGGTATCCTTGTTTTATCCAGCATCTCCATTAAATTCTTCATTCAGGCCTATTTTTACTTAATATGCCACATGAAATAGCAAATTGTGATGATGAAAGAACTGTTTTGGATACTGCAAAAAGCTGTAAAAGTTCTCCTTTTTGAACTTCTCAAGGTTCCTGTCAGTCCATTTCTCCAGCCTATCAAGGTACTTCTGGATGGCAGCATGACCCTCTGGTGTATCAGCCACTCTTCCCAGTTTTGTATCATTAGCAAACTTGCTTCTGAAGGTACAACTCTGACCCATCATCCAGAATACCAATGAAGATTTTGAACAGGACAGGCTCCAGTATTGGTCCCTGGAGTACATCGGTAGCCTCTGGACTCCAACTAGACTTCCTGCCACTGACCACCACCCTTTGGGCCTGGCCATTCAGCCAGTTTTCAATCCACCTCACTGCCTGCTCATCCAGCCCATACTTCACCAGCTTCTGTATGAGCATCATTTGGGAGACAGTGTCAAGAGCCTTACTGAAGTCCAGATAGACAATATCCACTGCTCTCCCCTCATCTACCACGTTAGTCATTTCATCTTCAAAGTTTATCAAGTTGGTCAAGCATGACTTCCCCATGGTGAATCCATGTTGGCTACTTCTGATGACTTTCTTATCCTTCATGTGCCTGGAAATGGCTTCCAGGATTAGCTGCTCCACCACCTTCCCAGGGATCAAGGTGAGGCTGACCAGCCTGTAGTTCCCTGTGTCCTCCTTCTTGCCCTTTTTGAAGACTGGAGTGACATTGGCTTTCCTCCAGTCTTTGGGCAATTCTCCCAATTGCCATGATCATTCAAAGGTTTCTGAGAGTGGCTTCGCAATGACATCAGCCAGCTCTCTCTGCAGACATGGATGCATCCCACCAGGGCCCATGGACTTACGTATGTCCAGTTCGCTTAAGTATTCCATGACCTGATCATCTTCCACCAAGGGTACATCTTCAATGCTCTAAACTTTCCCCCCTGCTCTCTGGGGCCTTGAATTTCCAAAGCTTGGTCTTGCTAGTAAAGGCTGAGGCAACAAAGGCGTTCAGTACTGCAGACTTTTCCATGTCATGTGTCACCAGTTCCCCTGCCCCATGCAGGAGCAGGCCTATATTTTCCCTAGTCTTCCTTTTGCCAGTTACATACTTAGAGAAGCCCTTCATGTGGTCTTTGACATCCCTTGCCAGATTCAACTCCATGAGGACTTCAGCTTTCCTAACGGTGTCTCTGCATGCTCAGATAGGTTTTTTATATTCCTTCCAGGCTACCTGGCCCTGCTTCCACTGTCAGTATATTTCCTTTTTATGTTTGAGTTTTTCCAGGAGCTCCTTGTTCATCTTTGTCCATGCCAGTCCTCCCGGCATTTTTGCCTGACTTCCTGTTCATTGGGATAGACTGCTCTTGAGCTTGGAGGAGGTGATCCTTGAACCTGGAACAGTGGCTATATGTAACCCCTACAATCAGTGCTGAGAAAAAGACCTCTTGAGAAAATTAATCTGAACTGTTTTAGGTATTTAAGTTAAGGAAGAGATTAATCAAGCTCTAGAAATAGCTATTTGTTTCCATTGACCATGAGAGGAATGCAAATGTGACTGATTTATTGCTAAATGTACACACATGTGTTTGGTCAGATGAGTTCCCATTCTCTGTGCCCCATCTAATAATTAATCGAACTGATACCATCTTGCTTATCATGATACAGCTTTCCATTTGAAAACTCTTCTTACTCACCCTTGAATTTCAGGGTTGTCATTTATATGTATTTCTTGCCATTTGCTGCAAAGCTTTTGTTTCTCCTACCACTGTTCTAATATCGAAAACAAATGAAAAAGTTCCATAGTTTACTTCAATATTAAAGAGAGATTTTTCAAGTTTTGCTTCTCTTGTGACTTCCACCTGACACGGACTCCCCTAGAATGACTTCAGCCAATACAAAATCCATTACTTCAGCAATCCATGGCTAGAGTGGCCAGTTTGCTATAGTTCGTCATTCTTACTTTTTATGAGAAAGGGTTCTGTGGCTTATGCACCAAGGATTGAAGAGTACTCGTCATCTGGCCTTCTCCTTTGACTTGTCTGGCTCCCACAGCACTATCAGGAATTACACACCCTTGTAGCAAATCACAACAGGAACACACAGATTGACAAACTTTGACTGTAAAGTAACGACAAGCAATATAAGAGACAGAAAAGCAAATAACTTGCTATATTGCAGAAGAAACCAAAACAATGTAAAAAATAATAGTTTTAGCTCTGTTGTAAAAGGATTATCATTGTTCAGCAAAAGGAAGACTGGTTTTGATAGGTACAAGGTTACAGAATTTAGAGTCTTTTGACAGAGAAGCTAATGGCAAAAAGACATTATATAGAAAACATACCCTTTTCTCAACTGCAATGAAGCTTGTAAACTGGCTTATAATTGAGTTCTCCAAGCTGAGGTGAATAATCATGTTTTTCAAGATTTGTTTCTTCATCTAGATTGTTAAGTATTAACAAAAGAAACAGGCAGAGAAAACATGATCAGCTAAAAGAAATGTTGATGTCAAAATGGAACACATTCCTAAAAACACACTTACGCACTCTAAATAGGGATATGTAAAAGGAAGAGCTCATGTGAATATACTGGCCTGCCTAACTGTCTACTCCCTTTTAACTTTCTCTACTCCCTCACTCAGCTTTGGGCAGGAACATGCATTTTGTCTAGTTGTTTCGTCTTTTGTTTCTATCCTTCTTCTAGTGTAAGACAAAGCTGTATTTTATAAGAATTAGTCTAAAGTGTCAAATAAGATGATGATATGGTAGGTTTTTAACTAGCTAAAAGCCTTTTTTTTCAACAGATCCTCACATCATTAAGTCTGTCTATCTGTAAAACACAGGTCATTATCTTCCACCATATCCTCTACAAAAGCTACAGACTTTTGCTGGACTATTATGTATTGACCTTCACGAAACTAAAACATTAGATATTACAGGAAAAGAAGAATCATCAATGGCCAACAATGACAGGGTACAGATTAGGAAAAATATGCACACATTATTCCAGCAGAGGACATTCTGATAATGGGGAAGAAGAAAAGATTGTCCCAAAATTTTTCAAAATCTTATCTGGGGAGATATTACTATATGGTGACTTTAACCTTAAAATGGTATTAGGATTGCAACCTTCTAGTTATGTTTAACAAGCAAGAAAATCTTCTCTATTCCACTGAAATGTTTGCTATTTAGCATTTTAAACATATACTTTTTATTTCAGATTATCAAACCTCATGTTCTGTTTCATTCTCATGAAGAATTCCATCTTCATAGTCATTAATGAAAGCTTTTGCTGCGAGTTTGTGCAGCACCTGGAAAGAAAATAAAACTGATGACAAAAGAGTAGTAACTTTTTTTAAATTCTTCGCTTCATTTATGAGGTCCAGCTTCAGGCAGTTAGCTTCCATATTTACACAGAATCCCATTTTCTAAGGAAGGGTCAAGCTAATTTTCCATTTGAAAAGCGATTACAACCTGCACCTAAGGTACATTTTATTTCACTTAATTTAGCTAACTAAAAAATATGCAAGTCTACTCGTTGTGCACATTCTCTCTAGAGTCAAGGGTGAGGAAAAAAAAAGCAAGCACGCAAACAAACAGAAAAACTCCCCCAGACAATTAATCCCAACTTGAAACAGCTAACTAAAACAGGTATGAAGAATGTCCCTTCTGGATGTATACAGTTTTCTCCAGTGACTGTAAACAGAGCCTGGACAACTAGCTCAGATTTAAACAATATCTATATAGGTGAAATTAGGTAAATTGATCCTGTCCTTAAAAACACAGAATTTTGCGGAAAATTAAAATAAGTCTAGTGTGTTCAACTTTAAAAGAAATCATCATATCACCATAATCATATAATTTTTGACCTCTGAGGGGTTGTACACAGAAAAGGGAAATACTGAACTGTACTAACCAGAAATTACTTTTTTGAACTAAATCAGTATTTCATAGAACAGAAAAACAATTTTGGTCTCTTCGGTATGTTCAAGCTAACAAAAAGAGGGAGCTTTGTGGGGACAATGTGGTAAAGCGCAGCTGTATTCCAGTTCCAATTGCCAAAACATTCCCACTGGCTCATTTTTGGAAGAATATGATAGATGCCAAAGAGAGCCACTTCTGCATAAAACCTCTTAAGCAGTTACTTTTTGAGCTAAGGCAGACTGGCAAAAGAAACAAATAGGGATTCTCAGAGTTCATCTAAAGCATCAAGCATTAATATTTTTTTTCTAATTTTGACCCTTTTTTTAATCATTTTGCCATTTCAGTTTACACCTTTCAAAACTTTCTTTTTTTAACTGCACTTGGAATTTGTAGCACAGGTATTTTTGTAAAAGCAAAAATTCATTATGGCAAGCAAATACATTGCTTCTGCTTGCCAATTTTATTTGCCTGTAGAAGGGCATGTCCCTGGAAATCAACTGTCCTTATGGAAACCAACACAACCAACATGTCCATGGAAACCAACCCACAACAGTGGCTTTCAAAGTAGATTACACTAAATAGGGAGCAAAGTAATTTCTATTTGAAAACAAATCAGCTTCCCTTAGTGGGGAAGGGCTGACAGTCATATCAGAGTTATTACTGAAGGTTGACTATTCTTTTGATTTTTCAAGTATAGACTCCTGTTAGATTTAATAAATGGTTCTTTCTAGCTTGTTTTCCTTTTCAAGATGGGTGCTGTGCTTTTCTCTGCATAAAGACTCCCCATTTCATTGTCACTGAGGCAGAGGAAAGGGCTAGTCACGCTTTACTGTCTCTTTTTCCATACATTTCTAGAGATAACAGACTAGCGATGAGATGTTCCACATAGGAATAATTTACAACTTGAAAAAGAATGCTGCAGCAGCTTCTTCACAGAGGTCACCTGAAGAACAGCCAGCCCAAGGATAAAGCTAGAGCCCAAACAGGCTGCCAAAATAAGAAGCAGCGCTTCCTGTTCTTAGAAGCTTAAGTTTTGTGTTCGAAAGCACAGAGAAAGGTGACATTTCTACATAAAAGTTTCCCTTTAAAAGTCTGAAAACTGAAGGTCTGTGTTAAAACATCAGAAGCAAAAATAAAAGTGCAAGAGCTGCTCAAAACAGGGGTTTCAATTCCTTCAAAAGAGCAGGAAGCAGCAGGTAGTTGTTAGAAGCAGCTTATCTCACTATGGCATGTACAAATAATGTTGGCCAAACTCACTGTTCCTGTCGTCTTCTGTAGTTCAGTAGTTGACACCATGGTCTGTAGCTCTTCGTCATTTATTACTGCTTTTAAGGTGGCCTAAAAGAAAAAAAAATAATACTGTTTCCTTCTCTCCCATGCTATGTTACCAGCACACGTGCATGCTGTTCTGTCTCCTGAATATAACTCAAATCTCTAAGTCTCTGCATGTCTAGGTTTATAAATATTTATCCTTACAACAGGGGGACAGTCACAAGTAAAGGAATCCTGAATTTATCAAAGCACAATGATAGGAACATTAAATTAGGTAAATTTTCCTCTCTACTACTTAGAAGGAAGACTAAGAATGACAATTACATACTAACTTGATTACATTTAGCAAAGAAAAAGAAGCTAAATGCATGCTGCACAGAGAATACATAATACAATATATGTCCTTTGAGATTGTTTTACATGTGAATTTCTATCCAGCAGTGCATGTGTATTCCAGTCTTTACCTGAGTACAGTGAGGGATGAATCCATAGACAAGAAGTCTCTCATTGTTAAATAAAGACTGTATTTGAGCAGGAGCCTGCATTGGCTCTGGTGCACCTGTATTAAACTGTTGCCATTTAATAGAAACTGAACTGCATCCTGGAGAAAATATTCTAGATACCTGGCTCTGTATCTGTGTAAAGAAGCAAAACACATTAGCTCTGTTTGTTAGTAGGCTTTCAAAGGAAAATTTAAATCTCTTGATAAAAAATAACACATTTCCCAAGTGAATGGAACTAATTTCTTTTTTTTAACAACTAAAATAAGTCACCTACTATTACTGGTAAAAATGAGTCTAATGTTTGGAGGTACTAAGCAGAATTAG
This sequence comes from Opisthocomus hoazin, assembly GCF_030867145.1. Lineage (NCBI taxonomy): Eukaryota > Metazoa > Chordata > Aves > Opisthocomiformes > Opisthocomidae > Opisthocomus > Opisthocomus hoazin. The sequence continues at coordinate 22,850,508 of NC_134414.1, read as the reverse complement.
CCATTATTGTACTGGCTTCTGTAATAATGATACTTCTTTTAAGTGAAAGTTGAAATCTGAGAGTAAAATTTCTATTCACAGGGCTGCCAAACAGGCTGGGGCATATGGCCTGCTACACTTAGCACCATAGCCTGCCTGTGAACTTTGAGAACTATCAACAGTTCTGCACATCTCCACAGCCAGCTCTGAATAGTTCTGCCTATATCAGCCAAATGACAGCCAGAATAGCAAGAGCATAAATCAATGCTTTCATCCATTCCCCCAGGAAAAAATATGCCAGATACTAGCCTTGCTGCAGCACCTTCTCTACTATCACTGTTCCCAGAGGGATCAGATTCAAGGCATAGGATAGTGCTGTAGACACATAACAGGGAAGCAGAAAAGCATTGCACATGGGGTCCTACATTGCCTGAAACTTCTAGATGTATCAACAGCCAAAAGTTACAGAATACAATTGCTACAGGCATCACTAGGATGAGTATGTAGGACAATGTTGTAGATGGACTATGACCTATGGCAGAAATAAAGCCCCATTTTTCCATTCAGGGATAATTATTTATATAGCTTCTAATTTCTTAAACTTTTTCCAAGTTGGTGTTATTACACTTACCAAGAAAAGTACAGGAGCTCTCTCAATAGAAAAAATAAAATAAGTCATGGCTTCCTTGTTTTCTTTTACACATTCAGTGACCAATCTGAATGAGAAGGTAGGGCAACTGCAGTGACAAATTCCCTCCCTTATCAAAGAACTAAGGGTCGTCTACAGCTCTCATATCTCTTCCTATAGCACACGTGTTCCTGCTGAATATAAGGCACCTTTGCCATACTCAAACCAAATAGTTCTCTTTCTCACTTGGTATCAATTTATATTAAAAATAAAAGAAGGCTTAATAGACAAGCATCTCTCCTTCCACCTTGTATCAAGTGCTTCTTGAACCATCTTATTGTAATAGCAAAGCTATGTGATGCCGTGAAAAGCAGTAACTCTCATTTTCAGATACTGAAGATATGCAGTATCAGATATTGATATATCGGACAATGATCACATACCGAATATATTCAAGATTTATAAATGTACCTTTGCCTCCCAGTTACACTTTGATTTCTGGTCAAAGTATTCAAATGCTCCAGCACCATACTGGGACAAAGATCTCAGCATGTGTCGATTTGCTGTGGAACTAACAAAAAAAATTCTTTATGTAATTATGGAATTAAACTGTTCACCTGATGCTCTTTCTAAATATTTTGTTTTTAAAACAAATGGGCACAAACTGAGGCACAGGAAGTTCCGTCTGAACATGAGGAAGAACTTCTTCCCTCTGAGGGTGACGGAGCACTGGAACAGGCTGCCCAGGGAGGTTGTGGAGTCTCCTTCTCTGGAGATATTCAAGACCCGCCTGGACAAGATCCTGTGCAGCCTGCTGTAGGTGACCCTGCTTCGGCAGGGGGGTTGGACTAGATGACCCACAGAGGTCCCTTCCAACCCCTACTATTCTGTGATTCTGTGATTCTGTGATTTAATTAGTACTGAAAGCTTTTTGAACCTGAATTTTAAAAATTCTATCCCTTTTTCAGGGGACAGGCCAACTGAAAGCAACTGAGCCAATGACTGTGCTGCTGTATTAGAGATTTCCTAACAATATTTGAGGGAATTACAAGGTACACGAGTTTTTACATGTCACAGTGCAGAGCTGTGCAGAGAAATTAACTTAGGTTCAAACACCAATAAGATTGCATCAAAATGAGCCTGATCTTGAACTAATTAACCTTAATCTCAGCAGAGCTATTTAGCATGGACACAGCTATCTTATGGCTAAGTCAAGTGTCAGCTAGGGAATGTTACTGTCTGAACAACATGGATATAACTGATATGGTAACACTTATTAGTCTGACAGAACAGCAGGCTCTGCTCACCAACAGTCAGACCACTATGAAGCTACTTCACAGCTATATATACCAATGAGAGCTTCATAGAGGATTAAAGTTAAGCAGGTGAGAATTCTTCTGGGCAAGAAACAGCACAGAATGTCTTGAATCTTTGCTGGACAGAAAGCAGACTCATTCCTCAACAGGACCATACCACTGTCTTACTGACCTAGTGAATCCTCACCAAAAGCCCTCAAGGCAAAATTAAATAGTACACTTGTATCTGTGCTAAGAACACAAGGTATCTTGGGTTGAAAGTTTACTGCTCTTTTAAAAATATTTTTATAGATTTTGCTGCCTTGCACAATTCTGTAAAGTACAAATCTTGCACTATTTAGTAATTTTTTTTTCATTTACCTGCAGAGAATGATCACAGATAAAACAGGTGTATTATTCTCTATTAATTCAGCCTTCTAGAAAACACCGTCTTTGTCTACACAAGAGTACGAACCAGAGCGAACTTCTCTTTTACACCTCTTCACCATTATTACTTTATCAATGTAACACGTTAAATACAGATCCTGCCTACTGAAAGCAGATTGTTGCACATCAGCACATTAATGTTAGTGCTCTAGAGGAACCATTAAAAGCCATAACCTCTCAGACTACCAGCACTGAGGCAATCCATCGCCTGGCCTGGGTCCATCATATCAATAACCCATAATCAATGAATGTAAATATGCTGAACATGAACATAACAGCAATGTAAATGTGTTGAAAATGGTGTCAGTGTGCTGCTAATGGACATATACCATCTTCTTTATTGTGTGTGGATGCAAATTCTATTACAGTCATAGCATATGATTACTCTGGAAAAGCACTGGGATGTCTGGTACGGGGCCTAAAGGGTGTGCATGCCCAGTGCTGGGCGAGGGCCCACAGCTGTGAGATCTGGGGAATACTGCGGGAGCTATGGTTAAAGTGTCATTAAAAAAAAACAGTCCTAGAAGAATGTGACCCTCACCGCTGATCTTTATTTTGATTTATCCTTGCCAGTCCTCCCAGGATCTGGTAAGAACCTAACACCTCCCTGACCCTTTCCCATTTATGCCTCACAACCTGAAATATTTAACTATAACCCCTCCCTTTTTTTTTTTTTTAAGTATTTCAGTCATGTACATATCTTTCTAGTTTATTGTTACTGAAAACAGTCAAACTACATTGAAATGAATTTCAGTGAGGTTTTTCCTGTTCCTCTAATCTTTGAGAAGTCTATAAGTAATTACCTTACAAAGCAAATGAAAATTAAATAATAAAATTATACACCTACTAATGTTGCACTGAAATTGCACTACTAAAATGAGACTATATCAAAACATGAAATGCAAAGTTTCAAAATGTAACTGATGTATTTTCCAATTATATTCTTAAATAGTATAGTTGTAACGAAGAAAGATATGAATAGGTAAGACTACATGGACATGGAATTAATGTTATTGTAGGCATCTTACCTTTGAAATGCCTTACAGATCTTCCATTCCACTTTTAATGGTAGACAAACATTTCTGCATTTACTCTAAACATACACATGTATTTAAGACAGTACTCAGGCACCTGACAGTTCTCAGTTTATTAACCTCTCACTTCAAATAAATTATCAGTGATTTTAAACAAATGCAATTGCTACCTAACTTATTGTACTTACCCAACACCACATGTAAATAACCTTGTATGGTGGACATTATCTTTCACAATCTGGAAGGTCACACTCTCATTCTGAATGTGTCCATCTGATATAAGAAGAATGTTACGGTATCCTTGAGAAGGAAATAGCAGACTTAAGTAACGTAAGGTCTTCCATAAGTCAGTGTTTCCCAATGTCGCGGTAGCAGACTGAAAAGTAAAGTATTACAATTTAGTTTTAATTTATTTTTTTTTTCCTAAAATAGCATATAATGTATAATTTAACCTTTATTTCATTATATATGACTCCTGGTTTACAAATATAAATAATTAATTCTTAAGCTTTATTTCTTCCTCCTCTTTATAATTACTGTTAAAGACAGAGCTTAAGGTCCATCTAGTCCTGTATTTTCTCTGGCTTAGGCAAAAGGCATAGGCAAAACAGGTAAGAAAAATGGTCAGTTCTACTCCTATATTGTTTTCAGAGCTTGCAGTAATCAGTGGTTTGGGGACTTATTGAACTGGAGTTTTCATCCAGACTATTGCATCTAAAAGCTACTGAGAGCTCTTAATTTGCCTACTGCACTTCCTGAACTGAATTACAGTTTAGCCTCAACATCAAGCATGACAAAAAGTTCCACTACTTATTATGCATGGAAAGGACTGTTTGGTTTTTGCTTTATAACTGCTGATTGCTTGTTTTGCTGGGTGTCCTGTGATCCTTAAGAGGTGAGACACAGAAAGTAATCATCCCCCTATTCCTCTTTTCCTCTGTTTATCCTGGAAAAGAGATTACTGCGTAAGGATTCAACAGAGGTTAAAAAAAATGAGAACAAATCCTCTCCTTGTACAGCAGGTCTTCCATGCATCTGGCCACCTTTGGTTTTTGTCTCTCTAGCTCGTCTCTTTGAAGTGCAGTGACCAGAAGCGCATACAGTACTCAGGATGCCATAGCAATACAGATTTATGTAGCTAGGTAAGTGTTTACCTTCCTGACTGCTGCTGAACACTGGGCTACCATTTAAAAAGGACTATTCACATCCAAGACATCCATTGTGTTAGAATCTTATGCATTATCTAGCATCAAGGACCTTTAGTTACAGATGAGAAGCCTACTAACTTCTGGCACTGACAAGATACAGTACTAAGCAAAACCTGCTGTCCTAAGTAGGCTACATCTGATCTTTTGGCACCAAAAGCATCTTCCTTTTCACTGAAAGTCCTCTGGCCTAAGTGCTGCTTTCACTTACAAATTCTAGATTTCCAGAAGGAAGTCAATCATTTCCGCTCTTTCTGCTGTGAGCCAGCAATGAGAGGTATGAAACTCCAAAAGATAAATTTAGGGGGAAACATTGAAAAATGTCCTAACACTGATAGCTGCTCAGCTTCAAAATAACAACTTAAGTAATGACTTAAAACCAAACTGGAATTAATATTCAGATGTGGCTGTGCTTGTTACTAGGGAAAACAGACTAAACTACAGAAAAATCTTCGAAGCTGGCCTAAAGAAAAACAAAGAAAGAGGAAAAGTTGCATAACAGAGTTTTGCAATTATAAGCATCGCATACAAAGAAGCATTCTTTAGAATACAACCAAAGTGATTTACTTACTGTAATAAACTCCTTCTGTGATGCCAAATCATTTACAATGTTCATTGAACAAGAAGAAAATTCTGTGAAATCTGTGAATAAACATTGACATTAAGAGTATTAAAATATTAAGCATGTAGCAACAATATGGAAACACAAGTTTAAGTTTTATGACTGGAATATCACAGCAGAAATATTCCACACAGTTACACGTTCCTGGCTGCAGTTCAGTGTATTATGCTGGTTTGACAGTAATGACGTGCATAAAATTAAGCCATAGCAAGAAGGTGAAAGGTAGCTCTCACGTAAAAAGGTAATAGAGAAACTCACTTGTGCCAAATTTGACTATGTTCACTCTTTGTCTGAAACAAAATAGTTCCAAAGCACGTAAAGCAATCTGCTTTGCTTGGTGTAGAGCTGAACCTGCCATAGAATTCGAGCAATCTAATAAAATAATAATTTCACTGGACAGATGCACTTCTTCGTGTGCTGTTTCAAACTCCGGTTGGAATACAAGCATACAAGCCTACAGAGAGAGAAACAAAATCATCAGCACAGCGGACAAATACCATTTTATCAGAAATGTACCCAAGCACCTCCAATTTTCTTATTATGGAATGAGAGCAGAATATAGCCATATTTCAAAGTTTTAACAAATACATGTCATTTACTCTTAATGCCTGAAAAGTGCAACTTCCCTGTCATTTACCTATATCCCAGGTCTCACATGAAAAACTGAAAAAGGAATTTTGTGGTTTCATATTCCTATCTGATTCACTTTTCTGCAAACAACAATAGATTCTCTTCTACAAGTTAAAAAAAAAAAAAATCACAGAGATCACCTTTTACAATCACCGCCACCATCAGTTTGTGAGAAGCACTAGAACTAAAAAAATATGCAAATCAGAAGTGCACACTGTCCTTGCTATGAAGAGAGGTGCTATAAAAAACAAAGGTTTTCAAAAGCAGAACAATGAAATGCTTGAAAAAAGTGTTAGGGAAGGAAAGGTTTGCAGTTTGGAAACACAAATGGGAATCTCCTCCTTGCTCCTTTCCTTGAGGGTATACCAGTATTATTGCAATCATTAGAAAGAAATCCCTAAACTAATACATTTAAACTGAGCAACTATGATTAAAGGGAAGAAAAATAAAAGACATCATTGTCGGGAAGAAAACAATCTTATCTGTCATTTTACCTATTTTAATAAATTTCAACATTACATTGGCAGATTGGTAACACCAAGATTCTACATTTCACCTCTGCTGCACTGATTCTTACCTAAGGAAAAAAAAAATTTAAAAAAGAAACTGAAAATAACCAAAAGCGCCAGGGACTTCACAAAAAATGTGGGAGAAAGAAACAGCTTCTAATAACCTTGAATCCCACATTTTAAGATACACTTTTAAGTTTTAAATGTATTTCTCAGGCAAGGAGTTACTCCGGGTGAAGTTAAAAGAGGTTCCTTCCTTTCCTACCTAACCTTTTATTAATGTTTTCCAGCAGTGATAATGAGCTCTTCTGTGACTGGATTCTGGTTTTGGGTGATCCACAGTGCTAGAAGTATTAGCTATGTCTTTTTCATTTATTAGTGAAAAGATTCAAATGCTTTTGAGAACAATCACTGCAGCAGTAATAACTACAACAGAATGCAAAATCTCCTGGGAAGGCCAGATGCCTTAAAATAAACCACTGACAGAGTCTGTAAATATTTCTAAGCTGTAAATACAGCCCTACAAATTTAATGGTTTAAAATTCTGCTTAGTAGAAGTAGTAAAGCGATTGCATGACTCTGAAGCTACGTAGTCCCAGCCTCAGCCATGATTTATTTGTTCATTTCCACTGCTGCAAATGCAACATCTGTATCAAACACTGTGGTCACATTTCTATGAAATATAAATAGCAGCACAACAGTTAGAAAAAAGTGTTTTAACAGAAATGGTTGGACACTGTGTTGAGACATTTAGTTTCTTACAAGGCAAAGGACAAAACAAAAGCAGCAAGACTCTATGCAACTGAAAACTAATTTCTGGAGAATTCGCAGCTTAATAAAACAGATCAAATTGACCACTGCACATGGTGTGAAATTGCTCTTCATCTTTCACCCATCAAAACTAAATTATTCCTCTTTATTATGTTTTAGCATATTCAGTATTACCTCACGAACAGTGCAAGTTATGCAGTACCTCACTCATTTTGTTGGGATGCTTCTCTACCCACATTCGAGGTAGGTAGATCTGAGAAATCCAGATATCTAGAACAAAGCCACTAATGTCCAAGAAGCTGTTCTCCACAGTCTTAATTACAGCCTTGCAGTCTGTTTGCTAGAAAAAGGGAAAAATAGGCACTTAAATATTAATTTAATAACAATGCAGTGAATATTACTTACTTTGTAAGGACAGGGAATGACGACAGCATATTTAATAGGTAGTCCCAAGGGTTTTTGCCAAAAAGGTGATAGAAAGTTTACAAGGTACTGTTTCTATTTACATATTACATTCTTTAAAACAGCACTCACTTTCCTGAATGTATTTTTAGGTAAGAAGACAATCAAAACAGAAAAGCTTCAAGCGCAACAGAAATTTTCATCCAAGAGAAACAGAGGACCAAGCTGTCTGCCGAACGAACAGTGCACAAAGCCAGACAGACCTACCACAAGTGCTTTCTAGTATAAAAGTTCCATTTTAAATACACAGCAGAACTGCCAAGGCAGAGGCATAGCTACAGTGAAATTAATTTACCTTTATTTTAAGTTTATGTGTCCAACTACGTATGCGTTCAATACTAGATGGCATCTCAATAGACATATCCACAGAAAATCCACTAAACAAATAGAAAAGAAAAAGAAAAACCTGAACGGCACTCCAAGGAAGATGATGTATAATCTGCATGCCATGACATCTCTGTGAGAACAAGCTATGTTTCCTGTCCTTTTTAACTGTTTGGATGAAAGTGGAGAATACTGAACTACTTAGACAAATTTCTGTCCCTAGGATACCCAAAGAATAACCATGCTGATTCACTATGTGTATTCATAGTTTAAAAGGTTAGAAGAGATCAAGAGGTCATTTGACTTGATCTCCTCTATAGCACATGACAACATTTTAGCCAATTATCTCTTCATTTAACCTAATGTTTTATTTTCTAAAGCAAAGCTTCATAACAGGCAGTCAAACTGGATTTTAGTGAAGGCAAGTTCATCGTTGTCCCTGGCTCACTGCTCCAAACCTCACTGCTAAAACTTCATGTACTTTTTTCTTATTCAGCTTTAATTTCCAGTCTTTGCTCATTACTTTATTTCTGTAATGACATGAAAAAGCAATTTGATAGGTGCAATCCTACAAAACAAGATAAAAGGCACAAGATACCACACAACATCATGGAATCACCTCTCAGTCTGCAGAGAGAGGTCAATGTGTGTGGCCTTGAGGCTGTTTTTTTTGTTGTTGTTGGGTTTGAGGTTTTTTTATGTTTTGGTTTGCTCTTCATTTTTTTTAAGGCCTCCAGACTGGTATTTTGCCAATTTCAGTCTCACCTGACAAAGTAAAATACTCTTCTGTCTTCACTACTTATGGGTTTGTATATTTTAGGACTGCATTAGCCATTTTTGACACAATATCACAATAGTTGTTCATTCCAGGTTGTTGACTCACTGGGTGCACAACAAACCCTGGGTTATAGGTAGTTGCTGTAGTCCAGGATGTAATCTCCCAAAAAGTAGATGCGTAGGGCTGCAATCATTTCATCTATGTGCAGCCTTGCATGTGTCAGTCTTACAGCACTTTTGTTACATGGGCCCATTTTAATAAATGTCCTTGACTATTCCAAGTCCTAACCTCAATTATTATTAATGTACCATGAATCTGTGTATATTCTGCATATCATATGAGCAATTATTTTCTATTTACAGCCGTATCTCCATTATACTTATGACGCTTATGGATAAAACATGCAATACATATGCACAGCCCGAAAGGATCTGCAGAGAGAACCAGCCTGCAGCTAGAAAATCTTATTATGTTATGTATATAGTATTGGCAAATTTGCAGCTAACTTGGACATCTTTGTACCGTTCCCTCTAGAACCTCAAGCTGGAAAGACATAGAGATACCTGATTTCCATCCTCACGCAATAACTATTCTTAAGTGTTTCCCAATTTTCAGTCATATTTTCTACTTGAATATTCCCTTAACATTAGAAATTAAACTGTATTATTTAAAATACTTTTTCTACAACTGGATGTGTAGAGGTCAAGGTGTTCAAGTGTTCAAGGCCAGGTTGGACGGGGCTTTCAGCAACCTGGTCTAGTGAAAGATGTCCCTGCCAATGGCAGGGAGGTTGGACTAGGTGATCTTTAAAGGTCTCTTCCAACCAAAAACATTCTATGAGTGTATGATTCTACAATGTGTATGAACTTGTTAACTTATTCGTGATATATGGCAGAAATAGCATCAAATCTTTAGCCAATCAGTACAGTATTTTCACTAACCAGTACTAATTGTACTGAATAAAAGCAAGTTAATAATAGGAAACACTATTTCAAGATTAAATATAACTTTAAAAAATATAACTTTTTAAAAAAGCACTTTTCATGGTTTTCAATATGGAAATATGAATAGCATTAAGTTTTGACACATTTACTGCTACTATTACCTGCACTGCTTGTTATTCTGGTTGAGAAAAGCCATATGCAGAAATGTTACTGGGAATAAAATTATAATATTCAGTTTCCAAGAAGTCTTACTTCACCAGCAACATCACAGTTTCAGACAATTGAAAAGTTTTATTTAAAATGCAAATGCAAAAAAAGGTTAAGTGCAGCGATACTGAAAAAAAATGAAGATCGTGGTCTCATTAAATTTTGTGACTTGGGAATTTATATATAATCCTTAATAACAGAAATGTTTGTGAATCAAAAGGAAGTATTTAGTGAAGAAAAAGAAGGTAAGAATTAAAAGTTATTCCCCTATGACGTTACCTATCTAAGGATAACAACAGATTAGAGTGAAAGATGAAATTAAACTTGATAATGCAACTTACCATCAAATATTCCATATAAATAGAAAAATTTTAAATTAAATGTTTTAACTTAATCTTTTAAGGTACTAATAAAATAAAGCAGGTAACAATATTAATGAAAGCAACTTACTTCTTCTGTGGTTTTAGTTGTTTAACGCAAACCTTTTTTATTGTATCCTACAAAGAAAAAAAAATATTTTAACTGCACTAGTTATGAAATATTTGTATGCCATTCCTGACACTTTTATCACCCTGGAGCTCATTTGTCTTATTGTATCACTAAGTTGGGATTGCATGGAACCGTCTTTACTTCACTTGATCATATAGCTTTGTTATCTGAGCATCACAGCAGCTAAAATTCAGATGAATCCGCACAGGTTTCTCTCCCAAGGACACAGTGAACTTCAGAACACAGTGTAATACAGCTCTGAAGCAGAAGGCGTGATTGTTGAACAGTCAGACACATGATACAGCTATACAATCTCACAGGGACCAGGACTGCAAGGACCACCTCTAGCTCTTTGCCAGCATTTAAACACAGAGATGACCTCCCCTCCAACATGGAGAATTCAGGAGCCATCAAGGGCATCCAAACACACAGATGGGCAATGTTGTCCCTGAAGCAGAGAAGGATAATAGCTGAGTGTTCAGCAGGCACTCGGCTGCTATTTCATGATGGAGATAATACAACATCCTTGCAAGCCAAAGGCGGAACAGCAGCACAGAAACAGCACATAAACTATGAGATCTAACATGTGACAAGTCAAGTCAGCTTTCTAAGTCCGGCAGGAGCAAATACATCCTGAGATAGTTAGAGCCATCTACCAATCACAGCATTCCTAAGTTTGTGTTCACATTGCTGACAAGAACGGTTAGAAACAATTATCTTCTAACAAAAGAGAAGACATGAAAACAATCATAAACTTACTGAAGCCTCTTGAGATACTACAGTCCCCTAGGCGCAGAACTTTTGCTTCAAAACAAGGAGATTTTAAAATTCTATTTTAACAAACCTGCGTGTTTTCATTTAATGCTTTCTCCTGTTGCCATGGTGACACAGAAGCAGGCATATGAAAGGTGATACAACCATGCTGAAAACTCAGTTCAGCGATATAGGTGATTTTGATCAGAACTGTAGAATTTGGAGGTAAGTTTCCAACACTTATTACAAAGATATCCTAAAAAACAAAAAATACAAACTAGCCAAATGACATCATTAAAGCCTATGTTTTCCAAAACAATAATTTAATTGATGTTTAGGCACACTGAAACTAAATGCTAACACAGAAACTACTATTTGGTTTTGGCGAAGTGTAAGGAAAAATAGGACTATAATATGAAATGTCAAACTTTCTATAATTCCTTAATTTCTGACAAAAAACGATGAGTTGTAACTGAATAAATCAATCTTTACAAAAAAAAGGAAACCACTTGAAAGACAAATATTTGTTTTATGTAAGCCACAGCACATGTTTAAAGAAACAATAGTTATTTTTAAAAATCATCAAATTTACGGTCCAAGTAAGTTTTAGTAAAAAGGAGCTTCCCAACAAAGACATGATTCATCAAACGATCTGTAATGGGAGAAATGCAAAATTTTCAAGTAGATACTAAACCACAATATTCAACATACCGGTGCATCTTGGTCCATTAGATAAGCTCCATCACCCTGACTGATAGCTTTCCGATATTCCCTATGCGCTTGTTTCTTTTCTTTAACCTATGAAAGATTGTTCCAAAATAAGTCATTTCATCTCTACAGACAGAAAAGCTTAACGAACATTCTCTTAAATGACATGATCACCTTGAAATCTAGTCAAGTGGTAACAACAAAGGACATGAAAGAAATCAAAATTAGTGTTGCACATCTTCATTGCTAATTAAGTGCTTTCAGATCTTGAGATTGAAGGAGCTGCACCAAAGGCAAAGTACAATAAGATTTTACCTCTCCAATGACGTGTTTTCCATTGATAAAAGCTTCAAATCCACAAACAGCAGCTTTATCATCCAAAGGAAAGACATATGTAGCTTCAATTGGTTTACTGTTTTGATTGGTGTAGGTCTGAAATATTACTACCTGAAATGAGTATTTTTTGTGTTAACTGTAATGTTAAAATGTGATTAAAACATCAGTACTTTAAGTGTAACAGCATAACTGCTCTGCGCTGCAAAACGTCAATAGGTACGCCACAACTGGGACTTCTATTTGTACCGTAGAAATTAAGGTATAACATTCATCATTGGTTGACAAATAGTATCTCCAGAAGCATGCAAGGAGCTGAATAACTTTTAATCTCTAAATCATTAATCAAATCTCTTCCAGAAGAAGAGTAAACTGTGACCTTGTAAAGGTTATCTGATATACTGGCAGAGTTGGAGCTGTCAAGCTACTGCCTACAAAAGAAGTAACCACTGCAGTGTGTCTGTAATAGCTTAAAGCTAGTAAGGACTAAACAACAAGGAAGAGTAAACCTCCACAAAAAAATTGGTCTATTTTTACTATATACTAAAAGGGATGTTTGGAAGAGCCTGTTGCTTTTAACTGTATAGTATCCATCTTCTAATGACAGAATTTCTGTCTCTGAGGTAGCAGATTGCACCTGAATTTCTTCTTGCATCTGCTCTCCTGTTTACTTCCCATGTAAAGATTCGTAATCTTAGCTAAGTGATACAAGGGATTGATTGCGCATATGTAATCCTTTAGACATAAACTGTTGACCAAGTCTGGGACTAAGTCTGGATCCAGTGGCACCAAGACTCCTCTCTGAGAAGGAGTTTAGAATGCAAGAGGGTCCTCTCTGAACCTCAAGACTCAACGGGAGAGTCTCCCCAACAATTTTGTCTGACCCTGTCCTCTATGCAGTAAATAATCAAGTGTACCTTGCCATCAAATCTTGGTAAACCACTGTTGCATTTACCACTGAACTTTGATAACTCACTGTCTTATATCAATAAAATACATTGGTGCTTCTCTCGCATGAGTGAAGTCCGCCACTCTTTCTGCGACACTTAGCTAACTTTTATTAGCTGATTTTCAGGTTAGAATAGCAAGTTCTTTTGCATTCACTGACATTTTACTTTTGACAGCTAATTTAGGTTGTCCAAAACCAAAACACAAAACCACTTCCACAAACCTTTAATCATCCTAGGTATTTCTCACTGGTTTTTAATTCAGCTGGCAAGCAGGTCACCAAGAAGGTCGTTTAAAGGGAACAGAATGCGTACACTACTGCACAAAGTTTCTCTACAATAGTGACTTAATTACATATAGGCAGAAAACAAACTTAAAAATAAAGCCAAGCCTTTCAGTGTCCACAGAGCTTTTGGCATTTGTTTGACTATACATGTCTAAGGATAAAAACCTGTTTCCGCTCAGTTTCAGGACTTTCCTTCACTGAGAGACTGAATTGACTTTTTTTTTTCCAATTAACTGCACACTAAATAGCATTTTTGACGTAGGGCAGAAAGACTTAGGTCATGATATAGGACTAAAACACTGTTTAACAAACAGATTAATTTTTCAGGGCTAAGTTACGGAAAAGGACAATAAATAGCATACTCTACCTGTGCTACAAAGTCTATTATCCTCCCCTTGATATAAACACCTTCCAGAGGGACAGGATTTCCCAGTCTGTCCTGAAGACCAGTTTTTACAGGATTCAAAAGATTTGCACTTGGTAATGCATAGCCTAAACAAAGAGTTTACAAAAGATTAAAAAGATATTTTTTGAAATATACCTTGGGGAAAGAAAATTAATCCTGTATCAATGGCCCATGTTTATTTACGCAATTCATAACACAAGAGTAACACTCAGTTTCCGTTATGAATACTTGAGTTGTATTGCTGAGCTGTAGGCTGTCTGTCTAAGGGATCATGAGTTCATGATAGTTCTTTAAGGTCTTACAAGGTCTTTGTTTAGAACCTTGCATTTGAATTATTTAAAGACCATCTGATCATTTATGCACACAAGTGCTTCCTGTGCTTCTCCAGAAACACACTGTGCAAGAGGAGTTGCAACTGCTGCTGGTAATTATGTCTATAAGAAATCTGTTGAACAGATGCTACACAGATGCCGCATGGTAATCACTAATTTGGTAACCTCCGCAAATACACTACAAATTATTTTTTATTACGTTATCTTCACACAAGTTCTCTAAAAAGGGTTCTGATAAGTATTTAGGAAACTCTGGAAGCAAGTCAATATACAAACAGAAAACATTTCTTACTCTCATGCTGTAAATTACATTGTGACTTTGGCTTATTGTTATCTTGCTCCGGTTCCGCCCCAACTGCAGGCTGAAATCGTTTTATTTCATCTTCAGCAAGGCAAAACTTAACAACATATCTGATTTTAACCTGACAGGTGCTATATACAACAAATTCATCATCCTGTTAAAAACAGAGAAAGGTATTTTATAATAAAAACAAAGCTGCAGATAATACCTAAAACAATGCAAATTGATTAAGAGGTGAACCTAAATGACACATGATTTTTGAAACATAATATCTGACAGCTTTTATTTTCACTCCCCTAATCTCTCTGTATAACCACCACTTGCATTTCTTATCTTCTCACTTTGTATTCTCCATACACCTTGTATTTCCTCTCATCCATAAAGAACAATCATTCCTCAGAGTATCTAAGAACAAAAGAAGTAAAAAACCAACGGACATCTAGAGAGCAACTGTATCTGTTAGCATGCCACTACAGCTATCATACCTGCTTTAGAGTACCAACCTATAAAGAGAGGGATTTTTTATTAGCTGGATTTATTTACCAAACAATGAAACTTCCATGGCAGTGATTTCTTATTTCATACAAAGTAGAATATAGCTTCCAAATAACAATTTAAGTATCACAGACCAGATAAATATACGACTCAGAATAAAATATAATATTTACATCTTATCTTTTAAGTATCATTTTCTTGCAATAATTCTTTACAAATAGCAATTCAGAGGCTTAGAGGCTTTATATGCACTTTACAGGCTGCAAGACAGACAAAAGTGATTTTATGCATTACTCTCTACTGATTTAGTGTCTGAATCGAAATGCCAGTTACATTCATTCTGTTATATATCAGTGTTACAATAAATGCAAAATCTGGTGCCTTTTCAAGAGTGCAGTACTGCAGGATCAGTACCTCAAAGTCTGAAGAGACATCTGCTGTTTTACGGACTCCATGCACACTGTCATAACCTGATGGTGCATTATTTAATGAATAATCTCGTTCATACAAATCTAAGCAGTATCCAAGTGCCACATCACAAACTGCCAGGAGCCGGGTTCCATCCATTTCACTGGGTGAAGAATACTTAATACTGGCACTATATGTAAAGAAAGATCATACACATTTTATTAAAAATTATATTAATGTAAACATCATAGGAGTTTAAGGACACACAAGTACTTCTGAACAGATGGACAGGAATAAACTTTATAATTAAATTATATTTACTTCATTTGAACAGTAAAAAGAATACACATACAAAGGATAAAGTAAAGAGATATTGTCATTATTCAGACCTAACAGAATCACTGAAGTAAATGCCACTGCCCAGATTTCCAATGTCAGTTCTTTCCAGGCCATGATCTTCAACAACCACTTTTGGCATCAGAAGTCCTCTAGAGAAAAAGAAGGTCACACAATGAATGAAGTACAAAATACTTTTGCATCTAGCATGTGTGCTAATACACATGGTGCAATTACGAACCACAGAGGATTAAAACAAAATACACTTTACAGAAACCATCCATAAACACTCAAGGAAAATAAAGTCTATTCATAAAACAATGAATCCCAAAGTCATATTAATTACAAAGACACTGATTACATAAGCAATAAAGACTGTTCACTTTTCTTCATTTAGCACAAAACCAACACATTTTCCAGATTACTTGCCAAACATTCGAATAATTTTCTGGTTATTAGATGAGTAGTTCTACATTTTCAGCAACCGTGCTGTATTTAATTTCAAAAAAGCTCTACAAAATTTTTGTATCTAAGAAAAATAAAGTATGAATTTTAAAGGTAGAATGCTGGGGAATGGATACTTGGAAACTTTTCCAGTGTTTGATTTGCAAACCTATGAAGTGTAGAGCTACCATCTTTAGACTGTTTATGAGACATCTGATTTACTACTGATTGATGCCTACGGAAAATATTTTATATATAAAGAATGTAAAAAGACACAATACTTATTTAAGTTCAACAGTTTCATAACTTACAATTAAAATCTTCACTATGAGGAAAACAGAATGCTAGTATGACTTTTGAGGTGTTTAAATTCAAACGGTGTTATGTATCAGATACGTTTTTTAAAATATCCTTCAATTTTCAGTGGCTGGTATTCACTGCATACACACTGTGATGAGGATTTAAACATGTCAGGCTACTAGGGGTTATATTATTTTACCATTATTACCATGCTTGAGTGCAGCCAGGATATTCAATCACAGAACCAGATATTCTGTTATTCCAGGAAATTATCTAAATATATGCCAAATAAAATAGTCATGGGGAAATAATGTATAGAAGTGAAAGGAGGACATCGTCAATGCAATTCTTTCCTAAAACAGAATTAATTTTCCACACAGCCATTGCTGTCTTGCTCTCTCAATTTTGTCATCTTTCATCTGGATTTAAACCACACTCCTCACCATCATATCCAAATAGTTGCATCTCAATTCTAATCTACTATGAGAGTAATTAAATTTATCATTACAAAAGACTGATTTTCCTTCCAGAGGTCTGTAGAAGTATACGGATGTTCATATAAATGATAACCATAAAAACTAGGTTAAATATAATGCAGAAGCACTTCATAAAAAAATTAAAAGTAAAAATATATTTAAGAATATAGGTAAGCCGGACTAAATGTCACAAAAACGGAATGTAAATTTTTACCTTGAAAGAATTCCCATGAAGTTGCGCACAGATGATGCATGGAATAGAGATCGAATGTTGCCAAGACTGCTCACAAATTCTGCTGTTTCACTTCTTCTGCCAACCCTAAACACTTGTAAAATTCTCACTGGACAGTCACTGCAAGAAATTTTAAATCATCTTTCAGATCTCTTGCATTAGAAAGTGCTTTTAAGATCAATACACTGCTAAAAGAGAAAGTCTTATTCTGAATCTCAAAGTAATGTTCAACTTTTTTTTTAGCAATTTGGGTGGCAATTATTAAAGAAAATAATATAAGAGAACAATCATCACAGACACTAAAAACTTAATGACTAAGTTCAAGACCTGTTCAGACATTTAGGGAGAAACCGAAACTGTGTTTTCACACTTAAAAGTCATATGAACTTACCTTATTTGACATTTCAAGATCTAAATTCAAAGACGTGACACACAAAGCCCCATATAACTCTAACTAGCTCAGAGTCTGTAAGTATATCAATTACTGCCAGCAAATTTATCTTGTACTAAAAATTCTTTTGCAGAGAATACTCAGAGACCTCACTGTCTTGGCTCAACTACAAACATCTTAGCATCACAGTTTAGGCTGTCTCGAAGTAGTAACTCCCAATTAATAAAGACTTCCCAACTAAGAAATACACTTGAGAGGACGAAAACTTGGGTTTCAATCACACCTCCATCAGGATTTATGCATTTTACATGGAGTAAAATTTACTGGACAGGGCTGTCATGAAGATTCGTGTCCTTCCCTTCCTGTGATGACACTAAACAAAAGATTCAGATTCTCTCTTTATTTCTTCTTACCTTTATCTTTGCCAGCTGAATGCTCTACTTAACTATTGTGTAAAGGTCTGAGTGGAGAACAGTGTGCTCACCAGCTTCCCTCTGCTTAAGCAGTCTGCTGTGTATGCAGGCTCAGAATATACTTCCTCAGACGACAGACTCTGGACTAAGGACTGAGTTGCTTAATAGTGGAAAGATAGTGATACCCTATGAAATACCCAGAAGATAATTTTAGGATTCTAGGATTCCTAACTGTCACACAGTGAGGAACCTCTGGATTTACAAAGCAACTGAGAAGAGGACTTAAGGATCACCATTTTACATTTAGATACTGAAAGCAGGTAATACCTGGAAAGTAAAACCAAAAAGACCCATTTACAAACCAAACACACTTTCAGGATTCAATAAGTTTCAGTCAAGTTTTGAGTTCCTAAATGCTAAAATAATATCGGTACATAGGACCTAGCCTCTTCCGTAATTTTGAACACTTTACTCAAACTGTGTGGTTTCTTTTGTTGAGGACTAGAGATATATTATGTCCTAATTTACGAAGTTGCTATATGAACTTTTTTATATGAAGGGTTTTTTTGGTTTGTTTTTTTTTTTTTTAAGAACCTTACTTGGACCCTGACCCTTCAGCATGCTTCTACTGCAGTTGAAGTTTTTTAAAATTGTTTTTAGATTAAAAACTAAGATTGCAAATGCAGAGACTGAAAGGGGCTAAATATGCTCCAGTTCTTGCAATGTCATTATGCTTATCTATTGTGTAAGAGTAAAGACAGAGTCTTTGGGGAAAACCCTGTGCTTATAATTAGTTAGTTTATGACTTATATTATAGGCCCTAACATAGACAACTGCTGTCTACAAAGAGCAGTCCTGTGGGTTCACATAATAGCAAATTCCCCAAAACTTTACTCAATTGTTTCTATCATAAAGAACTGTAAGGTGGAATTGAGTTACATAAACTACTGTTCTATGAATTTTAAATGACTTAAAAATTTAGATAAAATGCCAAGTGAAAGTCAACTACTGAACTTCGCTGCAGACAAACAGAAGTTCACGTGTTCCTGGCACAGTGCTCCCTACATACTTGAGCAATATATAGGTTATGGCAAATATGTCAGCTCTGCAATCCTATTAGTGCAATCAACACTGCACAGTAACAGAACCTGACAATTCAGTCCTCTTTAGAGGTATTCTGTGCACTATACCTTGAATATTACTGAAATAATTGTGTAACTACTAAACACTCACTTGTAATTGTTTTTTAACACTTGTTGTTTAACATTGAGAAATTCATGACTCGTTGAATCAACAGCTTCAATCTTGCACCTCAGGGCCCGGTATTTGGCCAAAGACGATGGGTTTCGGCTTGACATATTTGTTTCATGTATATTAAGCATGTCTCTGATTAGCTAGAAAATACAGACAAAAATTTATGAATACTTGATACATTTTAATTAAGCAAACATGCAAACCAGACTAATTATATAAAGTTACAGTGTAGTAACAATGAAATGGAATACTTCAAAGATCACTTCCACTTGTTAGATACAGTTTGGAACAAGAGCAAACAGCTCTAGCATGCCATGAAAACAATTCAGAAGACAAACATATTTGAGAAATAGCATTAAACTGCTACTGTACAACTCCAAGCTTTGGACGGAGTCTGCTCATAACAACTCCACAAACCAGTATTTGTGCTTGGTTACCATTTTGATTTTGCTTATGAGGTGATCCTTACTTGTTAAAATCCATCACATTGTCCCTGACTTCAGTATCCAGCTAGGGCAGTAGCACAAGGCACCCGTGTAAGTTTCTCAGAGCAGGAGAAAGAAGGACATCTAACTTCAAAAAAGATTGTACAGTTCACTAAGCTGTGGGAAAGCGTTATGAGCCATAGGAATTTTTTGTTATATCAGAAATATGAAAAGGTTTTAATTATCAAAAGATTTCCAGATTTAAAGGCACTATTAACACTTCTCCATTTAGAAGAGTAAGGAGCCTCCTTACCTCTCCCCTCCCTTTATATTTTATATCTTACAGAAGACTGACTTCTGGATATCCTTTGCCAGTGCAAAGAGCTATCTCTAGCAGAATCCAGGAAATTTACATTACAATCGCAATACAAGGAGGAAATTTGAGTTTTCTCTGTAGTTACAAGAGTGATATAGCTGTCAGACCCCTGACTGCTTCTCACCTCTCCAGAGGGCCTGGCTGCTTGGGCTCAGGGCCAGCTTTGGCAGAGCAGCTGTAGAGCCCTGAAAGAGAGCTGTGAGAAGACTCAGCAGATAACTGCCCTTCCTTTGCTCAAGAGATGCCTTTGAGCTTAGGCTCTTGCCCTTGGTCTCCTGGCTGAGCTATGTTGCCGATATGCCTGCATCCAGCCTCCACTTCCCTGGTTCTGACCCACATCCTCTGGACTCGAGTTCCTGGTTCGACCTTGGACCTGCCAGACAAGCCATAATGAGGAGTCAATCTGGACTGACCCTGGCTACTATCACCACCAGTCACTGTCACCTGCTCTGCTCTTCCTATGTGGGTACCGTGGGACTGAGCCCCTGCCAGTGGTGTAACTGCCCTGCCCTTGCTCACTTTCACCCCCAGCCCCATCCGCTTGCCCTTACGGAGCAGCCAGCCCTTGCTGCTGGTGCAATCGCTGTGTCTGTGCAGACTCAGCACATCTCATTGGCAATCCCCCTGGCAGGCTGAAAAGTTCCCAGCTAGTTTCTGCAAAGATGAAACAAGGGACTGAGTTGCAGCAGAGTAATTGAACTCCCGATTGACTGAACTCCTAGCCAGCTTAAAAATGAAGGAACTGACTAATTAAGTCACAGGAGCTGAGGGGGAGCTGTTGGGGAGGTCCTTGGAGATGTCCAGGGCAGCTGTGCTTACACAAACTGATAGATCTTATCCGTTAACTTCTTGCACTAACAATCCAGGCTGCCCAGGGAACTCCCTCAAGCAGCAGTTTGTGCTATAGATGTATGAACAGATCACATTGTACATAGATTGGTAATTTTAAATAGTCTCTATAAACTGTTCCTGCATATGCAGAAAAGGAAGTGGTACGCAGAACAGTCTTTGTATGTAGTTAAAATAGCTTAGATATATTTTGTATATAGTTTAAGATAATCAACAGAAACTGATTAGGCATATGCTGGAGTAGTTGCTAGGGTCAGCTGGATAATAACAGCAGTTCCGTGATTCTCATTTGATCCAGCTGAAGATGCCATCACGACAATGACTGCAATGGAAACTCCTGTCACCATATGGACAGCAACTGGTCCTCCTGTTCAACACACTGAATTCCCCCCATGAGCGTTACTCTATCCATAAGATCCCAATAAATTATTTTTTTTTTGAACTGACAGCCTGTGATTAGCTGTGCAAAGTATCCCGGCAATTTATCTAGTGAGCATGTTCAAAACTGATGTAGCATCGTGCAGATCAGGGCTCACTAGCAATCTGGAAAAGTTACCTGACATAGGTCCTGTTTTCTAGATAACAGCTTTTTGGACACTTCGTAGTCTATTTCAGCTTTGTGACGTATAACTCGATAGAATTCCATCATCATCTCTTGTAGCGCCACATTGTCAGCTCCCTCATCCAGTGCATTCTTTACTTGGAGTAAAATACCTTCTGCTTTGCTCACCTTTAAAAGAAGAGATTATTAAACTGAAAATTATTGCAAAATTGCAGAAAGAGCACAAAGCAATGAATATTGAAATGGATTATTTAATTCCACACTGAAATAAAACTTTAACTCCTGTTAGTGCAATATCCACAAAATATTTTCTTGCAGGTCGGATATGAAAGCACTACTTAAAAGCTGGATATTACTTTTCCCTTTCACTGGGCTACTTGCAAAGTACCAGAAGCAGAACTAAGAGACATTAAAATAACCTCTCTGAAATAAAACAGAATATGAATCAGATTGAAAGATAATGCTCCTTAACATCTTGCCGATTCATACTGTCAGCTTTAATGCATTGATGAAATAATAGAAAGTAAAGGATAACAAATTTCTTACCAAATTTCTAAGTGCACTAGTTTATCCTAAAATACACAAAGCAGAGTAGAAGTCCTATTTATAAAGTGCAACCTCCAGATGAAATGAAAGTAATGATTAATTTTAGACAGTTTGTCCAGACAGACAGGCTATAGATTTTTGTGTATCTGTATACTCCTTCTCAATTGGAAATTTTTCACAGAATATACTATTATGTCTTCTCAAGGCAAGAGGAAAAGGCAAAATGCTTTTTAATTTACACAAACCACAGAATCATATAGAATCACAGGTTTGAAAAGACCTCTAAGATGCTGAAGTCCAATCATCTGCCCAACACCACCATGCCTACTAATGGCACAGGCAACAGCTAGTAAAATGTTGACATTAGAGGTTGTATAGCAACGTCTTACTGCAGTTCAATATTGATCCAAGGCTGTTCTCTGCCTCACAAATGCCTTTAGGAAAAAAATGGAGGGTTAATCTACCTGATCAGCAACCCACTTCTTCATTATTGTGTTTCAAAAATCCAGAGATTTTTTTTTGTACTTATTATTTCTCTTGCAGATTAATTGTAAGTGGGAAGAGTTAGTGAAAACATTTTTATCATATCCTTACAGACTGATGCATTGAGATAGTCTTTTAGGTCTACGGTTCAGCCCTTGCAAAAGCTACCAATGATTGAATATTATTTATCAAATATTTACCAAATTTCATCTACCTGAAATATGTTAGGAATCTAAATATCCAAACAATTGCACCTCATAAAACACATTTACCACAAACAGCATTTCCTTTATGTCTTTGCTGATTTATGCAATGCACTCACTACTGTCTCTGAGTACACGTATACAATATTACTAATGTACTACTTAATCACCAGAACCTACATAAATGTGTATTATTTCCACATTAAAAAGTGAAAGCAATATTCTTCTACCATATATTAATTAAAGGGCATCAAAAGTGAGTTTTATGTAATAAGATTAGGCCAAAGTCATTCCAGAATTGGGGACCTTCTACTGGCAAAGCTATTCCAATTTAAAACCAACATAATCTTCAGGTAGTTTTGCCTTCAGTGATAAGAGAGACAAAACACGTCTTAAACACCCATTTTGTTGGCTGTTTGTTAAGTGATATGAACTTAAATTACATGAATAAACATTAACCTCTCAAAAGTCTATGGAGCAAAGCAAAATAATTGAGGTATGTGGGAAACTGGGAATAAATGAGCCAGAGTTAACAAAGCAGTGGCTAGGCAGTTATTTTTAATAACAGCTGTAATATCTGAAGGCCTTACAGAGTAGCTGTGTGTTAATTACACGTGTCATCTGATAATGCAGACAGAGACTATAATTAAAGCTATTCTTCCATTACAAGAGAATGACTGACTGAAGTATGGTTGAAATATACTGGCAGGAGACAGCAACTTGCTGTTATGCACTGTCTTCTGTGACTGCCTTCTTAAATGACTTATCTCGTGGAAGGGATCCTCCCATAAGAACTGTGTAAATCGCTATAAAATGGAAAAGACACCCATCTGCTTTAGGGAGTACAGCGTGTTTTTAGTGTTGTGATTCTAAAGCAAAATTTCAGATCAAAATTTCTGAAGCATGGATTTGTTGAAGTGCAGGAGTACCAAAAGTGTAACTAACAATCCCAATCTGAAACACGACATATGGGTTTGCTGGGAAAAATTGACTTCTAACAGCATTTACGTATTCATCCTCATAGAGTAACAAAAATTAACTTACATCATTTAGGCTTATGTTGTTTACTGATCCAAGTAGTAAACTATCCAGGTGGCCAATAGCTTCTGCCCAGATCAATTCCACAAAATCACTAACTTCCTGACATACAGCACTTGAATGGATGGCTTCTTCTAGAAGTAACTGTAGTAAAATAAACACAATTCAGTGAAAAGACAAAGATGCAAGTCATGGCAGTGAAGATAATTGGCACACAGATAATTAAATTTTCCTACTCTCATAAACAATGCTGTGTGCAATGCTCATTCATGCTTAGTATAATTCCTTCAGTCCCATCAAACTGAAGGAAAGGTTTGCTTTTATAAATTCCTTCAAGTGGAGAGCACAGCAGGCAGGTGGCCATGACCTCTCTTGAAAACTGAGACATAAAGTCTTGGAGGTGACAGATATTGATTTGCTTGATATCTTTATCAATACATTGTACTAACAGGTAGACAGACTAATAGTCTGCAGATCCCAGTCATTTCCTTTGTTGCACAATTGGTAGAAGAACAGATGGTTCAAAATGGCTAACAGACCACACTAGATCTCTAGTTCAGAAAGCTCTGGTGGGAAAGACATTATTCCTGTGAAACTAAGAAAATTGGAGCAGCAAAGCTACAGAACAGAAAGGCCATGAAAATCAGTGCAATTCATACACAGAAATGAGTTGCAAAAACAGATTTTCTCATCTTCTTCTGAGGAACATTGTTCAAGCATTTACTTGAGCTTCTTCTCACTGTTCTACAACTCCAGAAGCTGCTATCAAACTTCATGCCATTAAACAATTCTCACACAATTTTGGACATTCTACATTACTTGTTTATACCACATCAACCACACAGCTTCTGAGATCACTAGAGAACATATGTGGGCCTTTCAACATTGCTGGATATAATCTGTGTGCCTGTTGTGCCCTACATAGAAGCTAACCATGGTAGAAAAGATAAGTAGATAAAGTACAGTGAGAAAGTAAATGGGAAAAAAATGTCTGTCACCCTACAACCACAGCAGTAAAATATTTCCTGAAGAGTACTTTAAGAAGAATCCAACTGCTATTGCCATTGGGGGGAGTCCTGTTACTGATCCAATATGATCTACACTAAGCCAGTGACATCTGTATAGTGTGCAGAATAATTCTGACAATCCATTCTCACAAAAATTCTAGGCAATGTTTACCACATTCAGAAAACTGAAAACTAAAACAAATCATAAAGGACAGAAAAGTGTAAACATGCAAATTGTACAAGCCTCTTGCAATTTTGTAGAAGCTAAAGATTCTGCTTCTGGTGGCAAAGTTTCTCTGAGCATGTAATCCTGGCTCTTCAGGTCTGCAATAAAAGTCTTGTACTTTTCTCTTATTTCTTCAGCAGTATTAGTTATTAATTGCTTATTATCCTGTAAATTGAAAGAGTAAAGTTAGTCAAAGAAACTCTATAGAGACTTAATCAATTTTGTCAGACACTGCTCTAACAGCTGGCAATCCACACTTAACTTCTGGGTTAACAGGCTTCCACCAAGGCAATGCTATCATGAGGGTTCATGGGACACAAAGAACAAGCACAGGGCTCCATATACAAACCCCACAGTGGCAAGACAGACTCATCTATATGTGTGCTGGAATAACTTGTTCTATCAATTGAACTATTTGAAATTCATCCCTGATACAGCGCCTTTGACTCAAATCTAATGTCACAATGACACAATCTGCAAGTTCTATACCAGAGCACACACGTGACCTGTATGCTGAGAAATGCATTTAGGCTGCCCTCAAGACAAGCTTTGCTGTGTCTCAATAGTATGTCCAGAATATCACTCACTATAGCATTTCAACATGTCATTACACAGTTGAGATATTTCCATGAAAATATATGTGAGTATATAAAGCAGGTGCATCCAGGACCATGCTGTGTTGCTGCCAAGTCCCAAAACAGTTCTTTTGAGCAAGTTGTAAGCAAACACACAGAGTAGAGGAGCCAACTATAAATCAAACTTTTTATGATAAAGTTTAACAGAATGACCCGCTATTATCTATATCTAAGGATTCGCATGCAAATAAGA
This sequence comes from Opisthocomus hoazin, assembly GCF_030867145.1. Taxonomy (NCBI): domain Eukaryota; kingdom Metazoa; phylum Chordata; class Aves; order Opisthocomiformes; family Opisthocomidae; genus Opisthocomus; species Opisthocomus hoazin. Next base: position 22,824,825 of record NC_134414.1, on the reverse strand, counting down.
ATGAAAAGCATCTGAATTGCTCTGCAATAGGTACGTTCAACATGCATAAAGAAACAAACAGGTAATGTCAATGAGTGGTTCATACCTTTGTTCCATTTGATGCACTGAAGTTTGCGTATAGTCGAAATGGAAACTTGTAACGACCATCGGAACACTGTAATTCAATAACTACAAAATCTTTGCTTTCCTTGGAGTTAATCTAAATGGAGAGATAAATAAAGACCCCAACCCTCAATTTATTGCTTAAGTATGTTTCATTCACATAATATTACGTCAAGTACTTCCCCTTGTCTGACTTCTTTTTTCACCACATTTAGAATTGCACATTATGACTGGCTAAGAAAAGAAGTAGAATTATTCATTATTTGTATCACAGTAACAAGCAGAAGCCCCTCTCAGGGCTTCACTGTACTGATTGCTGCACATTTCCACCATTTTTGTGTTTTGAAAGATTTTTAATAAAAATATTTAAAATTTAAATTAGATTTAACACATATCACCCATGACAACATGTATTTTGTCAGAAGCAAACATATTGTTATACTGCAATACTTTGGCGAGACAACTACAGTGATAATAGAGAAGTTTTATTTGAGTAGAATTAGGCTGCACTGAAAGACAGAAAGCATTGAAGTACTTTTCAATACTCCTCTTTGCATTGCAGTACATGATAACATAAAAGAGTTACTGCTGATGTGTATAAAACTGTAAACCTTTTATTCATCTACTGATCCTCCTATATCCTCTCACAGTAACAGAAGGGCTTACTTTTTCAAGGACACTGTATTTTGCAACTTCAAAATCTTGGGGGAAAAAAGGAATATCTTGATCATTTTCACTGTAAAATCTGGAATGGAATCAGAGTAATTAAAATCAAATATGCCCAGTAAATACTGTACTGTAATAGGCTGCAACATCACGCTAAAGTAAAAACTAATATAAGAAGACAAATCTATTTTTCAGCAGCAAAATAACAATGAAAAAAGTTTTGAGAAATTAAATAACACCCAGATAAGCTGCTGCACTAACAGGCCAGAATGTCTAGTGTGAACCTGAAGACTAGATTTCAAACTTCGTTCTTTAGAAAAACTATGGAAGCAACACAACAAACGTATTTTCATTGCCTGGTTACATGTAACTTTTTTATAGCTTGGTCAGCTACCTGTGCTGTCTGAAGCTAACTCCTCCCTTATTCCTGAGTTTCACATTAGGATATATACTTGTGGTCACATCCTTCAGCATTAGCACTTTTAGACCAAGTGTAACTTCTAGTACATTCCCACAGAGTAACTAAATGACTACGACTACCCTACGACTGAACAGCATCTTGTTAATAGATTTAAGAGTGCTGGAGATGGTTTTGTTTCTTTAACTCAGTAATTAGAAACAGTTATAACAATACTATTTCCCTGTCAGCTAAGAGCAGTTTCTGTTATCTTGATTTTCAGCTCCCTCAAGAATTTTCCTAAGAGAAAGAGATGTTCAGCACTTCTAAAAACAATGACATGGACTGGATTGCAAAAACCCATATGAACAAAGAAAAGAAAAAAATTGTCATGATAAACAGAGCTCCAACCAGAAAATCATAAAGCTTGAGCCATACTAATGCCTCCTGAGCTGCTACAAGCTTTGCATGTATTAGGGAGCAGGACTGTAGGTGTACACTGAGATGGAAAAACGTAAAATCAATTTCCGCAGTCAGATCTGAGCGTTAAAAAAATCCCCAAACTGTTATAAATTCATACACACAGAACACAGAAAATGAAGAAAGAATTTTATCTTCCACTACATTGTTAAGATGGTAAGACCCATCTCCAGACATCACTGAAACAGAGTGGGAAATAGGCTTTCTTGTTTTGTTTTTTTTTTTTTCCTCTAATTTACAAAGATATTAACACAGATGTATCAAAATACAGATTTAATTTAATTTAATTTTATTTTACCTAGGAGTCCCCATGTCGGACTTAATTCTGCTCTCACTGTCTTTAATAACAGTAAGGCTGTAATCATTATTTTCATTTTTCTTTGTGGCATTTTTATTTTCAGAAGATGACAGGTCTTCCACATCTGCAATCAAAACATATATGTACTTGGTATAATATCTGGTTTCTCCAATTCAACTTACAAATAGTTGGTAAAAACAATACTACTACTTAATATGCATACATTTCTTAAAGACTGAAACAAGTTGACAGCTTCTAAGGTCACATTTTATTCAGCCATACTGAATACTGGCAGGATATGGAGTCAAGTGTTGAAGGGCAACTGCTGCAGTTGCCTCACTGCTAGAATTAGTACTGCCCTGGACTATGCCAGTGCTTATTCCCTCCAGGCACTTTGCCACCCTGACTTCTGTGACAGGAAGAGGAGAAAGAATTAGGGTATGTAGCTGAGAGCTACGCTGTGGCACTTGACCACAGAGCCTGAGAACTATCCCTCCACGGCTCACATTGGTTTTGCGTGCTTTTGTTCGGTTGCTTGATTTGCCTTTTTTTTTTAAAGCCGTATAGATATAGTGTATGAATGTAGTTTTACTTTGATCTTAAAACTTCTTAGGATTGCTACTGAATGGATCTACCCAGCTTCAGCCATGCATGCCCATGGTCTCTGCTGTGCAAAACCAAATTTATCCACCAGACTCAATGACACAGCAAATATACGATGCAGGGGTCCTGATTCTTAATCTTTTACATAGTTCTGAAAATTGTACTAATTCATGACATGACAATGTTCATAAAGTAAAATGTATTATGTCAAAAGTAATTACTTTTAGAAATACTTAAAGACTAGAACCTAGCAAAATCCAAGCGATGCAAAAGTAAAAAGAAACAAAAAGTGTAGTTACTAGGAAGAGAAAAAGGAGAAATGAAACACTAGTAACTTTCAGGATGATAATTTTTTGCTGCCTGTACACATTAAATAGAATTATCTTTCGCACCCCTTTTTCGTGATCTTTGGCTTGTCTCACAGCATTAAAATAAACATTTGTCTTTTTTCCTTCTACACAGAGTTATAGTCATTTGCATCTGAATCACGTTATGTATTGGAATGCTTGAAGTTCTTCTATTTTAATTACGTTGCATGAAATATTTCTAGCCCATGTTCTCTAGCTATCTTATTTTCTCATAATTTCGACTTCAAAACATAACATTTCCTCATACAAAGGCACTGAAAACCCCCTGCATTCTGTTGAAATTAACTAAAACTTCCAGGTTACTGTCATTTTTTTTCCAGTGGAGCCAAATAAACACAGTCATTGGAATAGCTTTTCTGTTATTTTTAATATTTTACCCACATTTCCAACCATAAGTCTTATTTGAAGTTTCATTAAAAGAAAAAAAAATCTATGGGAAGACTAATCAGAATGGAACTAGGATTTCTTTTCAAAAAAATTCTGTTTTTTTAATCAACATTATTGCCAGTTTCCACGGTTGTTGATTTCTTAAAAGCTGATTCTAAATACTCATCTTCTAAAACATTCTTTCCCAAAGTTACTGATAGATGAATAAACTATGTCAAATACACCTACCCTGTCTGGCTGACCTCGGGTCAGAAGTGTTGTCTTGTGATTTATTAACCTTGTATGCATCAATCTGTAAAAGCTTCCCCCTTTGAACTGATTTCCAAACGAAATCCACACGTAAAACAGGGAGCTGATACTTCTGAATATTTTTTAGATCACGACAGCTGAGGACATCAGCATTATCCACAAGAACATGTGTACTCTGAAAGACAGGTTACAATTACAGTTGCTATGCACACATAACTATGATATTAATCCAAATACTGTTTATTTGCAATTCATATTGGTACAATCCTAGAGTCCAAAGGAAACATTTAAGAACACTCAATCTTTTTGGACCATATTTTAATTGAAACATCTAATTTAGAAATAAGGTACCTCCGCACTTCATCCATAGACAACAGAGAGAGCAGGTCTCTTTCAGGTGACAGTTCAGCTCCACTAAAATATGGGTATCTTCAGAGTGTGTCCACCTTTCTACAGTAACTACGAAGATACGAAGGTGACCAGGTGCCTAATGTTCTGCAGAGCTTTTAGCAGCACATAGGAGGTCCAATAATGGACCAAGTTGTGTTGTGGTCAACGTGGTACAAACTCAAAGCTATTTGAGGTAAGAGAGTTAAAAAAAAAAAAAAAAAAAGCTGGGCAGACTGCTGAATAATCATTATATGTTTTGGCAGCCTTATAAAGAATCACACATTGTTTTCCTGGAATCATATATACACTGAAAGTTAAAACATCTGGTATAGTTAGGAGAAATTAAAAATGTTTAGAGAACTCATATCAAATAAAATGGTCATAAGTAAAAGGCAGTGGATTCTGCACCTCAAACAGCTAACATGAAGCATGCAAGAACTGACAGACACATATAAATGAAAGGTTATTACATCAGAAGGCAATTAGATCTATTTTACTCGGAAACAGGATGACAAATGCACATACTTTTATTTGTCCCATATGACAAAAGTACAGTTTTAAAAAAACAACAGCTCGTCCCTGATACAGCAGCACTGAGCCCAGATCTGCTCTGAGGTTCTTTTTAATCTTTAATCATAATGTTAAATTCTGAAGCTTGGGTACGATTTACCCTGAACAGGTTGACCACTTGTTAGCTGTTCTCAGCATCCTAGAGCTCACAAAATTTACGTATCGAAACATCTCTCTTCCCACTATATTTATAAAGATGATTCAAAATACAGATTTCAATTAATAGAAATTTGTACTGCATTAACTCTTAGTTAATTTGCTATTTTCAATAATAAATTTTTTTAAGCAAAACCTTTTTTAAAGCTTATTGTTTTTAATGAGGCAATTTCCTTGACCTTTTTTTAATCTAAATCATATATGGAGATCAGCAGTTTGATGGGATAAATGTAAGCCTTCATTATTGTCCACCCATTGCTTCTTTACAAGATCACAGCCACCACGAAGAGATGTGTCAACACATGTTGGAAACTCCTGAATTCACCGCACAAAGAAATCTGTCACACCTTTGGAATACTCTTGATGTTGTTCTTCAGTTCTTCACTTTCTCTCCTAAAAATATGTGCATTGTCAGAGTCACCAGGAAACTGCTGGCCTCTGAACAAGATGATAACGTACCCACAATATTCCTTTTCTTCACACACTCCTTTAATTTTCCTTTAATGTCAACACCTTATGTTATGCACAATTTATACTGCAGAACCTTGAGGACGATGTCTACAATTTTTGCTGTTTGTAAAATGACAGTCACCTATGGGAGCTATATATAGCAGTAGGATTTAAAGTAACTCACCCAAAGTTATATTAGGAAACTTTACACAGGAGTGAGACGAAGAAATTAGTCACATAATCACAGAATGGTTTGGGCTGGAAGGAACCTTTAAAGGTCACGTAGTCCAACTTCCCCCTGCAGTAAGCAGGGACATCTTCAACTCAATCAGCTTGTTCAGAGCCCCGTCCAACCTGGCCTTCAATGTTTCCAGGGATGGGGCATCTAACACCTCTCTGGGCAACGTGTGCCAGTGTTTCACCACCCTCATTGTAAAAATTTGCTTCCTTCTATCTAGTCTAAATCTACCCTCCCTTAGTTTAAAACCATTGTCCCTTGTCCTATCACAACAGGCCCTGCTAAAAAGTTTGCCCCCATCTTCCTTGTAAGCCGCCTTTTAAGCATCGAAAGGCTGCCATAAGGTCTCCTCGGAGCCTTCTCTTCTCCAGGCTGAACAGCCCCAATTCTCTCAGTCTTTCCTCATAGCAGAGGTGCTCCAGCCCTTGGATCATTTTTGTGGCCTCCTCTGGACCCACTCCAACAGGTCGGTGTCTTTCCTGTACTGGGGGCCCCAGAGCTGAACGCAGGACTCCAGGTGGGGTCTCACCAGAGTGGAGCAGAAGGGCAGAATCCCCTCCCTCAACCTGCTGGCCATGCTGCTCTTGATGCAGCCCAGGATAGGGCTGGCCTTCTGGGCTGCCAGCGCACATTGGTGGCTCATGTCCAGCTTTTCATCCACCAGTACCCCCAAGTCCTTCTCGGCAGGGCTGCTCTCAATCCCTTCATTCCCCAGCCTGTATTGATACTGGGGGCTGTCCCGACCCAGGTGCAGGACTCTTGCACTTGGCCTTGTTGAACCTCATAAGGTTCTTTATTTAGTTAACCTCTATATTTATTTATGTATTAGTTTATATATTTATATATTCTTTTAAATTAATTTGATTAATTCACTTAATCATATTCTTCTCAAAATTAAAAAAACTTATATAGAGAAACCAAAAAATTGAAATCATAATACAATGCATTACTTTCTCCCCAAGGTGGATCAGAAGTAAGTAATATCGCAATATTTATGAGCTTGCCCTAACTGCTACCTATGGGAAGAAGGACAAAAATGTCACTTCCATGTGGCAGAAGTAACAAGGTATTATGCCTTCACTACTAAGTTAGATAATGTTAGATAATTCCCTGTCACTGGCATGGGAATACCTATTGCTAAGGCATTAGCATGTTCCTTGGCACACTTCAAGCTTCTGCCAACTCACATCCTCCTAGTTTCCAGGCATGGCTTAGGAGACAGAACACCATCACGACCATTCCCTTTAGGTAGTTTGGATAGGAACACTCAGTCCTGAGGACCACGAGAGTTCACTAGTATAGGTGTGGGCCAAGCCATGCCAGCTGGCCACAGTCCCTGCGAGCATTGCCAGGCATGTAACGTACCAGCATAAACACAGCCCAGATTTCACTGCTGTGCATATCATGCAAACAGGCTCCTTGATTTATCCACGCTGCATGTTCAACATATATTAAAAATAAAAAACTGTATTAAATAAAAAAATGCAATATCACAGACTTCTAGTTCTACAACCGTCTTTTCCCTACTCTGTAATCAAATGCTTGCATTAACAATAACATAACCAAAACACAGTTTAGTGATGCATCTCTTTATTCAGTTTCCCTTCTCTGATGATGAGAGAAGAAAAACAGCATGGCAATTTTACCCAGGAAAAAAATCTCCCTGGTTCTTTTGTGGAGGGAGAATATTGCTCTTAATTTTTTATGTGACATTTCAGTACTACAGAGCCAGATGCATTAAAAATGTAAACTGAATATTTCCGTTTAAATATTGAATAGAGACATAATCTCTACAGTTCTTCTTTCTCGACATGAGGCAAGATTAACACTCTACAACACTTGCATCACTGAATATTTTCCTACTGAGATATCAGAAATAAATCCGGAACTTACCTTGTGATTAAGCACAAAATTAATTACTCCACCATTATTTTTTATGGATGCTTTCAGTCTGTTCTTCTCCTGAATGGGCAAGTATTTCACTTTAAGAAAGAACACACAGTTTGCAAAGATTGCCATTGTTTCCTCCTGTTAAAAGAGAAAATTTTTTTTTTTTTGGCTGAGAAAACTCATTCCCACTGTCCACCTAAGTAGTCTCTCACCAAATGTATTCTTTGCAGCTCTAGGAAGTTCTAAAACAAATGCCATTTTATCAGCATGGCAATCAAATCTACCCAGAATATCTCCTGATCAGTTTTGTTAAATTTTTTTTTTTTAATTGCGTGGAAAATTCAGCATGACCTACAGTTTCAGTCGTGGCTTGAACTAAGCACCAAACTCTTGTGCTGATCTCCTGCTGCTCATACCCACTGTTAGTAATGTGGAATTATCTTAATTTAGACTGGAACAACTTCTCTTTCAGTTCCCCTTTCACACCGTACCATTATAAAATAACTGTTTTTTTCAAGAACGTAAACTGCTTTTCATGCTTCCACTCACTGATTTATAATATAAAAATAATAAATATAAAAAAAACCCATCCCACAACATGTAAAAAGAACTGACCCAGATTAAAGCCAACACAGCAAACCTCTCCACCCTCAACAACAAAACCCCAAAACCCAAAAGGCTAGTTTTAATCTAGATCTGTTTTCTGACTGAATTCACTCTCTGGCCTACAACAAAGATTTACAAGAAGGAATAGGGTAGCAGTGGAAGCAAAGGAGAGGTAGGGGAGAGATGGAAGTGGAGCAACTGCTTCTGTTCTCAGCAGTGTCAACCTAAACTGTGTGTAAAATAACTTGAATGAAAATTGGCTGCATGTCATTTGTGACAAACTATGCTAAGATATAAGAGGCTAGTAAAGTTTTATTTAAACAGGAGTAGAATTTATGACAAAAAAATACAATGGCAGGGTCTGGTTTAAGTGACTAAAATGTATCAGCAACGTATATTTGTTCTCCTGGATGACTATGAGTATAAAGGTATTTTAAAATAACTGATGAGAATAATAACTACAGCGTAAATGAGAACACTACACAGAGCACTGAGCTCTTTATCTAGCATATGAGCTCCTCAGCATGTCATGGGCTTTCAGAGCCCTTCAGTGGTAAATGAGTGTTAAGTGCGAGCTAGAGGGCATTATGACTGGGTGGGTTCAGACAGAAGCCAAAACCAATGTTCCCACTAAGCTTATTTGAAGCACAGCACCCCACTTAGTTTTCTCTGGAAGACATTCAGAGGGTACACCTCAAAGCCACTTTGAGAACTTCATGTAAGGCAGCTCTTAACAACCAAAAGATCTGGCTTAAAATTGCATCGCTGCTCCAAGCCAAACTGCTAATGCAGATACACTACTAATGCTACAGCAACGAGCATGAAGAGAACATACACTTGTACAACAAAATATTCAGGTCATAAGTTCTTTTCACCAGTGCTTCTTTGGATCTCAGTACACCATGTCCATATCTCTTCCAGAGGGTTAGTATCAGTGTCACAGACTCACAGAATGGTATGAGTCGGAAGGGACCTCTGGGGATCATTTAGTACAACCGCCCTGCCAAAGCTGGGTCACCTTGAGCAGGTTGCACAGGACCTCATTCAGGCAGGTTTTGAATATCTCCAGAGAAGGAGACTCCACAACCTCCCTGGGCAACCTGTTCCAGGGCTCCGTCACCCTCAGAGGGAAGAAGTTCTTCCTCATGTTCAGATGGAACTTCCTCTGCTTCAGTTTGTGCCCATTGCCCCTTGTCCTGTCGCTGGGCACCACTGAAAAGAGTCTGGCCCCATCCTCCTGACACCCACCCTTCAGATATTTATAGGTATTTATAAGGTCCCCTCTCAGCCTTCTCTTCTTCAGGCTGAACAAGCCCAGCTCCCTCAGCCTCTCCTCGTAGGGGAGATGCTCCAGTCCCCTCACCATCCTCATAGCCCTCCGCTGGACACTCTCCAGTAGTTCCTTGTCCTTCTTGAACTGGGGAGCCCAGAACTGGACACAGTATTCTAGATGGGGCCTCACTAGGGCAGTGTAGAGGGGACGGAGAACCTCTCTCAACCTGCTGGCCACATTCTTATTAATGCACCCCAGGATCCCATTGGCTTTCTTGGCAGCCAGGGCACACTGCTGGCTCATGGTCAACTTGTCATCCACCAGCACTCCCAGGTCCCTCTCTACAGAGCTGCTTCCCAGCAGGTCAGCCCTGAGCCTGTATTGGTGCATGGGGTTGTTCCTCCCCAGGTGCAGGACCCTGCACTTGCCCTTGTTGAACTTCACCAGGTTCCTCTCTGCCCAAGTCTCCAGCCTGTCCATATCTTGCTGAATGGCAGCACAGCCTTCCGGTGTATCAGCCACCCCTCCCAGTTTTGCGTCATCAGCAAACTTGCTGAGGGTAAGGACTTTGTTTCTACTCTATCTGTTTGTATTTCTGGAAAAACTACTTGATGATTTAAATTTTCCACAGTGACTTAACACCAAATAGTTGTATTTGTGAGATAACTGGACAAAACAGATACTCTAGAATACTTGACCTCTCCAAAATCATCCTGGACTCACAGGATGAGGCAGAACAAATAAAATAATAATAAATAAAATAATAAAAAAATAGTAATAATAAACAACACCTACATTAAAGACTGCAAAAAGGAAAGCAGATGCTGTTTGAACTACTTGCTTGCATTTAGTATTCATGTACGTGCAAATCAGGATACAATTTATTAGAACAGTTTCTTTACTATTTTCTTACAACTAAACCCAAATAATTTAATTACCCAATAGGTTCTTCAGGCTTAAAAATCAGCATTGGTCAAACTGCACCAAAGCCTTTACAAGGTCAACAAAACCTTTACATCAATACTGCAGAAAGATTCCACTACAGTGTGGAAAGAGAATAAACCAAGAGACAGTAACAATGCAGAGGAAATGTTTATATGGCACTGACAAAAGCACTTCACAATCTAATACAAGATTATTGTTTGATTAATTTATCAAGGACCAAAGTCGAGAGCAGATGATTAGGATAAGGTTTCATATTAAAACAAAGCAAAATAAAACACATTAGCCTGATGTAATTTCATGGAGAGATTTAGAGTATGCAACCTATACTACATTTCTTACTCTATGGCCTATTTGATTTTCAATGTATGCAAGTAAAGTTGCTCTCCAGTGCAATAAAAAAGTAATCAGATGGCCAGCTACTGTGGAATAACTTAAATTACTGGCTAAAAAAAGAGAAGTAGTTAGTCAAGGAGAGAGGAACATAATTCATTTGAATTTGAGGTTTCATGAAAACCTGGAAAATCAACATTACCAGACACAATTTTATACACGTCAGTCTAATTTTATCTCAGAAAGGTAATCTATAGGAAGGACCCGAATCATCTGCTGCACTCTAGGTCTGATAGATCTGGCAACTCTGTAACAGTTACACTGTGCATTTAGGGCAGGCGGACAGCAGGTCAAAGGGCGTGTGAGGTCATGATATACCTGTAGTATGTGGCTCTTGTACTTCATGGCATTAGCAGTGCTTTTGGCATAAAAGTACTCTCACACAGAAAAAACAACTCTCCGTATTTTAACCAAGGGGTTTTCACAAGATATTAAGTTATCTCAGGTGATAAAAATCTTTTATGGTGCAGCCTTGTTATACCTCGGCTCTGTGGGAAACCGTACCTTTAAGCAGCTCTACTTTGTGGTATAAAGTCATATTTTAAGCTGCTTTTATCAACTTTATTTTGAATCTTGTCACAAATGAGATAGATTAATTTGAGGCATGTATAAGGGCAAACATGCCACTGCCAAAGGCTTTCTTTTAATAACCACACTATAGCTCTGGACACTGCCTCCCTCTTCACTAGAGCGCTGTGTGCACTAGTTTTCTCAATATATTCTCTAAAGTGGATACTGGATACTGCTAAAGTATCACCAGAAGTTGTCACCTCAGGAAATAACAAACTCTATTTGCATAGCCATAACGAAAAGTTTATTAGAAGGCAACAAAATACATACAACCAACTGAAAGCATCATGCCTATACACCCACAAAACACCGGAAGCAACTGAAATTGGTAGCTACATGTGGTGCAAAACTCCACAAAAGTATTTGATCTTACATTTGCTTATGAAATCAAGTTGCTAAGAACTGAGAAAAAAAGTCTTCTGAGAACTGCTCTGTAAATAAACTGTAGGTCAGCCAGCAAGCAGAAAGGAATGCTTAAACTTGAGGGATTCATCTCCTCTGAGCCTGTCTGCAAAGACACCCCTCGTCCCTGTTCCCAGCACGAGAGGTATTAAATGACCCCTGATCCCACTCCTCTCTTTAGATTTTGAGGGAGCCATATTGTTTACCTGCTCAGGCAGCTGCCCTCCCCTAAGGATCTTCCTGCTTCTCCAGCGGCGTGAGGTACAACTGGAGAGCCCAGACGTTGTAGGTAGGAAGGGCTAGGACACACTCACACCTCCCTGTAAAATGCCTAAAGGGACAGCAACCCCCATCAAACAAATCAAAAAGTGCACTCTATTGCACAATAAGGAGCACTAACCCTCACTGCACTTAGGAGGAGGAGGAAATTGTCACTGCTGAAGCACAGGTGAACTTTGAAACACCTGACAGAGAGCAGGAAAAACAGTTAGAACTTGTTCAGAGTCTGTCCCCTGCAGTTTTTCTCTCCCTTGAGTGAAGATTTTATTCTCTTTCATTGCTAATGAATGCTACCACTGAATAGCAGCCTCTCTTATTTCCCTAGAGGATCAAACTTCTGAAGTGTTTGGCTTTACTCTTTTTGAATGGCAAAATTTCCAAAATTAAAATAGAAAACCATTGTATTTAATATGTGTGTTGAGAATTAAATGCTGATAGACACTTTTATAACCAGAATACCGTGCTGTTGCAGCAACAGATAAGGAAGTTATGCAAAGTGGAACTGCTGACAATTATCACTGGCTTAATTCTTACAATTTTAATTTATGCTGGTGGAGATTTGTAAGACTCCAATAGCCTCAAAAGGATTTCACACATGTACATGAGCTTGTAGTTCATGATCAAACCACAAATTCAACACCATCATTAGCAATGGATTTTATTTTTAGCACAGAGAGGGAGACAAAAAAAAATTTTTATCATCCTACAATAGACCACAAACAGTCTGTAGTCCTGTAAGGACTTCAGTGTGCAGGTAAGCTGAAAACAAACCCCTACTTGTATTTTCCTACCGAGGATATCAAAGGGACTAAAAAAGGATCCTTGTGCTTTTGAGCACAGTAGCTTCCCACTGTTAACACAGAATCCAGTCTGAGGACAACCACGTAGACAATATATTCATAACGGGCAAAACCAACGTGCAGGAAGGAGAACGGAAAGTTTAGCACGAAGAGTCCTGCAAACTACAGAAAGTAACCGCGGAAGTTAAAACGAGCAGCAGTCAACCGAAAGGGAGGGCTGCCCTGAGTTTACACAGCCTAGATCTCGGTTTTGTACCTGCCCACGACAGCTGCAGAAGCTGGTCACAGCCTGGGACGCACCACAAGTTGCTGAGGCACGACGCTCTGCCGCTTACTGGAGTTCAGAGAACAACAACGATTTCGCTCGGTGAGACCGAACATGCCTGAAGCACAAAACGCCAGAAAGCCAGCGGATGCCATCTGCCGTTTGTCTTCCCGTTCCTCCCTCACTGCAGCTATTTAAAGATTAAAAGGGTGTAACCAGCCGCAATAAAAGCACACTAAATGCCCAAAGGCTCGCCCCCGCAGAAAACGCCGCACCCCGGAAGGCCTGCGGACAGCTCCCTGGACAGGAACCTCCTCACGCACCGTGTCGCGACAGCCGCTGAAGAGCACCGCGCGGCGAGGCCTTCCGCCTTTCGGGAGCGAAACCCCCTCTCCCAAACGGGCCACCAGCGGCGACGCGGGGAGGACCCGGGAGCCGCTTCCACCCGTGGGCCGTCCTCAGGAGCGAGGGGCAGGCCCAGCTGCTTCCGCTTCGGTACCCGCCGCCTCTTCCCGCCCCTGATGCCCTCCGACAGGAACCGGGGCAGCAGCGACTGAGGGCGAGCTGCTTCGCTGTTGACGCCCATCAACGGCCTTTTCGCCGCTCCTCCCGGGAGCTGTAGTTCGAGCGCCACAGCACCTCCTCGCAGCCCGGCGAGGAGGGCGGCGGCTTGGGACTACAACTCCCAGCATGCTCGGCGCCGGGGCGCCGCCCCGTCGGTGGCGCCGGGAGGCTGCGCGATGGCGGCAGGTTTGTAATAGAAGGAGCGGGGTGGCCGCTTGAGCGGAGCGTTGCTGCGGACGGGGCCTGAGGAGCGGTGCCCGGACTGCCTGCGAGGGGCCGCGGGTCGGAGCGGTCGCGGTGAGGGTGTTTCGGGCGCCGTCGGGTCGTCCTCTGCGAGGGCGTCGCGGTGCGGCCGTGGGGGAAGGATAGCGCCGGGCCCGGGCCCCCGAGGTCGCGGGCGGGGAGACGAGCACAGCCGCGCTCCCCAGCGCGGCTGTGCTCGTCTCCCCGCCCGCGATCTCGGGGGCCCGGGCGGGTCAGCTTCAGCCCTGCCGGCTCTTCCGGGCGGCACGAAGGTGCTGCTGCCGTAGGCTATAGGGGAAGCTTCAGACTGGCGGGCAGCCTCGAAAGGGTCTCGGAAAGGCGACGGGGGAAAGGGCGTGTGAACCCCGCAGGCTTGAGTCTGCCCGTGCGGGAACCTGTGCCTCGCTGGGAAGCTTCCAGTGGCGTCTCAGAACAGAAGGCAGTTGAAATAAACCGATTTTCTAAGGGTATTTCGCTGTTTCTCCTAGTCAGGGTTTCAAACTTTGGTTGACAGTGTAAGCCTTTTCACAGCGGGAGAATTAGGTGAGAGGTGGCTCCTCAGGAAGGAGGAGGCTTTAAGAAGTTAATTCCTGGTCAGCAGGACTGCCGAAGCTTGGGCTGATGTGGTTGTCTGCCCTTTGTCCCCTGGCCCCGTCGTTCCTCCGTGTTCCCGGGACACACCGTCTGCGCAGGCAGAGAGCTGACTGCCCTGGGACTGGTTCGAGGTGCCAGGGTGGAGTGGTCGGGCTCTGGCTGCCACGTTGTCATCGGCAGCAGTTCTCTTTTTCTTCCTAAGTGAGGAAACCGCCTCGGGTCCTCTATCTACCTGAATTTATTCGTGTTTTATGATGCTTGTAGGGATTTGGTTTTCACTGAAACTTTGTCAGCCTTCTGAGGTTTTTTTTTTTGGATGGATTTAAAGAAAGCTGGTTGGGAGAAACTAAGGAAGACATGAAAATAATAAGTGCCATGATAGTGACACGAAAAAGATAATTGAAATATGTGCAGTAAATGTTTGTATTTAGGTGGACATATTTGAAACTGCATTAACGTAAAGGTCCTGTGCGGGAAGTCTCTCTCTCAGCTCCCCAAATCAACTCTTGTTGCAGGAACCGGAAAATTCAGAATCCCGGTCTGTGCTACTGAAGAGAATATTATACACAGCTTTATATCATCTGAGATAATATTAGCTGCACTTATATAAACAATAAGATTAAAAGTTGGATTATGTTGACTTCCTGCACAGAAAGTGCTTGTTATTAGTTGTCTAAATTGTTACTGTTGCCCAGGCAAAAAGTAGATTGGGACTTAAAACCAACCTACTGTATTCATAAACAAAATAAGAAATCTACAATAACAGAATCCCAAGTAAAAAAAAAAAGTTACTCTCTTATTTTTATGTGTTTAATTTCTAGGTGCTAAAAGTAGGTAACCATCCACACCAAATACCTGGAACTTTGAAAGTTTTACTGTCCTGACACTACATAACATAATATTGTTATGTTAATGCTACATCAGCAAATAAATTGGAATACAACTTACAAGATGCCCACTGTTGAAGATCTGAGTAGTGAACAAAATTTCATTGCACATTGGATGTCCGATAGTTCCCGTGCTGGAGTCTTATTAGATCCTAGTTTTACTGGTTTGAAAATCAACAAAGAAAATCTGTTATCTGGACCTGAAAACATCACAGCTTTCCCTGCTGAAGTGTTGCATCTTTCAGACAACTGTTCTGTAAGTGATGACTCCTTGTGTGAAGAGTCTGGCAGCTCATGTACACTTCAGCAATATACCACTGAAACATCTTTTCCAGCAGCAGCATGTAACGTAGAAACCTCTAAAACAGACCTTGTCCGTGGTGAAGTGGATGGTTGGAATAAATCCGATCGCAGCGATCCGCTCTTACAAAAGCTTGAACAGGTAAAAGTTCTAGAATTCCTTGATGTACATCCATTAAGGTTTATTTTGTTCCTGCATGTGATTTGTCATACCTGGAAGTAATAAAAATCTTTGCAACATATAGAACACAGGGAGCTTAAAGAGTAAGTCCTACGTCACAGTTACGCATTCGTAGAAGTTGGTGTCCTCCTCATGATGTCCAATTACTGAGAGTCTAACTTCTGTTGTTTCCTGCTGGCACAGGTTCCAGTTTAAAATGAAATTGCATTTGGTGGCAGTGCATTTGTTCTTAAAATCTTTTTACCTGGAAACGTGCACAGAGTTTTACAGTGTTCCGTTGTTTCTTCACCTGAAGCTGTGGAAATGAGGTGCTGGTCATTACAGTGGTAGTACTTCACACATATTCACAACATGGTGAAGCTGTATGTTCTTGTATCTATAGTAACATCTGCTGTTACTTCTCAAAGTAGGTATGTACACCCATATACCGGGTTCTGTTTAGATAGAGAGATGTTAGTGTTGTGTGTGATGAAGTATCAGAGACATTGGGACAAAAAGGCCAGGAATTACAACGCTATGATGTTGTTGTTTTTTTTCCAATGCAAGCATGTCATTTAATCCACTATAGCGGGTTATACGTTTGCTTGTGGCTCTTCCCAATTACTAAATGTAAATTATGTTAGCTGAAAGCGTTCAGAGGCACTTTAATAGATCTTGCTGTTAAGGATTAAGAACTTGGTTACCTCCTTGTGGGCTCTGCTAGCAGCTACCTCTGCACAAATCCCTGTCTGTTCACTCAAATGGAGTGTGTGTGCATGTAAGTCTCTAGAGTAGAATTCCACAACTTATCTGGTGCTATAAAAGTTTTCACCTGTATTTTACATGATAGGAAAATATTTATGTACTTTTTCAGTATAGTCAGCATTATCAAACAGTGGCTAAATGACAGATACTAGCTAGTTTAATGTTATCTTAAGAGGAATTGTTAAATCTGTTTTAGAAAGTTACTGACAATCTAATATAATAAATCTGATGGCTGTAGTGACGAATGTAGTTTTGGATGTATGAGATTTTTTTCAGTTTGGTTTTCTGAGGATATTATTAGAACAGGTAGAAGTATGATTTCTTTAATAAATTAAGTGAAGGGGTTGGAGTTAAGACTTAGGTGATCTTTGGATATTGATCATTAGCTCAGCTTCTACACACATATAGTGCCTTACTTCTGTTTTCACAGGAATTTTAAGGAAATTCAAGGGAAATTTTTCTTACCTGTTAGATCAAAGGTGTGGTCCAGTTGTTAATCTGTGGAAGGATTTCGTCAGGGCACCTGTCTTTCCTTTGGAGGAGCTGGAACTAGACACATATGTATGTGTTGGAGATACAGAGATGGGCACGGAGGCCCACCACCCATTGCTGTGCTTTGGTAGGGTGCAGGATGCCTTCATATGGCCCTCGGGGCTGGTCTTGAGGCAGGGCTAGGGACTCCTGCTGCGCAAGAAAATGAAGACTGGATTACTGAATTGAATCAGTATTTTAATTATTTTTTTCAGGCAGCTTCATGAGTCTTAATGTTCTCTGATGCTCTTTTCTCCCTCTTTTGGTCCTTTGTATCAGTACTGTTCATTGTAACCGAGATCTTGGAGAGGGGGGGAAAAAAACCCCAAGCCACGCACTTTTTCTAAAGCTTTAATTACTGTGAAGTATTTCACATTTTATTGAAAACATAGTATAGTAGAAGTTAATGTTAAAAGAGCAGAATTCAATTTTTTTTTTTTTTCTTCACATGCAGTAGAAATGAGTGTTCTGATTCCTATTGTTTGCAGATTGGTTGATTAAAGACTACCGGAACTGTTAATTGGGCAGATTGGAAATAGCATGGGCATTCATAGATTAAAAAAAAAAAACAAAAATGTTATTTAGCATAGCATTTCATATTCTTAATTTTCTTCATGTTACACTTTCCTAATGGAATATCTTTAAAACAAGAAATACCTGTTGTCTTGACACTAATCCTGTGGTACATGTTAAGTAAACCTGGCCTCTGATACATTTATTTTTTTGTTTGAGAAGCTGAAGGAATTGCAACAACAGAAACAGGAGCAGCTAAAGAAACAACAGATGGAGCAACTTCAAAGGCTAATGGAAGAGCAGCAGAAGCTACTTAGCATGGTATCTGGCCAGACAGCAGTTCTTGGTAAGTTGAGAAAGCAAGCACATGATGTACTTTGAGTAAACTGAAGAATTTAATCTCAGTTTTCAGTTAAAATCTGAAAGTGTATTCAGTGTTCTTCATTTTATAACTACTTGATTAGTCAAAGATAAATGCTGCATCACTTCGGTGCCTGAAAGTTGAGTGCTACTGTAGAAGGAATACTATCCTGTTCTTATAGAAGGCCAGCTGTACTTGTAACTTGATCAGTAGGTGCTATGATGGAAGGCCTTGTTTCAAAGAACATTTTTTAGGTATAAAAGAGTAAAACAAACAGTTGCTTTTCTTTCTGATGAGCTGTTTCTCAGAATAGTTTTTGAATGCTTTAAGCTATCGCTGTATCCAAATGCAGTGGTCTCTCCTTCTTTGCTCATGCAGCACAAACTTGCTCAGGTAATGAACTGAACTAGACTAGGGAGCTGATCTCTCTTGAAAAACAAACACTCCTAACCTGTGTCAGTTTTCCAGTCTGGTTTGCTGTGTGCAAAGGGAGGGGGAAGTGCTGGACTGAAAAAAGCTTTCAGAGTTGAGCAGGAGTATCTTCTTTTGTTGGCAGTATCAGTCCAGCCTGACTTGAGTGAATATCTCTTTTTCACTCTGCCTACCTGAGAAAATGAATTTAGTGCATAGCATTAGGAGAACAAAATCAAGATTGCCTGATCACTTATTGTAGATCAGTAACATAAGGATGGAGACTGGGTGATCGATCTTGCCTTTCAGTGCCACTTCTTTTCTTCTGTGGAACAGTAGTGCTGTAATACAAACACAATGACGCAGCCATTTTTTTTCTTTTAATTTCAAGGCTGTACTCTAATGGCTGACAGTCAAAAGCTAAGACCTGGGCGTTCAGCGGGCTTAACAACTTTACACCAGTTACCATCGTCTGAGTATCCGAATATCGTTGAAGACAGAGCTTATGCTCCAATTGTTTCTCCACATACACAAGACAATGATTTCTTACAAAAGCTGAACAGCAAAGAATGTGGCTCATCCTTGAAGAACAGTCCTTTGGGAGTGTCTGCCTGTGAGAAACAAGGTCTGGGTGTGCCTCTGAAAACACAGAATTGTTTGAAAAATGAGGAAGACAAATATGTTACTGGTTAGTCATTTATAAAAAGAGAACTTTGTGGTGGGTTTTTTTCACCTTGTAGTTACTGAGCGTCATTTTCTACTACTTATTTTGAAGATTTTCTACAAGTGTTGCTTTAGGGACAGCTTGCAGACCTCAGAGTCGTCTTGTTGATGTCTATGTGAATTTTATTAGAAGTAGCATGAGGAAAAAATCCAAGTTCTTCTGTCTGTATGAAATGCTTCTCTGTTTTAGGTAAAAATCAGAATCTTTGCTGATAAAGCGTATATATGATAAAGACTGCAAAAATAGCAAATAATGACAGATATTGGGTAGCTGAATTGTTTGGGCTGAACTGTACCCACATTTTCACATGGCAAATGGAAAATAATCTATTCAGGGATACAGAATGTCTTCAGACTAGCTCTACTGAGGATTAGTAACTGCACTGGATTTAGGAGTTAAGATGGGTTGACAAAGAGATCCCATCATATGACTAAAAATTATTTGTACATCAGAAGCAGTGCACTGGAATTCTTTATCTTTCCTCCTCAGTTTTACCATTGGCACCAGCATGACTACTATGCTGCTATGACTGGAATAGTGGTTTTGATTTTAATCTAGGAATTTAATAAGGTTGCTGAAAACCTGTACAGGTTTTGGGGAAAAGGTGTGAGATTGCATTTCATCATACTTCATACCAGCTTTAAAGCTTTAATCAGAGGGCATGGTCTAAGAGGATGTGAAAGTATAAATTGATCTTAATCTATGCATATATATATATATATGGGAAACAGAAGCTTGATGAGAGAGCTTTTCAGTACCGCAGACATCCAAATTTGTTCAGTTCTTTGCTATTGTTAATTTATGGCTTAAAAATAAGATGAACAACGAGAATGGGTTATTTCAGGTCTGTAGAAAATTTTTAATACATAATTGGATGATCCTTTATTCAAATAAAAATTAATTTGGGGAAACCTTAGGACTATTTTATGTAGAAATTCAGACCACATTTCCATGAAGCTCACTTCTGGTTTTAATCTGACCTGAATGCTGCTTAAAGTATGAGCTGAAAACTGATTTTTTGTTGTGGAGGAAAAAAAATTTCTGTTAATTTCATAGGAAAAAACATGTGGTGTCCAGAACAAAAGATGGAAATACTAATGGAGAGTGAAGATAATCACATTGATCCTTTATGTGTGGAAAGTGCAGATCTCTCTGAAAATTGCAGTGAAGGAAAAGATTTATGGACTAATACAGAAGAAAGGTAATTCAGACCATTATTATTCTAAATTTTATCAAACAAATAACATAAGTTTGGTTGAATTCTGAGTCCTGATTGAGAATATCACATTCTTTCAGTTTTTGTAGCTTTCTCAACCAAGGTTTCAATTTTGGTAGGTACTGTGGAGACCTGTACTAAGAGAGGCTCTGGCTTGAAATTGCTTATGCTGTGAAAGATGTGATGTTGTGGATTGGCTGAAGATGCGTGTGCAACGTAGGGTAATGATAGTTTAGAAGCATGTTTTAGTATAGTCTTAGTACATAAGCAGTTATAATTACTGTTCCAAATTTGATTTACTACAACCTTCTATCACCTGTTATGTGGTGAAAGTAGTAATGTGAAGGAGGAGTGTAAGGCTGTGACTTTCTAGTTTATTGCCAGGAGTTATATTTCTGTAAATATCTATACGTGGCTAAGAAGTAATCATGGTGCCTGTGGCAGAAACATTCTCATGTATGGTAAAGGCTTTGTTTATGGAGCTGATTAGAATAAAAGTAGCAACTGGCCTTGTTTTAAAGCTCTGCCTTGTCTGTGGGGTCATCACAAAGAGAAGAAATACTTGTTCCAGGCTGTGGTGGGTTGAGCCTAGTCAGCAGCTGGAACTCAGTTGCTTGCTCACTCTGTCCCCAGGAGCAGAATGGGAAAGGGTATCAGAGGAGCAAACTCGAGAAAAATTGTGGGTTGAGATGGAAACAGTTTAATGAGAAAAGGAAGGGTGGAAGGGAAACCCCAAGTGATGCAAAAGCTGTCACTCTTCACCTCCCACAAGGAGACCGATGCCCACTTGGTCTCTGAGCAACAGTGACTTTTGGAAGACCAAGCCCCCAGTTTTTACTGCTGAACATGATGTTGTATGGCATGGAATATCCCTGTAGTCAGTTTGGGTCAGCTGTTCTGGCTGTGTCCCCTCTCAGCCTATTGCCCATCCCTAGCCTTCGTGCTGGGGCGAGGGGGAGCTTTGATGTGCGAGCAGTGTTCAGTAATAGCTAAAACACTGGTGTGTTATCAATGCTGTTCTAGTCACAAACCCAAAGCACAGCACCATATGGACTGCCACGAAGAAAGCTCGCTCCATCCCGGCCAGACCCGGTACAAGGCTGTGAAGGAGGAGGAGTATCAAAGGGGGAGATAAGGACATGTCTTAGTAGCATTACTGAGTGGGAAGGTGATACTGCAGTAATTGGCAGTATGACTAAAATACGAGTGAAAGTTTGGAGGTCTGGGCAGAAGAAAGGGTCATTGAGAAAAGCAGTGAAAGAAGGAACAGCAAAACCTGCATACAGTATCTTTTAGATATGTGTATTAACTATATCAAGGATTTGATAAACCATTTCTCAAATAATAAACAATTAGTGTTACAATGCATTTCTCAGATTATTTTTGACACCTAATGACCAAAGTACCTCATAATTTGTCATCTTTTATGTAATTACACCTTAGGTCTTTGAATAGCAGTGACATTAAACACAGTTATTTTACACAGAAATGTAAGGCTTGATTTTTTTTTTTTTTTTTAATTTACATTAGACCCATTAAAGCTGCAATTCATGAGAAAAAACAGACATTTGAAGAATTCCTGGAAGAACAGATACAACTAGAACAACAGCGTCTGGAGCAAACCCAGAAGTTACAGGTTATTTATTTTTTTTTCTTGTTCTTTATGTATTGTGCCAAGGTGTGATAGGTGCTTTAGAAATCTACAAGGAGGATTCTAGCATCGAAAGCTAACACTGAATGCAATATTCATTCTTAAAAATAAAACAATAAGCCCCAAACATTTCATTTGTTTAAGAAGTCTTTAGAAATCCAGTAGAAATGTACTATATAAATTCCTAGTCATATGTGGTGTTTATTTGAAGGAATCTTCAAATTGTGTAAGGGGCTTTTTAATACTTTGTGTTTCACTTTTCCTTACCCCTTTTCAGGAGTCAAATGGATCAGCCATTCAAAAACAAGTGATCAAACGACCCTTCCTGAAAAGAGGAGAAGGCTTAACAAGATTCACTAATGCTAAATCTAAAATTACAAAACTTGGAGAAGACACCCCAAACCTTCCACAAAGGGCTTCAGATGACAGACATGTTATTAAAGTGGACAGATCACAAACACAGAAGAAAACTATGCCTCCTGGCAAAGAACTGGTTTCTGAGAACCCTTTTGCACCATGTAAAAAATATAACTACCCTGATAAAGCAAAACATTGTCCTATTCAGAAGACCCCAGTACTCAGGAATCACAGTGGAAAAAATATCTCACTGTTAGAAACAAGAATGCAACCAGGAAAAAATCATGATGGACAGATGAGAGATTCTTTCCCATCAGAAATTAAAAACAAAATAAAAAATAAAGAGAACATAGTAGAATTTATGAAGCCTAATACTGGCCAAATTGAAAACAAATTACCTGGCACAGAAAAGCCTCAGTTGTCTCATGAGCTGGCCAGTGCCTTTTCTAATTCTAAATGTCCTATAGGTCACCCTGTAAAAGATCCAGAACTGTCTTTTGAAGTTTCATTTCAGAATAAGCTGGAAAACTGGGAAAAGGAAAAAGAAAGAGAGAATCTAGAATTAGATGAATTTTTGTTTCTTGAACAAGCTGCAGATGAAATATCTTTCTCAAGTAATTCCTCATTTGTGCAAAGGATCTTGGATCAAGATCAGCAAACTTCAAAAGGCCGTAGAATGTCTTCTACCCCTATCAAGGCAAAACAGCAGCAAGTAAAGGCACTGGCTGTTGAACTTACGAATAAGAAAAATAAGAAGGCAGAGTGTATGACACAGGGAAATATAAATGATAGAGCAGGTACGCATACTGTCTCAAATTCAGGAACAGCTTTCACAATGAAGGATCCATTGAATAAAACGGACAGTGTAGTATTTTCAGCTTCTTCCATGACAGCAGCTCCTGCTTTAAAAAGTAATCAATGGATTGTAAATGAAGATAAGGGTGAGGGCAATGGTGATACTACTACAGATTCTGAGAGTGAATTTGAGACCACATTAAAGCATGAAAATGAAGATGCTAAGACATCCTTTATCAGCCATAGAGAAAGTGATCCAGAATTTCTTGATTGTAGAGGTTCTGTTACAGACATCAGCAAAGAAAGCAAAAATGGAGATGTTGACCTTGGCTTGTCAGACAAAGATTGCAGTGCACGGTCAAAGCAAAAGATCAGAAAAGCTTCAGACCATCAGAGAAGCATGGCTTGTATAAATAGGAGTAAGTTTGAGTTTGATGATGAAAGAACATGGAGTGATCTTGATGAAAATTATGTTAACAGTGATTTACCTGAAAAATATTCTAAAATACCTTTACAAATGAACTTTTCCAGTAAGAATGATATAACTGTCCCAGATAAAGCAATAAAGAGAAAAGTTGCCTTAAAGAGGGGAGATGAAATGTGCAAAGAGTCTGCAGTGGACAGTGATTCAAATGGACCTCCTGTATCAGACCTGATGATGAAACTGTTTCCTTCACTGAAACCAAAACAGAAGGCAGGCTGTCATTTGGAGCACAAAATCAAATTAAACGTGGAACAGGAGCCAGGAGGTGAGAGAACAGCAACTGTTAGGAAGTATTGAAGAAGGCATATATTACAAGTCTGTCTTTCTAATGCTTAAGCTACAACCTGAGATTATACCAAAGGGTGTAAGTACAGACTCCTGCTGCAGGGAATGGCCCTGTTCTCACCTTTCACCTCTCCTGGTTGCATGTCTGATGTCAGATCTAACACCTGAGCAGCTTGCAGGATCAGTATGATCAGTGAAAACTTCATTTATTTTTTTTATTTTAGTGTTTTTTTTTTTTTTCCTGGAGGCTAGTTTTCTGTCAGACCAGCTCATTGAACTAATTTGATCTGGAGCTGCTTGATCACTGTTCCCAGATGAAAGAATGTGTCAAAGGCATGCTGAAAACTAAGTAGTACCTCCCTTTCCAGTGACAATGTGCATTTACACCACAATAGGGTAATGCTATGCACCATTAGGTTAGCTTGTTCCTCTTATGAAATATAAGGAGGTGGCAGCCCTGTCCGTATTTTCTGACAGTAGTATAGTATCTAGAGAATTCACATGGAATATGGGAAATGTGGATTTGTTCTTCTGCTTTGCCCAAGTTGATTTTCACCTTATGGTTACAGTCTGGGGAAGGGCTGCCTGTAAATGGATCAGCTTCACCAGGAGCTTTTATGTGAGATCATTAAAAATGCAGTTGTTCTGTGAAAGCATGATGGCATAGCCTAGCATTTAAATCTCTTTTCTGTAAGGTGGGGAGATAATTTCAAACCCTGCTCCAAAGAACGTTTAGGATTTTGTTTAGGTTTTTATGAGAAGTTCATATGAAAGCTGCTACTTCTGGGTGTTGTTTTGTTGCAAATTGATTTTGTAGGGTTATCTAAAGATGCTGATGTTTGCAGGAAGAGGGGTAGGGTTTTCTTACTAAATCTCAGAGTGTTTAAGGGTGAATGAGGCAACTACTTACACTACAACATCAGTGTTTAGGCTCTCCTCTTGCATATGCAGAAGTGGACTATTAAAACCCTGGGAGCGTTAAGTAGTGACTCAATGGGAAACCAGGATGGCAAAAAAATCCCACAAATCCTATTGTCGGTCTGGGCTCCCCACTTCAAGCAAGATGAGGAGCTACTGGAGAGAGTCCAGCGGAGGGCTACAAGGATGATGAGGGGACTGGAGCATCTCTTCTACAAGGAGAGGCTGAGGGAGCTGGGCTTGTTTAGCCTGAAGAAGAGTAGGCTGAGAGGGGACCTTATAAATATCTCAAGGGTGGGTGTCAAGAGGATGGGGCCAGACTCTTTTCAGTGGTGCCCAGCGACAGGACTAGGGGCAGTGGGCACAAAATGAAGCATAGGAAGTTCCATGTGAACACGAGGAAGAACTTCTTCACTTTGAGGGTGACAGAGCACTGGAACAGGTTGCCCAGGGAGGTTGTGGAGTCTCCTTCTCTGGAGATATTCAAGACCCACCTGGACAAGGTCCTGTGCACCCTGCTGTAGGTGACCCTGCTTTGGTAGGGGTTTGGACCAGATGACCCACAGAGGTCCCTTCCAACCCCTACCATTCTGTGGTCTCTGCAACAGATTTCACATCAGTGATGGGTGTGAACAGACTTTGGTGGGAATACATCTTGGAAAAAACTTCCACCATCAGCTTTCCTGTTTGATGCTTGGCCCTTGTAATTTCATTTCATTTTTCTAGCTTGACATGAAGACCTTCACATTCAAAGTCCTAATATATATTTAGGTCTACAAAGGTGATAGATATATTCAATATTTGAGGTACTTGAGAAAACAGTGCAGAGTGCTTTAAAATGTCACTTCTGTGTTATTTGAATAGTGGAAATTTTTTTTTTGCTATTACTATCTTTTTTTTTTTGCTACTACTATCTCTAAAATAGTATCACTTGATTTTTTTTTTTTTAACTGATGTGTGATAATTGTTTACTTCAGTCTTATTGATGCTGCTTAGGTAACTTGCATCTGGCTGTTCTTTGACAGGAAACACTGTTCCATCCCAGGTACTGAGAGGGAGACTCAGTGAATTGGAAACTGAAATAGAGAGATTCAGAGCTGAAAACACAGCTTTAACTAAACTCCGTGAAGAAAGAGAGTGTGCCTTGGCAAATATCAGGTAACTTTTAATGGAAACATTTTGGTGCATTCACTTACGTAGTATGTTCCAGACTATCATAATGTCCAGTTACCAACAGCACAGGTAAATAATTGGTGTTTCCATTACAGTGGAAACATAGGTCAAGAAACTTGTTGTTGCTGTATGTATATATTAAACTGTAATTATTGCACAGATCATAATATTAAGAACCCCTGTCAGTTTAATATGATATACTTAAAGACTATACTTGGGCGAATTTATATACTTTTGTTCTGAGTGACAACAGTTCTAAATTAGCCTTGCAAAACTGATCTTCATGCTGACATGATTGATGCTCTCCCTTTGGGTTGCAGAGTAGTTTCATTTGAACTGGAGGACTTATAAGTGAGATACGGAGCAGACAATTATCTCTAGTGACTTAAATGTGGCACACCTATTCCTACCAAAGTCACTTTTGTTTTGTTTGGAAACAGCATCACATTGTAGGCTAATGTTTAATTTGTGACCTCCTTAAATAAGTAATATAATTTATAGGTAAGTCTTCCTCAGGGTAACAGTTGCTGGGTTGGAATCAATGACCACAAAATTCAGAGTCTTTGTTTTCTTCCTTAAAATCCAGATTTGAAGTAGCTTTGGGCTAAAACAACAACTTTGTTTCATAATTACAGGAAAGAAATTGCAGACTTTCAACAGCAGAAAGCCCAAGAACTGGCTGAAATAGAAGAATATAAAAAAAAGGAAATTAAAAAACTACAAAAGGAGCGTAAAGTTTTTGAAAAATATACCACAGAAGCTAGAGCAATTCCAGATAAAAAAGAACGTGATGAAATTCAGGTATGAAAATGTTATTCTTCTAGTCCACTGTAATTAAGTTGTAAGTTTTTATTCATGGTAGTGGATCAAAGTGGAAACTAGAACTGTACTTGAGTTTTATTCTGTCTGTAACTGTTGTACAGTAAATGTAGTAATCTTCCACAACTTTCAAAGTTATATTTTGTTATTACTTGTAGGTCTTTAGGTATCAGAGATGTAAGAAACAAGATCTGTTTGCTCCTTTATTGTCAGTATGTGTGGTACATGAGATGTACAGACAAGTTGTATTAAACTCCAGTGACTGAAGCTGAGTTTATAAAGTTGGTAAAATAAATAATAACTCTTCCAGGAAAGAAAACTTCTGCCTTTCACTCTCTGCCCCATTAAGCTGATCTTATTTTTTTGCCACTCTTGTGCATTTTTTGTGTGCTTGTATTTCTATTAGAACATTAAAATCTTTTAATATATTAAAAATGAAAGCTCTTTTATAAACATGTATTTTCCTAAGTCTTTAAAACAGCAGATTGTAGAGTTACAGGAAGATTTAAAACGAAAAGAAGCGAAATGGTCAACAACCCATCGACGCCTGAAAGATCAAATAGAAGCTTTAGTAAATGAGAATACGGAGCTAAAAGAGGAAGTCAAAATTATGGAGAGGTTTCGTCTAGAAGCCTGGAAGAAAGTAGAAGCTGCTGGAAGCAAGAAGAAAATAGAAAATTCTGGGATAACTCTAAAAAGAGCAGAATCTGTAAGTTATTAATCTTGGTGTTTTAAATTAATCTGTGTGAATACTCTGAGTTTTGGATCATAAACCTGGAATCCAATAGCTACAACCTAGATGTTTACTTTTAGTTTACTGATCTTGAGACTCCAGTCGTGGTGGCAGACACATATTTTTCTTAATGTCACATTGTCTCCAAATGTGAATGTTCACAATGCGCAGCATCCATTCTGTTGAGGAACTAATCTTAGAAATTAAAAATTAAGCAATTATAAGAGAAAAATCTTAGATCGGATCTAACCTGTGAACCTCCGCACCTTCAGGATCAGCCAGGCAAACCAGGCAGTTCACGACTGTCTAAAGCAGTTACATTTATAAAGCAGTTATAGTTAGTGTTGAAACTGTAACTATTATTCTGGATTGCTTGCACCAAATTAACATTCTCTGTTGTTGGTAGCCAGTCCCAAAGTATAGCTTGGGCTATGTCACACAAGCCCTTCTGCTGACTATATCTCAAAAATGTCTAGTTGTGAAGAAAACTTCTAGTAAATTTCATGTCATGGTGTATAAATTTTGTTGCTGATGTATAAACAGTTATGAATGAATGTCATGTAAACCACAAATAACTTCCTTTCTTTTAGTGCCTACCAAATAGAGGCCCAAAAAGTCAAACTGCATCTTTGCTTCCTCCGGTACAGAAGTGCAGCAAGATAAATGGCAAAAGTTATTCACAGGCAAAAGGTATGTTTGTCTAATCAGAAAATTCTGCTACTCTTTAAAAGAAAATTAATCTGAATTTTTGCTTTTATTAAAGAGTGCATTACCATATCAAAAGTAGACAGAGAATAGTCGTAATGGACTTGAGCACATGGATAAATACCTCCCAGGGTAAGATTCTGGAGAAAGCTGTGATGAGACCATTCTGTTCTTCATGGTTGGTGCTCTGGAGCATACCAGAAGCTGCATTCTGTAATCCAAAATGGCACTCGTTGGTGTTCCCCAAGATGTAGATGTCTATTAGATGGCTGTGGTGATAGCATTGGAACTGCCGTGTCTCCTCAGAACTTTCTGTTACCGGGATCTGTAATCATACTAGCAATGTTGTAGCGGGGGTGTTCCTTGTTCAGAGTTAGGAGTGAATGCTGTTGGCAGCTATACCCCTTCCTAATGAATAATCCCGTATGGGAAGTAACTGGAGGGTACTTTTCTGACACCTCTGACAGCTCAAGCTGTCGTCATGTTATCTGTTAAGAGGAGCATGTTCCAGAACTGAAGCCCTTGCTGGTTTTATTTTGGTAGTCTTTCTGGCCTGCTAGGAAAGACATGGGAAAAGTCTGCTACTCTATTCCTGTTAAAAGGTTATATTAGTCGTCTATTATTCATTATAAGCATGACTAATAATGTTGTCTAGATCCCTAGGGGTGCATGTGGAAAATTCCTTTGTAAATCTACAGTGATGAAATAGGAGAGAAAGTGCAGGTGTTATACCTGTTGCAGTGATTCTTCAGTTGTGGCTTTGTGCTGACACATGAAGCAATGACATACCTGAGCCAGCTGGCTTATGCTGGTTCTTTTAATAAGAATTGTAGGTGTCCTGTACAGCTTGACCTCATATATAACACTAAGCTGTCCAAATTAACTGTATTACATGTGTCTCAGTAGGAAAACTTGCTACAACACCTGCATCAGGACCCGCTAGTGACAGAAGCAACTCTGAAGCAATGACAGCACTAGAAGATCCTTCTAGGACTTCTATGGTAGTAAGTCCTGTGTGTTGATTTGTTTTTTGTTTTTTTTTTTTTTTTTAAGGGGGAGGAAAAAGCCTAAAGTAAAAGATAGTTACTTGTGCTTAGATGAGTCATCTGGAGGGTGATTGGTCAAGCTGTTGACTCACCTTATGTTCTTCAACTGCGATTTTATTGTCATAGCAGAAAATGGCTATGTAGTAGTCCATGCAGACTGTTTTACCTGTGTCTAGTAGTTGCAACACTCTGGCTGAGGAAAGAAAATTAATCTCCTCCTTCCTTGAATTTCAAAAAATGTTTTACCTTTTGAGAGAGGGGAAAAAGATGGATGTTTATATGCTCCATGTAGGGTAACCATGCAAGAATCTTTTAAATAGTTGAATCAATTCTTGCATTAATTGCTGTGGATAGAATTCAGGCTTTATGAAACTTTATCAGTTGTTTCATTACCTTGACATGGATGACTTAAGGCAGTTGAACACCATGCTACAACACACCACTGAACTCCACATCCAGACTACAGCTGACCACAGACAACCAATTATTGCTGAGTCTCAGTGTCTTACCGCTTTAATTATACTAGGAGTTGCATACAACCCACATTATGTTTATGTCTTCCTTCCCTGATGCTCCTTGTTTCCTAAAATACCTGTGAACCTAAGGAAAAAAAATTGTATAAAGACAATGGTCAACTTGAGTTTATGCTTATTGTTGTCACTTCAGGACACCTCTTCTAATGAAGCTCATGTGTCACTAGCCTCTGGACAGGCATATACAGACTGTGACGAGGTACAAAGAGAAACTGCTTATCCTGATGGAAAGGTAAAATGAGCTCTGCACTCTGAAATTCCACAAGACAGCTGTTGTGAAAGAGGAATGAGTGTGATGGCTCAATACTGACCTCTCTGTAATGTATTCATTAGGTTGAAAAGGTCTTGAAAAATGGCTGTCACCTCATATTTTTCCCCAATGGGACATGCAAAAAAGTGGGTTCTGATGGGAAGACGTTAACTATAACCTTCTTCAATGGGGATGTGAAGCAGGTTATGCCTGATCAAACAGTCGTATGTATCCTGCATCTTCTGCATTTTTCTATAAATATTTATGCACATCTAAAATTTCTCACTAGTCATGTTAAATCTGAACTGTTTTCTCCAGATTTATTATTATGCCGATGCTAAGACTACACATACTACATACTCTGATGGCTTAGAGGTCTTGCAGTTTTCAAATGGACAAATAGGTAAAGAAATCATCCAGCCCAACAAACTCAAAATTGCTGCCCGTATCTATACCTGTATTTATGTAATAATAAGCATACTGTCTCAAAATATATTTCAGAGAAGCATTATCCTGATGGCAAGAAAGAAATTACCTTCCCTGATCAAACTATTAAAAACTTATTCACGGATGGGCAAGAAGAAAGTATCTTTCCAGATGGTACTATTGTTCGTATTCAGCGGTAAGCATTACCTTTTTAGGCGCCCTAGCCTGTTGACAGGAAAGGGGCAGTTAGGGCTCACTGGTAGAGGCTGTATGTGGTGACAGATCTATTTCTAGATTTGAATATACTGTACTGTGAACATGTAGTTACTGTTTGGTATTTTTTTTTTTTTGTAGCTTGGAGGAGACATAAAGACTGAGTGCCTGTGTGTATTTTCTCATACCCTAGCCTGAGAGGTTTTTCTGATTTGTGCATAATTCTAGAGAACATGTGAGAACATAGTTGATGTAGCAAGCAGGTCTGACAGCTAACTGATAGGACTCAAAACATTAAGTTTTAAACTTTGGAATGTTGCAGCAATAGGTTTAGTGCAGAGAAAGCGTGGTAGAGGCTCTCAGGTACAAAGAAGTCACGTCAGTTTTGCAGAAACAGGTTTTTGACTACCAGCCAGCTGGGATGATATTTAACAACACAGGCTTTTCACAAATACTGTGTTTTTGAAGTTCTTCCTTCATTTAGGCTTGTGTATTTAATGCTTTTTCTGAGATTAAGCTTAAGCCTATGTACAGTTCTGACATTGATTTTTTTTTTTTAATACTTATATACATTTATTTAATACAGAGATGGAAGCAAAACTATAGAGTTCAATAATGGCCAGAGAGAACTACACACATCACAGTTCAAGAGACGGGAGTATCCAGATGGTACTGTCAAGACTGTTTACATGAATGGACAGCAGGAAACAAAGTATGTCTCTGGCAGAGTAAGAGTAAAAGACAAGGATGGTAATATTATCATGGACACTAAGTTGTAGGTAATGTCAAAACTATTGGAATTGTTAGCACATCATCAAAAATAATGTACATTCCTGTAAACAAGAAAAGAAACCCCTTTAAGTTTGTTGTGTATATACTGTTTATAGTTTTCCTGAAATAAATTTATTTTTCAGTTGGTGTTAATACATCAGAGCTTTTTCTGATTTTTTTTTCCCATTTCTACTTCTGTGTAGCAGTTTATTCAGTATTCTGTCATGTGTAGTTTAAAGGGTGGTGTTTTATTTTTAAATCCTCAGCTGTCAGTAAAAATTCATCAAACAGCTGCAGATTACATTATTTTAGACATCTAAGAAGAAAGACTCTTTAATCCAAAGTGAAGAGTTGAGCTGTTGGAACTCCCCCTGTGGTGAAATACAGCAGGTAGATAGATTCAAAGAGTCTGGTTATCAGTTCACTTACCGCTTGACTTAAGAATAAAGAAATGGCAGTATTACTTTCCAGTTAGCCTTAGGCTATTCTTCCCTCATGATCTTATTTTCAATTCGTCTCACAGTTAGGAGGCAACAGCATTAGCAGACCTCAAAGTCTGGTTCTGTAAACTGCTCTTCTATATTCATAAGGCTAGGGACAAGTTAATTCTCCAAACGACACAGAGACGTGGAGGGAAACACCAGAAATGAACTAAGGTCATCTCATCCAATTCTTCCACCTAACAGGCATTTTTAAGCTGATTTCTCTTCTACAATTCTGCAGTATCTGCAAGCAACAATCTACTCTTCATTGTAGTAGGTGCTGAAAAATTTCATTCTCTTGCACAGCAGAAGGTACTCACTGTGTGGTGTTGGGTTGATAGTTGGGCTTGATGATCTTAGAGGTCTTTTCTAACCTATGATTCTATGATTTGCAACAGCATATACCATGTCTGATTAATACCAGAATATGTACTAAAACTGTGAAAGGATCCTTCCACAGCTAGTATAGACAGGCAAGCTACCCTTGCAGCACAGCTGAGTAATAGGACTGAGGTCATGCTTTTGTGTGATCTTGGGGAAAATAAGGGTATGTGTGTATGTGCACAAACATGGGCACAAACTGAAACACAGGAGCTTCCCTCTAAACATCAAGAAACACTTTTTTACTGTGAGGGTAAACTGGTTGCCCAGAGAGGTTGTGGATTCTTTGTCATGCGTGTTTTTTCCTTGCTAATCCAGAAAAAATTCTCTATGGGGAAACTAAGGGGCTGAGCTTTAACTGTAAAGGATGTACTACACTAATACAGCAAAGACATCCAAAGAAACCTTACATGCTATAGCAGTAAAGGAAATCAAGATTTCAGATGAATGCTGAGCAAGCTCCTGTTTATTCCAAGACTTTCACATGAACAGTGCAGCTCCAGGAGTAGGAAGGAGGTGCAAGGACACCCAAAACACATCATCTCATCATGAGTGAAAACAGAAACCACAGCAGCAACACAAACATGTTCCAGAACAGATAGTAACACTCCCCCACCCCCAACTGTTCACTCCTGATTCCAGACTCTGGTACTCAAGAAGTCTGTCACCAAATATGTCTGAAACATAAACAAGAGTTACATCACAGTAATAAAACTATCATCTTCCCTCCAACTCTTCTGACAAGACACTAGAACAAGTCTTCCCATCATCAGCTTTTTACCTATTTTCTGCTACACATTCATTCCATCTATTCTTATGAAAAGGCTATCACAGAACAATGCTTAAGGCTCTAAGGTCAAGAGATTGAGATATGAATATATAGTTCCACTGCTTCAACATTCGAAAGTGTTGGGAACACTGTCTATCTATAAACATCACTTAGAGAAACACCTATTAAATGGGAGGGAAAACGACTACTTAGCAGAGTTGGGCAAGAAATTTGAAAATCCAAGTCTCCAGTATTCTCTGTAGACAACGCATACTGCAAACTTTTAATTTAAATACTCCATGTTTGACTAGATGTATGGACATCCATATGTTATCATGGATCTGTCTGAGAACAACTGGCACGGGACACTGAGATCAAATGCTGAAAATGAAGAAAAACAATTAATTTTGATTGTCTGGGCAGAGTGCACTGCCACACATGAAGTTACCTTCTTCAGTTACTAGCAGCAAAAACTCTGTTATATTGCTTTAGGGCTCTTTGTTTCAGTACCCGTTAATCTTTAAAGCTATATTGTGGGTTTCAGTAATGTGTATGTAAAGAAATTAAATTTTTTTAAGAACATTTTATTAAATAGTGGAAGTGTGGAC
Organism: Opisthocomus hoazin; assembly: GCF_030867145.1. NCBI lineage: Eukaryota > Metazoa > Chordata > Aves > Opisthocomiformes > Opisthocomidae > Opisthocomus > Opisthocomus hoazin. Next base: position 22,791,383 of record NC_134414.1, on the reverse strand, counting down.
AGAAGGGATTTTTTTTAAAACAAGTAAATTCTAGTTGTCAACATTACTGACAGTTTAGACTTTGCTTAAGACTTCTGAAAGTTTTGCAACAGTATGAATTTGTAGTTCATGTTCACTGTACTTACATGTCACTCATCCAAATCTGCAAGTCCCATTTCTATCAGTTTCATATGAACCAGACTTTTGTCATCTTCATATAAATAAATAATGACTTCTGGTGAAAGAGCCTGAAAACCAGAAGTTAACAGAGTTTTGACAATAACAGATTTAAATCTCAAGCTAACCAATAGTGAAAGTTATTTTCCTGGCTATACTCACTGCCTAAAAACTATGAATATACAAAAAATATTTGTTATAAAGTGAGTGAAACTGGTTTTAAAATAACAGGATTGCTCACAAACTTTTTGTTTGCAGCATTAAGAGCACTGTGTGATTTTCTCTCTTCATCAGCATTCTTTCATGGCAAATGATTCATAATTTTAAATTATGAGGGTTCACAGTAAAACAAATAGAAAGCAGACTGAGTGCTACTAAGAATTTTAAGCTGAGCAAGAACTAGGAGAAAAAAAAGAAAGTGTTTCTCACAAGTACGGAGGCATGGAGCTGTTTTCCTTCAACGCACTCAGTCATAGCCCACAATGCTTCCACACTCCATTCTGGGGAACAAGGAATTCTTGTCATGTTTTTGTCATATAGAGCAGGTTTAAATCCAGCCAACACAGCTCGCACTGCCTGAACAGGATACTTCAGCAGATGATAAGGTATGTGACGCAATCTAGAACAAAAACGAGAAATGTTTGCCTGCAACAATCCACCTGTCAAACTAAACTGTCAGTATGGACATAAGGATAGCTTAATGGTTCATGCAGCAGATTTACGGTGTGGAAACTGGAATCAGAGTCCCTGTTCTGCAATAATATACAGTGTCAGACCAAACAATTCAGCAGGAAGGGCTAGGCCTTCTGAAGACTTCAGCACAGCAACTATCAAGAAGCAGGCCAGTATCATACAGACCCCTTAGCCCACCACGCACACCGGCTCCCCGTTACAATGCCTGGGAGGAATCTCAAGTGCCCAATGCAGTTTTGAGCACAGGAACACAAGGGCAAGTCATCGCAATGCAGGCTCCAAATCTGGTGTGTCTGGAAAAATAACACAGACCTTTGTGGTCCAAAGTGCTTCATGCCTGGATGTGCTCTAGACACACGACTGGAAAGAGGTACCTTAGTTTTATATTATCATCTCCCCAGTCTTCTGTCTTTCTATCCCAGAAGCAAGGGAGTGGGGAAGCAGAGCAGGAAGTGCAATCCTGAAATAAAATGCACACTCTCTCCCCCGTGACCCTAGTAGTCCATGAAGCAGGAAATCTGTTCAAATCCCCTTTGCAACTCATCTTCAGCAAGGACCTGTAGATTCCTCAATGAGCTCAAGAGCATGTCAGCGTGATTAAGCAATATATATGAAGTGAAAGTGCTTCAAGAGAGAAAATTCAGACAAGCTTAGGGGACCCTAAAAGCCTAGGGTGTTTGAGACAGTTAGCTGCGATCTCTGTGTCAGCACAGGAGCAGTTGCTAGAGCGGCTCAGCACCAGGCAGAACAGGGATCTGAACAGTGATCTGAACTTCCAATTTCCACACAAGCAGCATGGGGTATGTCGCACTCGGATACTCCCGTATCTTATTCCCCAGCTGTCTTTTATGGAGATTTCAGTCACACAGGATAAGAGGATTTGTTTGTACACCTGGAGGGTGCAGTCTCTGTTTTGTGTAAGCTTCTTGGGTGCAAATGCAGATTATAAACTTGAGCCTACTTCACAGGTTAAGTAACCTGAAGATAACAGAGAAATGTGGTAGTATAATAATGGGCTTCTCAGACCAAGCTGAGAAAGAGAAGGAGGTGCACAACCCCATACCACGCAGACAAAAATTATTTAGCCAGCCAACCAACTTTCTCTCCAATTGAAATCTAATGCTAAATTATTCTAAATATGTAATCTATAAAAATAGTAACAAATGTAAAAATACATACACTTTTTATAAGTACGTATTTTGTAACACAAGTGTATACATACATACACACATTTTACATGCGTTTTTTTCATCTGTATTTACCTGCTTGTTGGGACAACTAAAAAACTACCATAGTCAACGAACTGAACCAGGATCTTAACGGGGTGAAATTCTTCAACAGAGAGGAGCTTTGCTCTATACCATAAACCATCCTGGTATTCTACAAGGCAAGGCATTTCTGTAAAAAGAAAAAAAAAAAACACCACCACCCCAAAATACATTCACAGTGCAGTACAAACTAACTGAACTTGAAAATACTTTTTACTTCGTGACCAAGATTAAGATTTTTTCTTCCCTCTCTAATTCATGCTACTCTGTTGTTCTATGCATCCTCTCTGAACTCCAATTCACAATCATCAGTATGCAAAGTCAAGTTTCTCTACCTCACATAGCAATGATGAGAATTAACAGAAAATTGCTTGGTAAAGATAGTGATCCAAACTGTTTAACGTTTAAACTTTTCAACTTTGACTCATGTGCACATTTCAGTTAGTAAACAGATTAATCTGTAAGAGAACAGACAATAGTCTGGAGGACACAAGGCAGACACTGCCTAAAATCTCAATCAGAATTCTACTAGTTGACAGAACCAAGTACTTGCAATAACTGGTTTCTTCACAAAGTTCTAGACCCACATACTTTATGTTATTTTAGGCCCAACAGCAGTGGACAAGAGAAATAAAGCCCATCTTTTGCTCAAACTGAGAAATCCAGAATTAAAGTGATGCTCTTTAGGGCACATAATTTCTAACTCTTGCTAACATGACTTTCTGCGCATAACTTGTGCCTTTTGAATATTTAATAGCAAGATTTTCACACTTACAGCTTCAGTGACAGTCACCTTAAGGGAAAAGTTTTATTTTTGCCATATGCAACTGAACTCAGTTCATCACCTTAACAGGTGTCAGAAGTCTGAGTTCTTTCTGTCATTTTCCAGTGTAGCAGAACAACACAGACGTCTCAATTTCATGAAAAGTAAAAACATGATTATAGAATAGAAGAATCATTTAGGTTGGAAAAGACCTTTAAGACCACCAAGTCCAACCGTAAACCTAACACTGCCAATTCCACCACTAAGCCATGTTGCTAAGCACCACCTCTACAGGCCTTTTAAATACCTCCAGGGATGGTCACTCAACCAACCTCCCTGGGCAGCCTGTTCCAATGCCTGACAACTCTTTCAGTGAGGAAATCTTTCCTAATATCCAATCTAAACCTCCCCTGGCACAACTTGCGGCCGTTTCCTCTCATCCTGTCACTTCTTACTTGGGAGAACAGACTGACCCTCACCTTGCTACAACCTCCTTTCAGGTAGTTGTAGAGAGCAATGAGGTCTCCCCTGAGCCTCCTTTTTTTTTTTACACTTCTGATTATAGTGTATATGATTATAATGTAGTGTTACTCCTTACTCTCCAAGTTTTATTTAAAGATACAGAGAAATATAATTATTCCTATTCTTCAGAAATAATTTCAGGCTTTGTACATCCACATTAAACAACAGGGAAAATAAACACCCTAATATACCTTTTTGGAAGTGTGTTAGAAGAGGAAGAGACTCCACACTTTCATTGCACCATTTCAGGGCTTCATCAAGGCTCTCCAACTTTGAGTCACAGTTGGCATCTCCCTCTGTGCTAGACTGCTTCATAAGGTTCTTGGAAGGATCAACACAAATATATACCTAGCCAAAGAAAAGGCTCTCACATTACAACTTTTGCAGATGACTTAGAACCTCCAAATTCCATCAGTGATCAAGGATTATTAGAAGATTACTTGCTCCCGTCTTTGAAAGGTTCAGCATGTCCTTGCTCCCTTTTCTTCTTTCCTCAATTTATGAATAATTTCATATCGACGCAAAATTTTCTCCAAAGGCAGAAGAGAGTCATCATTTATTCACATTGTATTTCAATGTTAAAATACAGAATGAACAGAACACATACAGTAGCAAATACACCCATATAAGATTTCACAGCTGTATTCTTAAGATTCCTTCTTCCTGCTACATGGTAAATAATCTCATTTCATAATATCAAACCAAAGATTAATTTTGAAGTTACTGAAAGAACTTTTGAAATGATGTTTTGTTTGCTATGCAAAGACATTCCATTCACACAATTTACAACTGGATTATCAGTATAATGCTGTAGGTCAAGGAAACAAAAGTTTAAACAACAGGCACAGGCGAATTAAAATGTACGTAACAGCTTCTAACTGAAATGCCTTTATTTAAAAAACATACAGAGCCATTTCAGAACATTACGCTACGTTACTGACAGTCCAAACAAATTAACCAGTGGGTTATTATTTTTTCTAAACTCAGCAATATATTTCACTAGTCAGGACGAAAATTAATTTTCATTTTCCAATTTTTACACAATATAATCAAGCCACAACCCCATCATGCAAATGTTTCTTAAATCTACAGGAGTCCAGAGCAGGCTCTGGTGTCAACGATTATATACCACGTTCAAAAGCAAGAGTTCAAATAATTTGCACAAAATGAAGCAAAAAGTATTCATTATAATGTTTCTCCTGTAAGCGGAAACAGAATACACTATCTAAGAGAACCCCTCTTCTAAGATACCAGAACACTTCCATCTTGTATTTAGTTAAAACAGTTGTATATGTACACTATACAACCTTTTTTTGAAGATGTGTATACTCAAGTGAATTAGCGGGGTGAATTTATATTCGACCATGAAGCTGAATTTAAAGCAATCACTTCAGTACTATAAACTCTAGTATTTGGTTTACAGATTTAGCAAAACAATGAACACAAGCACTTCAGTGTAAATGAATCCAGTTAGATGATGTTAGATTTTGTAACATGATCAGCTTCTCACTGCTTCCTGTTCCCTTTTTTCATCATTCAACATTCAAAGTCCACATATGAATCTTTTATTTTATCAATGAACATCATATTCTGCTTTTTGCCTGGGACACTACTAGAGTGAAGCTGTGTGGGTTTACACAAAAATAAATTATCAATCATGGACCAAAGACAGTAAAATACAACTGTAACAGCCACAAAATCTTCACGTTAATGTATAACATTTCAGTAATTTAATTTTTGGAGCATAAAGAAGAGAGAAATCATTACTGTTCTGCCAAGTTAAAATCCAATGGCCTATTTTATTATCATACAAGGTAAGTACCAGACTGCAGTATTGTAATTCTTGAAGGAAAATGGTCAGTATTTATTTCTCTGCCCCCACCCAAGAGGGTATTTCACATTAAAGTTAATTCAGATAGTTGCACTGCACAACTACCTGTTTCAGTAACTCAGTAGCATTTTTCAACCTTACTATTAATTTTTTGTACTATCTAAAATCATTAGCCACAATTTCCTTTTTATCAGCATGATGAGACCACAACATTTCCTGTCTGCAACATATATGAGATGTTTACAAAACATACCTCCTTAGGGGACACCAAATGGGTAACTCTGACAGGAAAGGTATCTCCTGGAACAGGTAGTGGTGGCAACAAGTATGACGACAAAGCAGGAAAGTCTCCTTCAAGTAGCTCCTAGACCAAAACAGACTTTACTCAAGCACCATATTTAGTAACAAAATGCAAACTAGCTCTGCTATGATTTCTGGTTCAAAGGAGTTATCTAATAATGTAAACAGTGTGTCCTTGATGAAAAAAAAATTAATCAACATTTCCTTTCAACCATTATTAGATTTTTCAGAAAGTTTCAGCTAAAAGGTAACACAACAGAACTAGTTAATTAACACTTTTAAAATATAAATATATTTGAAACGGTCCTAACATACTGATTTGCTAACTTGATTGCCATTAATTCAAAAATGCATTAAATACGGAATTCCCTTCAAAAAGAGAAAATATTTAGAAAGAAAAACTGAAATAATAGCAATTAATTTGCACAGATTAACCTGAATGTCATGCCCAATGTTACTACAGTTTGCCAAAGCAAGTTATGCCTTAAGAGAAAGGCAAAGGATAATTTAACTCCTTAGCCACCAGAATTATCACTCCTTCAAAAAGCTAACAGAGTTTGCAATGTACAAATACGTATTTTCTCAGTAGCATAGCATGCTCCAGTGTGCCATGTTCTAGAAACATGTATTTTACAATTTCAGTTCTACAGCCATCAACTCATTTGGTTCACAACAAAAGAAAGCTTGGTGCATTAAATTATGCCATCTTAAAGATGTACAGCATACAGCTCAGCTGCATCATAGGTCACAAATACATCTCCTATTCTCTCTTGTACTTTATTATGACACATAACAAAAGGTACAATTGCTCTAAAATACATTGTATTTTTACACATTTACTTTATGAAGAGTTTTCATTATGCCCACAACAAAAAGAAATGGTCTGTAGTCAACTGCTGTAGAAAAAGTAATTCTAAAAATTTGTTAGTTAAGCCTGAGCTCAGAATGAAGAGATTAAAAACTTGTCTGTCAAATGAAGCAAGGTCATAGTCTCTCCATGCCTAAATATATGAGCACAAGGCAACATCTGGCTACTCAGCAGCGAAACAAACAAAAACAAACAAACCAACCCCATCTTCCAAAAAGCCAAATCAAAAACTACCACAGTATAATGGTCTTACATACACAGGTTAGCATGCAAGTGAGTGTGTATAAACACACATATATGTACACATACACCTAGAATGGGATTCACTGCTCTAAGATCACCACTCTTGTTGGAAAGAAAAATACATTGGCAGGCTTAAACAGAATTATGAGAAAAACACAACAACCAAGCCTTAGTAATTTAAATAAACCTGATCCTCAGATTTCAAGAAAAAAAATTAAATACAGAGAAATTATTTATCTCATTTTTTTGTGTTAAGACAATGAATTTTGGTGAAAATTTCAACACCAGATGAATATCCCAGACACCTGGAATGAAGAACCTTGCTAACTCCCTTGGATATCATTAGGTTTATGCTGAAACACTTTATTAAAATTACTTTTGAATATTTCCATCCTTGGATACGCTTCTACGATTAACTAATCCCGTCAAGTGATAAAAATACTACTCTATTCCCATCCTTTTAAAGTTTTAGAGGAACACAAAAACTAATTTGACTTTATACAGAAATGCAAAAATCTCTTTTCATTAAGGAGTCCAAGAACAAATTCTAGGCAATCTACTATTCCATACAATCTTACCAACACGTATCTACACTTTTCACACTACAGAGCTGTTGTGTGGGGCAAAACCACAACAGCTGTGTACTTATTCTTACTGCTGTTTACATCACAAAACTGTACAGAAATATAAAAAGAAAAATGTATATAAAAAGAAGTAACAAATCACCAAAGGTCACCACAAGCAACTGAGTAATCGTTTCCATGTCAGAATAATAACAGCAAGAGACACACACACAAAAATCTCACCAGCTCTCGTATATCCTCACAATCTTCAGCAACACAGTACTTCTGGTATGCCATGAAGGAAGAAAGCGACATTCCACCAAAATACAAGTTGATGGACAATTTGCCCCATGGGTTATCTGGTAATTCCTACTTACACAAGACAAAATGAGATTGTCACAGTAATAGCATGACTGAGGTTTTAGAAATAGCGACCAGGAAATTCACACCTGTCATTTCCTATATGCACTATACTCACTCAAAGATGCAAACCCAGTACCAATGGCTAGGAACATCAGTTATGACACAAATAGAAATGTATCTCTTTGGAATGGCAGCACTGACTACTCCGTGTGACACTGAAACATTATCCCATGTTTGCTCACTTAACAGCAAACCCTTCTCTTTCACAATTTATCATTAGAAATTAAACCATCTGAAATTGCAGGTTTTCAGAAAGACAGATTGTTTCCCTATAACATTAATATATTAATTTAAGCCTGTCCATACTTAATTATGCCAAACTGTAATCGCTTAAAATTGATTTTAGAAGAATTTATGCTGTTGGTAAGTAAACTGCTTGTCAGAATGACACCACAGAATACAACAGGACCAAAAATATTAATACCTCTAAAGGACAAATTTAAGGCCTGAAACTATGATAAAGGTAAAGCCATAGGAGAAATAACTTTAGCTTTGGATTTTGTTTTGTTTAAGAAATAAATTTACTGCTATACCCCTTCAACTATTATTCTTCATGCGAGTTAAAGGGGAAAAAAAAAAAGAGAACAAAAAGCAAGCCTCACTCCACATCTATGAATAAATTAAGCTACCTGAACATGTATTTCAACCTCTTCATTTGTCAGTAGTTCTTGAAGGCAATCTACTGCATCCTGCTGCCAAACATTTCCAACCTATTTCGTGAAAAGAAACCTACACACATGAAAATGCTGACAAGTAATGCTCTTACTCTTCGTAACATAGTAATACGTGCCTATTATTGAAAAACGTATTTGAAAACACGTATCATTAGTTTGATTTGTCTACAACAGTTTAAACATGATCTGCTATTTCATACACTAGAATTTACTGTGTGACAAAGCCAATCAGCAATTTTCAGATCTTGATGTGGCTTAGAGATGCTACTTGCCAAGTCTAACCTTTACTAAATACCTAACAATGTATGTGTGCACAATTATTCAAAGCATAACCCAAAGATACAGAATTGCACTCAAAGAGAATATAACAGACAACAGAGAACACAGGATACTTTAAATACTTCTTTTATTCCCTGCAATATCTGTTTGCCTCCCAACCCGCAGGCTTATAAGCCTGCCTGTCTTAATCTATCAGTTGAACTGCTTCCAGCAATAAAAAGGTTTTCTTTAAAAATAAATTTAGAAGTAAGCTAGTCATTTCAGTAATTCACATTTACTAAATGCACTATTCAAATCTGAGTAAGATGTGATATATGAAGACATTTACATATCAATTACTTACTAACAAAACCCCCTAGAATAATTCACTTGTGTTAGTTTAGCGTAACAGATTGTTTCCCACACAGCTAAGTTCAGAATGATAGAAACACTTTTGCAGGACCTGAAGATTTGCAATTTTCTGGCCATTTTGCATTAAGAAATCCAGGCCTTATTTCTTGCTGCTGCTATTCAAAATGAACTACCACTCCAGAGTATCATCCTGCCAACTACTGCAGTGTCCTGTCTCACAAAGACTTAATTCCAATGACAGCTGCTTTTGAAGCATGGTCATTTCATAAAGCAACCTGGAATTTCCTGACAAAAGGCTGCCTTGCTGAAGAAATGACCTTCATCAGCTATTCTCAGAATCCTCATAGTGAAGAAAAAATACCAGCAATTAGTTTCAACATTTGTATGACTAAACAGTGTATCAATTTGAGTAACTACCTACTAAACCATCTTCAAATTTACGATTACTCACTGGTATTGTCTTGTAGAGCTGACATGGTATGCAAAGTGGAGGAATACCAGTATACAATGTAGTTGGATACAGATCACACCGAGGAATCCCCTCTATGCAGCCATGGTCTATGTACTGTACCTGTATGAAAAGAAAAGCTTTCCTGAAATAATTCCTGTTTTCTAAGTCAAGTTTAGTAAGAGAAAGCATTCATTTACAGCATTCACTTTTCTGGAGGATAAAACAATGGTTTACTGGTAAGTAGGTGATGTGACAACCTGGAAATGAAGGCAAGAATTAGAAAACTGGTATGTCACATTAGAAGTTCAGTTTTTAAACTCGTCTTGCAAGAGATCCTACTTATTGTGGAATAACCTACATCAGTTTAAAACTGAAAGAAATGAAAACACTGTGAACACGGATAGTGTCAGACTTGCAAGTGTACATTATAAAAGCACGAGTGGACTCAAGAATCTGTAAGATTAATTGCCAGTTAGAAAAACTAGCTCTATACCTGTGCAGCAGAAAGAATTCAAAACAAACAGACAGCGACTACTTTTTGGGTGGGGACAGCACGAGGGGAAGCTAAACCTAAATACTTTCAAAGCATTCCACATATGGTAACAACAACAAAAGAAGAAAAAAAACCTAAAGGGGACTACTTACAGGTGATCAAGAGTAGCTTTTTACTTAAGAACATTTATCATCACCAGAAAAACTATGGGAAAAGTTGTGACAACTGAAACAGGCAGATACAATTAATCTTTAACATAAATGTAAAAATCAGGACAGTTACCACACTTTAAGCAGAAGCAGCATCTGGACAGTCAGGTCAGCAGAACAAAAAAAGGTGTGATCATGTATTTATTTTAGAGGATTACATTATTTGGCTTTTGAACATACACGTGCCTATGTTCACACACACACAACATATAATCAAACTTACCTGGAGAGCACTACCACCGAGTTCTACAACTTTACCTCGATACCACATGGTATCTGCTCCTCTTACAACACACGCTTCTCCCTTTTTCCAGCAGTAGGGTTCCAGAAGATCAAGGCATTTGAAGTTACTTTGTATTTCAGTCATCAATTTGTTTAATTCAATTTCTGGGAGGGGGAAATGAATTGAAAAAAAAAAATCAAACCAGATTATAACCTATTAGCAAAAATTATTTCAATCACTAAAACCCAGCAGATTCATATGAAGACGTGTATAAACAGAAAATACACGTGCTGCTCAAAAAAGTTATTTTCCAATGCTGATATAATATGTATGTTCAACATCTAGTATATGCAAACAAGTTACTACTTAAAACAAAAAGTAAACTGAATTTCCAGTTGTGAAGCCATTAGTAATTCTGGATTCTAATCTCAGAGAAGAAATGTCTATAAATACAGGTGTCCAGAAGACTCTTTTCGGCTATAGGTACAGTTTACAGCAACAACTGCAAGAATAATAGAGTCTTGGGCAAGTAGGGTTACTGTACTTTAAATTTCAAAGTTTTATGATATGTCTAATAGTTAAATGTATTTGTAGAGTTCTTATACGGAAACATTTCTCTAAAGCACAATATAATATTATGGTACTGAAGACTGACACTGCCATCTGTCATATGAAAGTGTTCAGCTTTCAAATAGTACAAATAGAAAATACTAAGAGATACAGAATCTATCACAGTACAAATGAAGAGCCCAAGGAAACTGGGTACTGAGCTCACACTGAAGGAAAAAAATCCAGTAATATTTGAGAACCAGGCTAACTTCTGAGAATCATTATTCATTATTATTAGTAACATGTATCACAATCTCAGCACTATAATCACTTGGTGCTTTACCCAATACTGCCTAGAGAAGAAAGGTAAGTAACCTGCCCATCCAAGCACTTGGGGTTTTTTGATTTCTTGGGAGTGTGGAAGGACAGGAGAGCCGACTGATGGGTTTAAGTACAGGATGCCAGCTCCTGGGGATGTGGGTTTCCTCTGCCACAAAGGTGCAGGACCTCTCCCCACTGCCGCAGAGAAACAGGTGCATGGGCACACACCCCTCTCCCCCCACACCAAAGGCCTCATCACCTCCCAACAGCAATCCTCCCCAATAGGAATCTTCCAGAACTGTGTTCTGATACAGAACTTCTATACTAGAACACATATCTGGTATGTTCTGATATACCAGAGCTATCAGATTCATAGACATAAACATATTTTCTTCCATGCAATCTTACCAGATGATTTTGGTATTATATAAATAGTTCCATCATGTCCAACATAACTTACTACAGCTTGAAAAATTTTTGCTTCAGGTATACTTGGGGATTTATATATTTCATCCATTCCTGAACGAGGCAATGACTCATATGTTTTGCATGATTTTTGTTCACTCTCTGAAACAGTGATGTTTTCCTCTGGAGCAGCGCTGTTTCTCACACATGCAGTTTTGGAATTACAACCATCCAGTTGTGTGTTCTCTTGCTTAAACTGTACTTCAAGGTGCTCCTTGGAGACTGAGCATGCCACACCAGCTTTATCAGTGCTAGCAGATTCAACCAAATTGTATCAATACATTAACTGATAAAGAACTTGAGTAGTGCAAAAGAATAAAATCATAGAAGTAAAAAAACAAAGATGGCAAATGCTTGTTAAAATACTGTTAATTGCATCTAGCAACTTAGAGATCTGAAACGTGTAATGCATACGATTAATAATGCTATACTCAAATAAGTTTACTAAAGATGGAGTTCTGTTGCTATATACGCTGTAAAGAACAATCCAAATTTTTGTCTTACTTATTAGCTTACCACCCTGTGAATACAAGGGTCTGAAAGAATAAAAAAAGTATCCAAACCTTTTGTTTCTAAAAGCCAGACCCTTTTTAATAAGGTGTTCTGAAATATCAATCAATTGTCCTGTTTCATCTTTGCAAAGAATTTTCACAGGCAATGCACAAGCCCCATCACTTTCCTGCAAAAAATGAGAGCGCTAGACAACATATTACAACATACATTTGCTCTAAACTACAGACATGTTTTTCATTGTACTGACAGAAAATCAGATGTCATTGAACAACTGATGCCCACATCAGAAGACACAAAACTTATTTAATCCATGTCACAGTTCCCATCATTTTACCAACTGTTCTAAACACGACAGTAAAAAAGAGTAACAGAATAAAACCTTGCTCTTTCCTTAAGCTGTTATATTAGAATGAACTGCCAAATATTTACATTCCTCTAGCAGGAGCTTTAAATCCACTCATGAACAACTTTGCTCACCAATGCTTTTATTTCCAGACACACTGTAAAAACCTCACTGGCAGCTGCCAACTGACACTAAACAAATCAAAATCTCATAATAATTCATTTTCTTTTTTAACAGTGGAAGAAATCAGTCACTAATGACGTTCGTACAACACTGGACTCATTCTTTCAGTTTCTGAGGCTTGAAAACTAATATAGTACCTGCTGAAACTATTCTCATCAAGAACACGAGCATCTCGCTCATCTGTCCATAAAAGCTGTCAGCACCTAGTGATCCCAAAAACATGATTATTCTTCAGTAGCTAAATGTATCTAAGACTGTGTTGTTTCCATACTGGGTAGCCAAACTGCTCTAATGCTCCAGTGACCAATGAAAAGCAGAAAAAAGAAATCCCATCTTTTCCCCTACAGCAAACAGCAATCTAAGCAAGTTCCACTCAGGACTTTTTTGAAAAGTGAAAACATTCAGGAAAAAATGAAATTAACAGACAACCTCACAGAAATTATACAAATGCTGCTGGTTTTGCTTACAAACCTGTATGATTACTTTCACTTGTGCTCCAGTTAGGTAATAGGATAAACATTCACACACTGTTGCTGTCCACTGTGTGCTTCCACCTGTTGGTCTAACATAGAACAAATTATAATGTCCTTTAGTATAAGTGACGTTGGTATCTCCTGAGCTTAACCACAAACCCTTCCCTTTACTGAGATTTTGATTTTTTTGAAACTGTCTGAACTGTCAGGGAAAAAAGACAACGTCCATTACAGTCAACAGGAAAAGGAAACATCATCATCTCTGGATATATTAGACGGGAAGAATTCAAAAATATAACCCCAAAACTTCAAAACGAGGGTATGGCATCTGTCTTAACAACAAAACAAAATCCATATTTCATCTTCAAATTAGGCTTTTTATATTCTTTGTAATGGGTATTACAGACATGATTATTTTTTCTTCACAGTATAGACAGCACACAAACAAATGTCCAGGAGAATACCCCAGTTCTTTCTCTTATCTACAGTCTAGAAAAAAGAGACCACCTGTACATTTTCATGAGATCTGATTCATCTCAAATTCCGAGCCAAGTTAAAGCATTCAGTGAAATAAGAAAAACCTCTATCATCTGTCCAGTATTTTCTATTTAATCCTATAAATATTCTTTCTTTCTAAAGCATGATTTTTTCTTTACTGGTATATAGCATAACCCTTAGAAAAAAAACCCTTTATAAATCACAGCCACCATCCCATTTCTTCTTTATTCAAAAAGCAAACCACATCCAAATCTTAGACAGTCAGTGCTAATACCAGAAAATATTAAGTTATGTCATTATTGCATTTCTAACAGTGCTACTCAGTAAAAGGGGAAAGGCTACCTTATATCTGCCAGGGAACATTCTATTGCTAATGTCCTAATTATCTTCACATTTTCTTCAAGTTTTCTTAGACAGCTGATATCCACTGTTTTTTCAGCACCGGAATCATAAAGTATTACCTATTGCAGACAAGAAACACAATGAAACAGAAAAAAACTCTTTCTTAGTGTTATCTGTAGCAGATTATAATTCAAAGCATGTCTGAATAAGTAAACAGAACTCAAACAAACATTACCAGGATTCAACGAATGGCCTTTGCACTGAAGTACTCCATCACACAACACAAATGACTACCACAGCGTACTGAGAGAATAAAACACACAAATGTGCTCAAAGGGGGTTAAACAAATTTACAGAGGCTGTTACTGGAATATTTCTTTTGCCATGCCTCAGTTAAAACAGTGCATTTAAATTATTAAACCTAGAAACATTGAAATAGCTCCCCTCTACCCCTTGCTTTTTATTCTGAAGTGGTTAAATAGCTGTTTCAGAGCTCTTAGCCTCAGAAAGCAGATGATGCAAACCAGAAGTATAGAAAGTCCCACTTCTGCCTCTTACTAGCAAGACCCATGGGCATAATCTAATGATGGTGGAGAGAACCAATGGTAATCCAGTCCTGGATTATCTGTATGATTAAAAAGCCACTCTTACTTTTGAGTCAAGTAGTTATCTATTCACAAAATGCCTCTTCTGATGCACCTTATTCTTTTCAAATGAGTGCGACAAAACACGTTTAAAACAGCACTGTGTCAGAAGTTACTGTGGAAAATGTTACACCTACATAGCAGTGCATCACCATCAGTGTGAGGTTCAAACAACAGTATGACTACATGTGTTCCTGTGGTGTTGCACTCAGTTCAGTTGCCTCCATCTCTCAGCAAGGATCATGAAGTTTGAATTAATGTGACCCCTGGATTCACACATCTTCTGGAATCTAAGCTAAACTGTTGGACTATAGCTTGGGAATCCGTGCTATGCTGCAAAATGTAGTGTAAACACACACAAAATCAACCTCCTGAGCCTTCTTCAACTACCAGGTTCCCTGCTGAAGGCACCTGAGCTTTGATGAGACAGTAATCTTGTCAGCAGAATGCTGTGGTTTAACGTGGCAGCTGGCAACTAGGACCCAACAGCCACTCGTTCACCCCTCCCCTTCCCAGCAGGTGGGATGGGGAGGGGACATGGACAAAAGGTAAAACTCATGGGTTCAGATACACACAGTTTAATAAGACAAAGCAAATACTGATACTAACAATTATAATAATGCATATGCAAAGCAAACTACATACAATTTTCTCACCATCCGATGACCAATTTGCAGTCCTTCCCTGAGCAGTGCTCATGGAACCCCAAACTGAGGGATTTTGTGAATTTCCAAAACTCACGAAAAAGACCAAACTCCCAGAAAAGTTCAAGCTCCCAGACAAGAGAGGATTTGAACCCATGAAAACGAGAAGAGCCAAATTCCTGCCCCCCTGCCAACCCCCATTAATAAGCCAAGCATGACACCCATAGTATGGAACATTTCTGTCGGCTAGCTCGGGCTAGCTGCCTGGCTGGGCTCCCCGCCAGCTCTTGTACACCTGCTCATTAGCTGAATATGAGAAACCAGAAAAAAGTCCTTGATTTCATAGCGACAACTCAAAACATCAGTGTTATCAACATTCTTCTCATACTAAACCCAAAACACAGCAGCTACTGGGAGGGAATCTAACTCTATCCCAGTCGAAACCAGGACACAGCAATGTACAACGTAACTCAAACTTGAGGCTTTATGTGAAAATATTAACACAGAAGTAACAAGCAAAGATTTGACATTATTTTAATCAGTGAATGCTTACACACTTGAGAAATGAAAGTATGAGCCCTCTTATGGCAACAGGTTTACCTCTGCGCTTGTTTCAGACACAATCCTGCTTATCTCAGCTCTTTGCCACTGTTTCAAATCATGTACGTAAACAGCACAGTGCATACTACTTTCCCACTTCACAGACTGTGGTTGGGATTCTTTGTAGATGGCAGCCATCTTCTCCTGTAAACTAACATTCAAAAGACCACTTCTTAGTGGTAAAATATTATCCAGTGAATAAAGGGTTTATCTGGTCCATAACCACTTAACTAGCATGCAGGAAAATTCTAGTAACTGTTTGTAACAGACACACAGTATTGTAGTTTTTTTCATGACACGTTAGAAATACATGAAACGGAGCTTCAAAACACAGCAGTCCGATTAAAATTCTCTAAAACCATCATGTTTTCTTACAGAACAAAATTAATCTGAGTGATCCTGACCCATAGGTATAGCACCACTTGAAAGATATTTTCTCAACAACTTGAGTGTGGTACTCATTTAGTGTCATGACTAATCCAATGGGACTCTAGGTAGCTACAGACAAGAAGATAAAAAGATGAAAGAAGAAATAAAGAGGCAGAAAATAAGAAACTTGCGCTAAGCAATGGTATCACAGAATCACAGAATGGTACGGGTTGGAAGGGACCTCTTGTGGGTCATCTAGTCCAACGCTCCCGTTGAAGTAGGGTCACCTACAGAAGGTTGCACAGGACCTTGTCCAGGCAGGTCTTGAATATCTCCAGAGAAGGAGACTTCACCACCTCCCTGGGCAGCCTGTTCCAGTGCTCCGTCACCCTCAGAGGGAAGAAGTTCTTCCTCATGTTCAGACGGAACTTCTTGTGCTTCAGTTTGTGCCCATTGCACCTTGTCCTGTTGCTGGGCACTACCGAAAAGAGTTTGGCCCCATCTTCCTGACACCCACCCTTCAGATATTTGTAAGCATTTATAAAGTCCCCTCGCAGCCTTCTCTTCTTCAGGCTGAACAAGCCGAGCTCCCTCAGCCTCTCCTCGTAGGAGAGATGTTCCAGTCCCCTCACCATCCTCGTAGCCCTCATATGTGCATTTAACGGTCTTCAAACAGTACACACTACTACCTAAATGTTACCTGAATAGCTATCAAAGGAAGGTTGATACGCTATGTCTAGAAATTGCCTTCAAACTTTCCTAACACCATATTAGAATCACGCTGAAAGAAATAACTTGAAGTTCCATAGCTCAGGATATCGGTATTGTTTAACAAGATTTCTAAAGAAGGAATGAGGAGGAGAAAGGAGCGAGCAGAAAGATTTAATCTTTCTGGACAGTGCTGCATTTATCAGACTTACAACAACAGCTTACAACACTAAAACTGATTTGAAATAGGAGTTAGATCATGTACTTAATTTGGAATCACAAATATTTAATAAGCCACAACATAGAGCCAATCTGTCTTTGGTTCCTACACTTTCCTCAACAAAGCAAGACACGTCAACCAGAGCCAAATGCAATCTTCATCAATAGTTTTTTCTAAACTATACTTCACCAGTTTGTAATAAGAATGCCTTAACTCAACAGAAGTTCTCTGAATTTTAGTACCTTTTCAGTACGCTTTCTGATGACAGCCACTGTATAAAAATTTTACTAGGAGACACAACATGACTAATTCTCACTTGAAGCTCTTTCTTACAAAGCGATTTGTAATCTCCTTCATCCACAGATTCCAGGTCTACAGGACTTAAAGCTTCTGAAGTTTCAGGAATTTCTTCTAGAGGATCATCCCATATTTCATTGGGCCTTACAGCAGTACTTTCAGTGTACCTGTAAAGAGCATAAAGTAATTAGAATGGAAAGTTTAAACACATTTTAAACAAAGTGAAAAAGAACTCAGTAATCACAGTTCAACATGACAGGAATCATTCAACATGAAGAAGCATGAAGAACAATGAGTAACTTCGAAAAGCAGAAAAACACCCCAGTAAAAGACAAAAACATTTCTGAATGCTGCTTCTGAAACACTCATTATAGCAATTTATTTTTATTCTCCTTCAGAAGGTATCTTTGCACATTCTATGGACAGATGAAAGCACTATGCAATATAGACTGCCAGCAGAAAAACAAGCCTGACACAGATTGGCTGCCAAACGTTAATGTTTGTGTCTGTCTTAAAATACATCAAATTACTAGTATCATGCTTCTGGAAATCAGTGCTGCCTCTGAGTGAAAGCTGAAATATTCAACTTTTAAGAAGTGTAAATTTTCCTTTCAGAAGTGAAGAATATTAACATTAGTGAAACATTTTACCTTTCCAGCATTCCCTGAGGATACAAATACAACACAACTCGTGCTAGCACTTTCCTAAGTAGAGAATGAAGTACGATTATAGTAACACCTCAACGAAAACTTCTTTAAATTGTGTGAACTGGATAGAATAAAGCCCAACAGCAACCAAGAGTTGGCTGGTATGTGTTTTGAGCCACAGCCCAGCTTACTACAAGCCTGCACGAACTGTGCCAACTAGAGACGTGAGAGATTGCAGCTTGAAAAAAAACCTGTTAATGCAAAAGAACTGGCTTTTTGTAAACATCACTGACTAAGGGAGACAGCAAGCATAAGTTTAACTGCTGGCCATTTCTGGGCCTTCAGGAAGAAACTTTTCTCTGTCTTCAGAGATCCTCTTCATCATGGAAAGGAAACAAACTGCTCTGTCCAAAAGAAAATTCCATAAAATACTGAATCATCCACTACGTATCGCCACACAATTATTTATGCAAACCTTCCCGATGTAGGTATTTCGAAACTGCTGAATAAAACAGCTAACTTGTAGAACCAGGAAAGAAATGAACACCATAGCTAACAAACACGCTTAACTCACGTACAACTAGTCTGATCTATGAGACGCACAGAGGCAATCTGCCATGGAGAGTTCTCCCAAGTGAAATACATGTTATACATCTTACAACCCCTTCTCTAATAACTCCAGTATAGCACAATCATTGCAGATCCCTAAGAAAAAATCAATTTGGAATGAATTTCAGATTCCAAGGTTTCTTCCTGGAATTCTGTATGGACTACTTCCTGTTTCAATGCAAGAGTAAGGTTACCAGTGGCTGCTTGTCAACAAGTCAGCTTCAGCGGAGCGCTGTGCTCTCGTGCTTATACTGTCTCGCACTAGTTCAGAGCTGGCCTGGGCATCCCTCCACAGCATTAAACACAGAAAAGTAATCATAATCCCAAAGTGACTCTAAATGACCTAAAGTAGGTTTAAGTTATTCACCAGTCTCTTGCTTTTTTGCAGACATTGATCTTCACAAATGGGAAATTCAGTGAAAAGTGTGACAAACGAGCTCTGGAGGGCCAGAGATCTATGCACGCTGGAAAACAAAGCAAGCCAAAACCCCCCCAAACCTCCACAATACAACCTCCTTGCCCTCTCATCAAATGGAAACGTCATTCCAACTAAAAGACCTGGTGCACTGGCTGTAGATGGTAAGGTGCTGGGAGCTGGGGAGAGGGGCTGCAAGAAGCAACCTCTGAGAGATGAGCCGAGGTGCTGCCCCATGGCAGACACAGCCCGTTTCAGCCATCTCTGCAACAGACCCTCCACAGGACATGGCTGAGCCCTTCAATGAAGCTGGTGGCACCTCTAATTTATTGAAGGGCAGAAAACACCAGGGAGAGAGAAAAAGGAACAGAAGAGAAATAACACAGGCAATACCAAGATCTGTAGCAGGTCCTTTGTGGGAGAAGAGGCACACTACTGAAGTGACTAAGGCCTGTGGAGGGCCACACTGGATCACAGGAAGAAAAGAGCTAGAAGGAAGGAGCAGCAGAAAGAAACTGCGGTGTCCTGACCTCAAGCCCTGCACTGCCCACTGCCTCCCTGAAGGGACTGAGTTGAACTGCAGTGTAGCAGGGTGAGGAGAGGTGCTTGGGGTCAAGTTGAGCCTGGGAAAGGGGGTGGGTAGGTGCTATAAATGTTTGTCTTTTGTGTCCCAATGCCTGAATCAGTAATTAAATATTTATGCTAATTAGTATGGCCTTAATTAACTCAAATTAAGTCTGTTTTGCCCGCAACAGTACTTGGTAAGTGACTTACCTGTCTTTATTTTGACCCATGAGTTTTTGTGCTCCAGTTTCTGCTATCTTCTCCCCAGTCCAACTAAAGAAGGTAGAGCGAGCGAGCGACCAGAAAAATCCACATTAGTAAAGTTATCAGTGTTACACAGCAACTTACATTAAAGTAATACACCCACTTGTTTGCAGGCAGGAAGCAGGCATCTAAGCTGCAACACAACAAAATACCCTAGTAACAGTGGCAAAACAATTCAGCTGTTCAGATTTAAATAAAGCTGTTTAACTTTACAAAAATCTTACTAAACATTGTGACTATTAAAAGACAAGTGTTACTTGGATTTAGTTAGATTTCTGAGCTAAGAGATGAATATCCACTTATTTGCTTCCTCCTGAAAAAAAGCAAATTCAGGAACTCCCTTTTGGAATCAAAACTTTCTATTTAACAACCTTTTTGTTTTCATTAGCATTCAAAAAACATTAATTAGAGAGTAATTATTGATTTTCATGAATACAGCCCACGGATTATCTTTTTTAAAAGCCAACAAAATAAAATGCAGCAGTGTTATCTCCTTATCAGCCTCATCTCGCCCAGCAGGCTTCCCAACTCCTTCTGTTGCTGTCATAGCTGGTTATCTGAGTATTTCTTTTCTAACAGACCTTTCTAAGAGATCATTTACCTTAGCTGCAGGTTAAAACACACAAAAGTGGTGTTTCTTTTCCTACTACAAGGGAGTGGGAACCTTAATGTTAGCCATTTTGGGAAGATTTGGCACTTACGTGCACTACAAGTATGATGCAAACATTTAATCTCCAACTTTTAAATCAATTACAATTTCAATACGTTATGTTAGTCAAGATTTAGTTTGAGAATTCCACTATGCCAAACTGCAGAGTTACACTCTGTAACTTATGTCAGTTGGCAAAAGTGGTTTGTAATGAATTTATCACAGATGTGGTAAACACCAGCCACTGGAGGTGACATACTAAAGTCAGTAATTTTGTTACATAACATCAGTATTGCCAAATACTTTAAGTTATGCATAGTGTATTTACCCAGGTATGTAGGATGCTAGGTGTTCTTTAACTAGCTGGCAGTTAATACTAAAGCTTCTGTCATGAACAGCAGAGGAGTCCAAGAGTTCAACAGATAAGATGTTATTATCTAAGATTTCTGTGAAAGAATAATATATACATAATTAATGCCAATCAGTAGCAGTGTAAAGACTATGGTTTTGGAGGCACACGAAATGGTATTAAAAGACAGAATTTTGTAGAATTACATTTGATTTAAAAAATAATTGATCCTGAACACAAACAATATGTAGAGGCTTAGCTTTGCACGTATCTGTAAAACTAGCTTAAACTACACCAGTAATTACAAAGTATTTTTGTACAAAGAAATGACATGTAATTTCATTTATTAGATGACTTCCAAACCACCATTCCAGAGGTGCTGAAAAATAACTAGTTGCATATTAACAATAATGGTTTTAAGAAAAATCCTACTAGGGCATTTATGTGTTATCTGAACCCCCCCCCCCCCCCCCATAATATTTTAGAGCAGCAGTAATCACACTCCCAGCTACCAATAAAGTCAGGAAGAGTCAACGATAGCTACTGGTTTAAGAAACAAGACTATCTTAATACACCAGGATACTTTGTATCACTTAATGCTGGTGTCGTCTGTAAGAGAAGACATAGCCAGAACTTTTGTCAGAAGCTGTATCTGTTATGTCTCCTCCATTCAGTTCATGTTTAGATACTCTCAGTCTTGGCTATCTGTCACAAGTATGAACATAAACATTTCAAATAATTACTGTTTAAAATATGAAAAACGCATGTTTCTACATTTGAGTCAAGTCAGTAATATTTAAGTATCAATTAATACACTCTTGGTAACTTACCAACAACTGAACACAGCATAAGTTTATCTTCAGTCATTTCTTCAAATCTTTTCTTGGCTTCTCTCTTCCACTCATCTGCCCCTTTACAAGGTTCAATGCAAGCCAGCCTGCACCTGATTGCCTAAATAACACAAATTATGTATCAAGACTATCTTCTTACAGCCAAATCACAGCCTTTACTTTGCACTCATGCAGGACAGCAAGACAGCGTGACCTTCGCTTCTGGTTCCACATCACCACTATTTGATTTAAGATTATCCCCCATTCGCCCTGACAGCAGATGAGCATAAATCTCAAATTCAGATACTTTCTCGCTGCAAGAGCTTACTTCTCCTTTCCTCCCTTTATGGTTAGGCATAGAATTGGTGCAGAGATCAGACAAGATTACTGCAGAGAGGTGATAGCCTTCATCCTGTTTTGCTTATCGTGATGTAGTAACCCAGACGCAAAGCATCGAAGATTAGAAGTCTGAAGGACTAAACACAGAAGCACCAGAGTACCACAGTACCTACGTCGGAAAAATCCTGCCCGATTTTTGAAAGGTATTAACTAGCAGACATAAAAAAACCCCCAAACCATACAGCAAATCAGACTAGATTTAGTACTTTGATTAAAAGAATTTTTGTTTAATATCTTTACTGCAAACTTTGGCGGCTACACTATGGCCCAATTTTAAATTAACTGTGAATGTTATTGTTTCCTCCTTGTTTACTGCACAGAAAGAAGAGTAACACTGGTGGGGGAAACACGAGAGAAAGGAAATAAAGACAACAGAAGTAAGCATGTTTTGTGCAGATATTCTTAGGATACAGGCAGTCAGGAACACTAAGATAAGACTGACAGACAGGTTAAATAACCGTTAAAAGAAAGGGCTGTGGACAACAAAACCAATGCTACATTAAGCGCCGCTCATCCTAGTCTTGGCCAAGATTTCTGTACCACCTAAGTTCATTAAAATGCCTGCAAACTGTATTAACAGGCTGAAAAAAGTCCAACTTCTCTTGTAACAGCCTAATTCCAATCTCTTAAACAAGCAACTTACATTTGAGGCAATGCACTATGTGATTGTGTTTGAAGACTTACCAATGCTCACCTGTAGCAGGATAAAGCTGCACAAGCAAACGCACTTCTGAATGCTTGATTTTGCAATCTTGTGTTCATTCATATTTCAAAGAATTTTAAATCCTTAAAAATGATTCTTTTTTACATGGAAAAGATTTGAAACCATACCAACATATAAGCAGACTCAAGCCTACTGATCTTTCTATTACTTGCACTAAAACTAAAAGCAACAGAAAGCTATTACTTCTTATGCAAACTTCAAGCGTAAACACCTTACTAGAGTGTTTCACCATAACCTACATAAGCATAAGAATGCTGAAATTTGAGAACAAGTGATGAGTTAAAAGTTTATTTAGATCTTTCCCTAGTGGTCATACACCCATCTGTATTTACAACTCTTTAGCCCCTTCTGCTTTCTGATCAAAGTGAGGAGGCCTAGTGGTATGTCCTCAAGAGCTGACAAACCCTTAACGAATTTCTCTGAGGATTTATATTTGGTCAATAGCAAGCCATCAGTTAGAGCGACAGGATAACATACATCAAAAATCCCAACACCCTTATTCATTAGCTGCTCTGAAGCATTAAGACATTGCAACTCCAAGACCATTTTGCCATTTTCAGAATGTTTCCTCTCCCTTGCTGTCAAAAAGGGTCCATTATTTTGGTTGAAACTTTCCCCAGAAACACCTGTTCAAAATATAAAATATTAAATCCTATTTTCAGTAAAAGATGCTGGCCAACCTCAGCTACAACAATCACTACTTCTGGTGCCTACAACTGGTCAAAAAATCCCTATCAACATACAGTATGGTTGGCAACCAGAACTATTGAATGAACAGCTGAAGAAAAAGAGCAATTTTCTACTTATGTGTGTTTTTTATTTGACAGAAATACTTTGCCATTTCCTTTGCCACTCAGTGTTTCTCCTTGTCAGAAGTGGAAAACTCCTACAATACCTAAAGTCAGGAAAACACCGAACTTTAAATGGCATAAACCAAACAAAAATATCATTTTTTAAAAATACCATTATTAGATCATTACTTGAAACCGAAAGAACATAAAAATTCATTCAGCTTAGTATGGAGTACAAGAAAGTATATCAACTAAAGACACACACACACACACTATGTATATGCACCTCCTCACCGCAAGGTAACATTAGATTTCATTTAAAACTGAAATATATATAAAAAAATAAGAATTTTCAATATGCACCCAAAACATACTATATAAGTCACATTACAAAGCCATGTGAAAAGGAACTTGCTTTATATTTACTTCAGAATGCTAACAATCCTATCTTTCCCTTTCCATCCACTGAGATTGTATTCATTTTGAGTATTTAATGCAAGCAAGCACTAATTTACCTTTTCTGGAAAGCTCAGAAACTCCTTTTTCACTCTGCGTATGTCTTCGAGAGTTAAGTTAGCAACGTTGCCAAAGTCAACATATTTTACTGTAACTTCTTGATGACCTGGCAACCCTTTAAGAAAAACAACCTAAGTTATTAAATGAAACATGACTACCTGATTCAGGTTAAAGCACCAGAATTTCAGAGTAAAATCCACATTCACATCATATAATCACAAAATATCACATTTTCAAATTTTCTGTAACCCAATTCAAAACCTATATTCTTTATGAGCCAGCTCTTTCAGGTTCCTGAAATGACAGCATTTTGGTCACCTTCCAGCTAACCACTTCATGAGACACTTGCATATTAAATACATGCCAAGTAGACCTGTCAGCACACAGACATGCTACACTGCCTATACAGGCAACACAGAAGTCAGCACAAGTACACCCCCTTTGGAATTACTATGAGGAATTACTAACCCACACTAGTCACACTTTAGAGGTTGGCTATAAAAGACAAATCTGTAGTTCAAGCTGTAACAGTGAAATACAAATTAAAATAATTCTATTATAGAATTTCAATAATATATAGCAAATTAAGTATATGGTTTCTCGATTAAAAAAAAATAGATTTATAAAACACTCCATTAATAGCAAAGAATGTAATACAAATTAGTACTACTGACTTTATGAACCTACTTGTTAGTACAAGAATGCTTAGTAAAAATAACAGCTGTTTGTTACCATTCATATCCAGGGTGTGACTCTGATCTAGTACCACATCTGATTTTGCAACCTAGCATTAGAGTGAAAGAATCAATACTTCACCTATAATCTGTGCTCTACACCAATTCCCATCTTTCTGTTTTGCAATACAGGCTTGGCCTTCAAGTGGGCAGACAATTTCCAAGTTTTTCCCATGCTCATGTTCATACACCTCCTGAATTTTCTTTGTAAGAGCTAACGAATCCAGGCTCTCACTCTAAAATAAGAGACCAAAACATACATACACACCAGACGTTCTTTTTTTTTATTTTCAGATGTTATTATTGCTCTTTTAAGGGATATTTTTTATAGTAGCATACCTCCTAGACTCCCCCCCCCCCAAATTAAACAGTAGTTATGAACATGTAAAATGAATTAAAGAGCCTAGCAACTGCTGAATATTGCCTTGTTCAATCACCACTCTAAACAGTAAACCACTACATACCCACATAGGAATTACTCATGTAACAAAACTGACAAGAAAATGTTAACTTCCTGGAATTCTAAGAATTCCTGGAATTAATCCAGGATTGATCTAGGATTGTAGGAATTAATCCAATCTATTAAGTCTAGGAATCCTAAAACTGGTAACAAGCAACAGAAGTTGATGGAAATCGTAGCTTATTTAATGTGGACTACAAGTGGCTCAACATTAAAATGTTTGTTCAGAGTTTTATTTAAATATAGCTTATTTCTAAACTTACCAGCTGGAGATAGAAATCACTTGGACTATTAATGTGACCAACTACAACACAGACTTCTTCTCTTTCTTGTGGTATCTTAGGTGGACTATACTGCAAGACGGTATTATTTTCTAACTGACGGGGAAGCTGTGATCTGAACCTAAGGTAAACAAAATGAAATTTGGAATAAATTCTGCCAAAACTAAGTGAGAGGAACCCTTTTATATTCAAATGTCAAGTTTCCCAGGAAAAATGCACAATGGTCTTATAAAAATAACTTGATTCATGTCTGTATGAATAGCTTGAGCTTTCCTTCTTGCGGTTGGTGCAGTCAATTCTCTCTAATGCTTCTCCCATCACATATGTAACAATTGAAGAAAGATTTATGGCAGCTGGCTCCAAAAAGATTTTGTTATTTGCCATACAGCAGCGTACATTTTAATTGTTAAAAAAATAAAGTGAAAGGCTAGAATCTACTACATTGACAAAACCATTTTCTTTTTGATTTCCTTTTCCTCACTTCTGAGAAAACGCTATCACTCGAGGAACACAGATGCAGTAAAAAATTATCTCCTACTGTTCTCACCATCATAACCAGTTATGCTCAAATGTGAACAAAGACTCTTCTTTGTGTGCAGCCAAATGAAATATAATTTCCTACAGATTTTCACACTGTACCCCTGTACCCAAACACTAAAATGCTCATATTCTCCATCTCCTGCCTCTTGCACTGCTCCCTCCAAAGCAGCTCTCCTCTGTCCTAACATCAACATCAAGGTCCCCCTTATGCCCTATCGTCGTTTCTCCTGCTCGTCGCGCTACATGCATCACGTGACATGGCTGGTTCATACGTGCTGACTAGCCTGTCACTGCCTACCAGCCAAACCAAACAGATACAAGGCTGATTTCTCTACGTTTTTATGTTCCTGGCAGACAATAAGGCCATCTCCTCTCACTCCCGTTATTCAAACTTGTACAGAAATTTAAATTTTATCATTTTGTAACATAAAGTTCATTATCCAAAAAAAATCCCTGACCAGCACAAAAAAGTATGCCACAGCGCTTATCAGTGAAGGTGAAAAAAGGAAATAAACACATATTGCTAAGATTAATATATCACACATTTATATATCAAACACTGCAAAACCAACTTGCTTGGTAAACTTCACTTTGTAAATATTATGCTGTTATCATTTACAGCATGAATGCATAAACTAAAAGGAAAACACGTACCTTGCCAAGTCTAAAAAAGCTAACGTATCCTTGAGAGACACTGGCATGGTATCACTTATTTTAGTAAATGGAGGTTTTTTCAAATCCACAATGAGAACACCATCCTCTTCTCCAAATATCGCCATCAAAACAACTTTATTATTTACCATCCCTAAAAATTTTGTCTTTGCTTCCTCTCCCCAACCTTCACTCTGTGTTAGGAAGAAAGAAAAAGTTACTGAAGATGTCACAGGATTTTAAAACAAAAAACACAAATAGTAATTAAAAACAAAATAGAAGCAAAGAAGGGAGCACAGATGCGTCTGAACAGATGAAATACTGACCACACTGTTAAGACTGTCTAGTCCATAGCCAGCACTGCACTAAACAGTATTCTTCTATGATGGACTCGTGTTTTTAACTGTATAAAACTAAGTCAGATCAAAGGGCTGCAGTTTCAACCATGTTTCTTTTAAAGAATCAATATTTCTCCTCCTCTGATTCTTCTGAATGATAAACCTGAACTGTCACATGCTGTTTCATCTCATGACTTACATTTCTGCTCTCCCAATTCATCTGAAAGTTTACTCTTATCTTTTTGTGTCTTTATACAAACATACAACATAGGCTGGTCAATTTATACATTCCTCCTCTCCACAACATCCTTCTTGATGTTTTATCTGCCTTGAAAAAACCTGTCAAGGCTTTTTCACTTGGATCAAGTTCATGAATTTCTCATTTGATACTGCAAATCTCTGCTTTCTAGATGTGGAAAAAAATGAAAGCATACACAAGGAAGGCATTTTACCCACCCCTGTAAAAACTGTTCCAGATCTTTCCTATTTACAGCTGTTTCAGACACCACCAGACTGCTAAAAAACCCCAAAACCAAACAGCTGCTATGCTGTCAGAAGTGCATAGCTACACTAGACATAGTTCATTCTCAAGTGAAAGTAGCAAAAATAAAGATAGCCTAACAAATAAGTGAACAATGAAGAAAATCATGCTGCAATATATGTCCTTTTTCTAAGAGAATAAAGGCTGACCGTACTTGATTTGTTGTTGTACTGAAACAGAACAAATAGCACTTTTCAATAGGTGGCAAAAAAATTTAAGTATCAAAGGACAATCCCTGAAGAAGATTCTCGTAAGAATTCTGAAGCCCCTTCTTCTCTGTTTGATGATTTTTGAAACTTACTACTTCCACAAAGTTACTAGATAGCTGTAAGAGTATCAGTTCTGTAATTTGTTTTTTCATTTGACAAAAGAACATGTCTAGAGTAAGAGCAGTGAGATTCAAACTTGAAATCACAGAATCACAAAATGGTAGGGGTTGGAAGGGACCTCTGTGGGTCATCTAGTTCAACCCTCCTGCCAAAGCAGGGTCACCTACAGTAGGCTGCACAGGACCTTGTCCAGGCAGGTCTTGAATATCTCCAGAGGAGGAGAGTTCACAGCCTCCCTGGGCAGCCTGTTCCAGTGCTCTGTCACCCTCAGAGGGAAGAATTTCTTCCTCATGTTCAGATGGAATTTCCTCTGCTTCAGTTTGTGCCCATTGCCCCTTGTCCTGTCGCTGGGCACCACTGAAAAGAGTTTGGCCCCATCCTCCTGACACCCACCCTTCAGATATTTGTAAGCATTTATAAGGTCCCCTCTCAGCCTTCTCTTCTTCAGGCTAAACAAGCCCAGCTCCCTCAGCCTCTCCTCGTAGGGGAGATGTTCCAGTCCCCTCACCATCCTTGTAGCCCTCCGCTGGACTCTCTCCAGTAGCTCTTCATCTTTCTTGAACTGGGGAGCCCAGAACTGGACAGAGTACTCCAGATGAGGTCTCACTAGGGCAGTGTAGAGGGGAAGGAGAACCTCCCTCGACCTGCTGGCCACACTCCTCCTAATGCACCCCAGGATCCCATTGGCCTTCTTGGCAGCCAGGGCACACTGCTGGCTCATGGTTAACCTGTCGTCCACCAGGACACCCAGGTCCCTCTCCACAGAGCTGCTCTCCAGCAGGTCAGCCCCAAGCTTGTACTGATGCATGGGGTTGCTCCTCCCCAGGTCCAGGACCCTGCATTTGCCTTTGTTGAACCTCATCAGGTCCCCCTCTGCCCAACTTTCCAGCCTGTCCAGGTCACGCTGAATGGCAGCACAGCCTGCTGGTGTATCTACCACACCTCCCAGTTTGGTGTCATCAGCAAACTTGCTGAGGGTACATTCCAACTCTTCACCCAGGTCGTTGATGAAGAAGTTAAGACTGGGCCCAGTACTGACCCCTGGGGGACACCACTGGTTCCAGGCCTCCCAACTAGACTCAGCATCACTGATGACAACCCTCTCAGTTCTGCCATTCAGCCAGTTCTCTATCCACTTCACCGACCACTCATCCAGCCCACACTTCCTCAGCTTCCCTAGGAGGATATTATGGGAGACAGTGTCGAAAGCCTTGCTGAAGTCGAGGTAGACAACATCCACGGCTCTCCCTTCATCTACCCAGCCAGTCATGCCATCGTAGAAAGCTATCAGATTGGTCATGCATGATTTCCCCTTGGTGAATCCATGCTGACTACTCCTGATAACCTTCTTTTCCTCCACTTGCTTGTTGATGACCTCCAGGATAAGCTGCTCCATCACCTTTCCTGGGATGGAGGTGAGGCTGACCGGCCTGTAGTTCCCTGGGTCCTCCTTCTTGCCCTTTTTGGAGTGACATTGGCCTTTCTCCAGTCCTCGGGCACCTCTCCTGTCCTCCAGGACCTCTCAGAGATGATGGAGAGTGGCTCAGCAATGACATTCGCCAGCTCCCTCAGCACTCGTGGATGCATTCCATCGGGGCCCATGGATTTCTGGATGTCCAGATCGCTTAAGCGATCCTTCACACAGTCCTCCTCGACCAAGGGAAAGTCATCCTCTCTGTAGGCTTCTCTTACCTCTGGGGCCTCGGATTCCTGAGGGCCTGCCTTCGTACTGAAGACTGAAGCAAAAAAGGCATTCAGTAGCTCTGCCTTCTCTGCACCCTCCGTCACCAGGACACCCGCCTCATTCAGCAGCGGCCCCATATTGTCCCTAGCCTTCCTTCTGCTGCTGATGTAGTTGAAGAAGCCCATGTGAATACGTATTTGTAAACCCAGAGGCTTTTTTAGACAGACTGCTATAAGCTCATTTCCTTTCCAGTGAAACGAATGCAATCCATCTTTTTGCAAGAGATGATACAACTTTTAAAAATGAAATGTATCCTGTATTTCTCTCAAGTTTCCTTCTGTCTATACCGGAATCAGATCACTGTAAATTATCATAGAATGGTTTGTGTTGGAAGGGACCTTGAAGATCATGTAGTTCCAACCCTCTGCCATGGGCAGAGGCACCTTCCACTAGACCAGGTTGCTCAAGCCCTATCCAGCCTGGCCTTGAACACTTCCAGGAATGGGACACCCACAGCTTCTCTGGGCAACGTGTGCCAGTGCCTCACTATCATCATAGTGAAGAATTTCTCCCTTATGTCTAATCTAAATTTACCCTCTTTTAGTTTAAAGGCATTACCCCTCGTCCTATAACTACATGTCCTTGCAAAAAGTCCCTCTCCAGCTTTCTTACAGGCCCCCTTTAAGCACTGAAAGGCTGCTATTAGGTCTCCTTGCAGCCTTCTCTTCTCCAGGCTGAACAACCCCAACTCTCTCAGCCTTTCCATTACTCTGATCATCTCTGTGGCCCTCCTCTCGACTCACTCCAACAGTTCTTTAATATAAGCCTCAGGCAGAAAAAAAAATCTCCTGAAATAGCACAAACAGCCTTTTACTCACTGCATTTTTGGGAACAACATCCTTCAATGAACATCGTACTGCTAAAGGAGGAACAGCTGCAAGTTCTGCCTCAATACACCGATCAGGCTTCCTTACAAACAAACAAATGTCATCTGTTTCAATCGTTTGCAGAGTAGCAGGTTCAGGCCTTTCTGCAGGAATGTATCTATTGTCAATGGGAATAAATGCAGTACTAGCTTAGAAGAAAAGCAAAAAGCACCAACACCAAACAACCCCCAAAACCAAACCCCAAACTTAACATAAAAGTCATTATTGCAATAATTGGCATAATGTCATGTCACTGAAATAAATTGAGAAAATCTCAATGAAATGCCTTTTTTTTTTTTTAACACTGAGGACTCACGTGCTCTATTTTGCAATACAAGTCTAAATTAAACAGTTTAATGTGTGAAGGCTTCTACACTTGTGTACTTACATACACTGCCACTTTTCCTGTGTGAAATACATACGTACAGAACATTAGTGTCATATGGATGTCTGGTTATCTGCTTGTGTGAAGCTGATGGAGGACTTATTCCTTATAGAGATCCTATTGAGTAACAATAGTCAAGGACAACAATTGCAGATAAAAACCTCTCTGTAAACATACCCTGACAAAATTAGAACTACAGAGCTCCCAAAATCAATGAGGAATACTTCCAGCAGTGCAGTATCACGAACTTTGTATTTTATTGGACTACAGTGCTTCCTCACATTTTTACTTTTTCGGGGAATTAGTTCAGTGATGGTTCCACGGCACCACATTCCAGTTTCCTTGTTCTTAATAAAAATTCTAGCACCTATAAGAAGGAAATGAAAAAAAGACAGACTAAATTCAGTATTTGTAGATATTTCACACTGGAAGTATTAGTACAGTTCTGCATAATGTTTCATTGCTGCCTATCTTCCACACAGGCAATAAGAGAGCTACTGCTAAAACAAAGACACAAATTAAAAATCTTGTCTCAATAGCCACCGGAGGCTTTCTACCCACATGCATTTACACTATGCCTGTAAGGGTGGGAGGTGATTGGCTTCTATTAGGAAGTAATTTCTGGCAAGCTTTCTACACATCTTAGTAAAAGTTGCAAAAAAACACTGAAGTTGAGGCCTATTACATACTTTTTATGAGTTTTCTAAACACCTTCTAGAAGTAACATTGACAATGCGATGGCTAGAAAATAAATTTAATGATGAAGCAATGCATTACTGTCTTTCGTTTTTACTTCCAGAATGGTTTCTACCCAGTTAGTAAACTTTAAAAAAAAAAAATCTATCCACTTGAAAGAAATGTTGCTTGCATGAGAGAAAGCTGATATGCTGAAGTAATGAAAGAACAAGGCTAGTCATTAACATTAGTATACTGAAAAAGAACTATCAGTTAATAATTACTACCTTATACTCGCAAACAAGTTTACAGCCAGGTGTTTCAACTGCTGGTTACTGTAAGCACTCAATTTGTTGAGGTTGAGAATAACTACAGTCTTTTTTACTTCTGCAGTTTTTGTTCCTATGATTTCACTAAAGTCTACTTTACTGAACAACGTGTACATTGCTTCCCAAAAACCATTAACTGTAGATTCCAGAACATATAAGGACTGCTTTACTATGTAAAGGGTGGGAGAAGGGAGGAGAAAAAAAAGAGAATATTGTACTAAGGAAGACATACTGCAAGACAGTATTTTAAGCTAACACAGACCTTTCGAAATTAATAATTTACCTAGTTCCAAAACATCTGAAGGCAAGACATATGAACTCTCGTTACAACAGAAGTTTTCCAATTTCTTCTCCAAAACCCCTGCTTCTTTCTTCTGTGAGTATCTCCGAATGTAGAAGTGGCATGGATTTACAACATGGCTTATGAACACTAGCTCTGCTGAACCCAAGTAAGACATAAAACATATCGTCAAACACTCTCCAAGTGACTCCAACCAATTTTATCAGGCACATGATTAGGTTTATGTTGCATTAATCATGATAACATTACTGCAAATAGCTTTTAAACTGAGAAGTCTACTCACAATTGTTTCAAACTAGTTACCTGTTTGCTTTCTGGTTAAATCCGCTCTTTTCAACTACATCCCTTAAGCTACCCTGCAAACAAAAGGCTGTCTCACTGCTTACAAAGCAGTCACCTGAATTTAAGTAGCTAATTCAGAGTATGCATTCCCTCTATTTAACAGAGACATCAGAGAATCACAGAATGTTAGGGGTTGGAAGGGACCTCTGGGCATCATTTAGTCCAACCCCCTGCCGAAGCTGGGTCACCTTGAGCAGGCTGCACAGGACTCTGTCCAGGTGGGTCTTGAATATCTCCAGAGAAGGAGAATCTACAACATCTCTGGGCAGCCTGTTCCAGTGCTCCGTCACCCTCAGAGTAAAGAAGCTCTTCCTCATGTTCAGCTGGAACTTCCTCTGCTTCAGTCTGTGCCCATTGCCCCTTGTCTTGTGTCGCTGTGCACCACTGAAAAGAGTCTGGTCCCATCCTCCTGACATCCATCCTTAAGATATTTACAGGCATTTATAAGGTCCCCTCTCAGCCTTCTCCAGGCTAAACAAGCCCAGCTCCCTCAGCCTTTCCTCGTAGGACAGATGCTCCAGTCCCCTAACCGTCTTGGCAGCCCTCCTCTGGACTCTCTCCAGCAGCTCATCTTTCTTGAACTGGGGAGCCCAGCACTGGACACAGTACTCCAGATGGGGCTCCACTAGGGCAGAGTAGAGGGAGAACCTCCCTCAGCCTACTGGCCACACTCCTCTTCATGCACCCCAGGATCCCATTGGCCTTCTTGGCAACAAGGGCACACTGCTGACTCATGGCCAACCTGTCATCCACCAGCACTCCCAGGTCCCTCTCCGCAGAGCTGCTCTCCAGCAGGTCAGCCCCAATACTGATGCATGGGGTTGTTCCTCCCCAGGTGCAGGACCCTGCACACTTGCCCTTGGTTGAATTTCATCAGGTTCCTCTCTGCCCAACTCTCCAGCCTGTCCAGGTCTCGCTGAATGGCAGTACAGCCCTCTGGTGTATCCACCACTCCTCCCAGTTTTGTGTCATCAGCAAACTTGCTGAGGGTACACTTTAACTCTTCATCCAGGTCATTGATGAAGAAGTTAAACAAGATTGGGCCAAGTACTGACTCCTTGGGGATAACACTAGTTACAGGCCTCCAACTAGACTCAGCGCTGCTGATGACAACCCTCTGAGCTCTGCCATTCAGTCGTTCTCAATCCACCTTACTGACCACTCATCCAGCCCACACTTCCTGAGCTTCCCTAGGAGGATGTTATGGGAGAGAGGAAGCTTCTAAAAAGCAAATTAGAGAGATTAAGACTCGTACCCTTAAGAACAGGTATGCTAAGCACTGCTGTATAGTTATTCAGTCATAATGCATAAAGATCAGGGAACGGCCTAAAGCTACCCAGGAGATGACCTTATGTAAGACAGTAGTTCTGACTAAGCATCCAAATCCTTTGTACTGCAGGTACCTCCCCTGATTTGGGATCCAAAGTGCAAGTTTCTCTTGCTGAAGCTGAAGCTATTCACCAAAGGTAGTGGATAGGTCAGAAGGTTTTAGAAGCGCCACAACTCAATTCCTACAAGAGTATTTTACACCACAAAACTTCCTGCAAAGAGTGGATAACAACATCTAGATCCAATGCCACCTGCATGACTGATCAGTGCACAGCAAACAGATTTGCAGCGCCCTAAAGCACTGCCATCTCTGCCCATCTTTGAACTACAACTGATTGTGGGCAAAACATGGTACAAAGAATCTGGCATCTGAAACATTCTGAGTATGTACGCAGGGCTGTGCTTGTAAGTTTTTAGGAACTGCAGTGTCCACAACAGATGCAAGATGACTCCTGGACATTTCCAGCAGGAAAGATGGTATCTGAGTAAAAGGTCTGAATGACTTGAAAGATTTCAGCTATAGGTACATTAACTCTTTCGGATCACCCTTGATCACCATCTCCAATGATGTGATGAGTCAGCTAGTCTGTCTTAGCCAGACCAGGAAAAGCACCTACCAACAGCCACTTCACTAGATCAGTAGAGGCTGATACCTCCAGCCAAAAAACAAAGAAGGAGCTGGGACAGTTCTGGATCACTAGAGCTAGATAGA
The DNA here is from genome assembly GCF_030867145.1 of Opisthocomus hoazin. NCBI lineage: Eukaryota > Metazoa > Chordata > Aves > Opisthocomiformes > Opisthocomidae > Opisthocomus > Opisthocomus hoazin. The sequence goes on along the minus strand of NC_134414.1, from coordinate 22,756,590 downwards.
TCCAGAAGAGATGTCTTTAAGCTGCTTGAGAATGCTCCTTAAACTAAATGCAAACAGAAAATCCCAACAAACCACAGCTGCCTGAAAAGGATTTGAAAAATTTATCAAACATTATTTGTCTGACAACTAACCCTACTAGCAGGGGAGAATGAGTTTCCCTGTATGAAACTTTAAATTATGTTTCCCATACTCCAGACAGATCCACTATTGCACAAAATGTGTATTTTAGCATACTACTGATAAAAACAATCACATCAAGTAACTCTATGATCATTTAATCTCTTAGGATGTTGTTCTCCTAGTATATATGTGAGAGATACTCCAACTTAAGTGTCTGGAAAAGCTCAAACATCACACAATGGTGATAAATGTGAGGTGTTTCTCTCTCCATATGAATTAATTGACGTCTAATAAATGGTGAGCACAGACTATACTAACTTCAGTATGAGCATTAGGAGAATTTCTCTGGTAACTACTTTTTCCACAGAATTTGTTATGGACTTAAAATGCTCAGATTCTGTGATACTCTGTCAAGTCACATTAAGAGCACCTAGCGAATTCACAGGTTACTGGACAGGAAATTGTCAGGGGAGCACACATTTGTATGACTCTGGGGTTAAAAAAAAACAACAAATAAAAAATCAAGAACCAAACAAATGAAAAAACAAACACCAAGCAAAACAAAAAAATGCAACTTCCTTCATCTTTTTTCTATGCTAATATTATCTGGTGTCCTAGATTAAGGCGCACCTTTTTGCAGCAGTATTTTCCACATCTGCTTCTTCCTCTGTCAACTTCTTAGGTCAGTTTCTTTCTTTTCCAATACTGCTATCTCTGCTCTTCATCTTTTATTACCATTTACACTCAACAATGAACAAAGATCAAAGCACTGCACAAATTGTGCCGACACAATTTTTGAAAGAAGTAACTTATTTCCTCAAATTACTCTGTTTTGTAGATTTATCTGTTCACTCACATTTCAGAAAACCAAACACAGATGGAGAACAAGAGAACAGTTCAAAATTCAGTATATAAACGACTGGCCTAAGCAATGGGTCCCAGGGCACACAGCAAGCACTAGTATCATTATGCCACATATCTGCCACGTGTTGAGAAACTGCCAACGCTGAGTTTCTGAAAGTTACTTGGGACTTCCTGTACTGCATCTTGCAACTAAGTGGTTTTATGGCAAATCTTAAAAGATGGTATAGTCTTTACGTTAGCAAGGAGAGCAGAACAGGAAGCATTTTTGCAGAGCAAAACTGCTGGTGCTAAGAATGACATCTGCATTGTAAGCAGCTCGCAGACCAGTTTTCCCTGGAAGGAAATCAATCCATGTCCCCCAAGTCTGCTCTTACACGTGAGCAAATACATGCTAAGTAGGGACGGTCAGGAGATCTGCTTGCTAGTACTTTCCTGATCGCAGCTAGAATGCTAACTTGCATGTCCAACTCTCCAACAAATACCATTGTCTTCTCCGACTGCTTAGAGGATGGGTCCCTTCTAGTAAACTAACCCATTTACCAGACAGGAAAACCACTAACCAGCTTTGTGTTGAGAAGGTGTTTCCTTCTTGAAGAGTTTCTTCCTCTGTCTGTCAGCATGATATTCTGCGGGAAACTCTATTGTTTTAGGAGAAAAGTTCAGTGAATTACGTCAGCTAAGTATTTATATGTACGTAGTAAAGCAGCAAACGCGGTAAAGAGAAATTACATACATTGTAAGGGTACTGCAAAGACAAAAATTCTTGCATCTGATGTGACTGCAACAAATGCACACACAGTGACTACATGCACATGACCAGTCCACATGCTAATTCCAAGATTACAAAACTACCATCAAAATTCACAGGGTCAAGACATGCAAAACTCATATAACACTGCAGTTTCAAGGAATTTTGTTCTGACAAGTTTTGTAAAATCCACTGGGATTCTGGAATATGCTATTTTAGACAGTCATGCCCAAGCTCTGAAATTTACTTCACCTTGATCACAGTTATATGCTACCACAATCACTCTCATATACCACCCCCACCCTCTGCCTCCTCCTCCCCAAGCATTACTGATCATAGGGATTTTCTAGGTATGTTGTGGACACAGAACACTGAAGTTAAGCATCTTAATCACACTGCTGGGTATATCTATCTATTCTACCTTTATTATCTAACTGGAATTTCCATGTTCCAACTTGTTCCTAACACCTTCAGCCCTAGCCCTGAGCCCCTCCTGGACACCAGCTTGGTAGGTTCTGCTAGATTGTGACTTTCAGTACTGCATGTTCCAAAACCAGACATGGTACTCCAGATTCAGTCTCACAAGAGCCTAACAGAAGGGAAGGATCACTTTCTGGACCTGTTCGCTACACTCTTACTAATACAGTCCAGGAAAAGCCTGACAAGCTGAAGAACCTAACTGATATTGCCAGTTAACATAGGACAATGCCCCAGGAAAAGACTCGGGAATCCAAGTGAACTGCCAGAAAAGCACCCTCCAGGAGCCAATGTCAGAAACTCTGATGAGGACTGTAATAACTAAGAGACAAAGAGACTCATTCAGGCAGACACAGGAACTTATGACCCCTCTTGGAAAGGACTTATGAGAAAGTTTTCACTAAGCTAAGCTGAAGAAGGACAAAAAAGAAACGATGATAGCTCAAAGGAATATAAAGTGAAATACAGACGTCATTAAAGAATTCATGAGAGCCCAGTATAACTACAAATATACAACATAATACAAAACATATAAATAACATCATGCTTGACAATGGAACATTGAAAGCGTCAGGTATTAAGCAACTTACTTTCCAGGTCATCTTCAAATATTTCTTCTATTATGACATCAGGGCTGGATGGAGACTTGGGCAGAGCAGAAACACTATGATGACATATCATAGGAAGTGTTTCTTCTACTTGAGTATTTTTCACTTCTTTGTGAACACCACGTTGATTCGCAAGAGCCTTTACTTTACTTTCTCTGCTAAGTGCCGGAAACATATTCTCTACAGATGATTGAGTATCACAGCCTGGCATTTCTTCTTTGTCATCAAGGATAAGATTGTGTTGTCCATTATCTTCACTAGATTTGGGAAAACATTTAGTTTGAAAGAAATTAATATAATTCAGCCTGTTTTCAGAAAAGCATGAGTCAAAGCAGAGGTTTTATTAAGAATGTATCACTATGTTAAAAAAACACCTTGTTAAGAGCTGGTACACCAAGACAACAAAAACAGTACCTTGATTTCCGAAAACTAAAAGGACTGGCACAGAAGTGGCACATATTCTCGGGCACAGCTCAGTACAAGAGCTACCCCTGCTTAAATGATCAAAGAGACACTACAGGTAGAAATGCAAACTATTTGAAAAAAATGTTAATAATGTGATAGATAGTTCACATTAAAAACAGAAGGCATGTCAGTTGCTTTTGTACGAACAGTTACTCTTCACTGTAATCTGCAGTATTTTCAAGTATTACAGTATGCAATAAGCCTTTTTTAGCATAACCAGTGCTAACTACAACAGCCCTAATGGCAACTCCATTCCACTTTCTCAAGTTTTTGTCAAAGACTGTGGAGAAAAATAAAGGTGACTAATAAAATAAAACAATTTGTGATTTTAAAAACAAAAATCATTTTTTTTCTGGTTCAAGTTAATCTTCAGTCATTTCTTTTGGCATATGACATGATCAGTATTTAGACTATGAAATGGAAATACTATAAATTTCAGCATTTGCTGTTGATTTTACAGATTTATTTGCACTTACAAGCAGCAATTTTCATATGCTGGAATGACAAAACATCTCTACTACGTGTACAATGAACGTGTAGATGTGATGCTTAGGGACATGGTTTAGTGGTGGACTTGGCAGTGTTAGGTTGCACTTGATCTTAAAGGTCTTTTCCAACCTAAATGATTCTATGACTGTATCACTAAATGCCAGCAAAAGCTGAAAAGCACTCAGCATCAAAAAAATCTCGATAACTTAAGTGATACAGTGAAATATAGTTGAGTGAAACATAAGCAAAACTGAAATGTCAGAACTGAAACACTAATTGGATTAACTGGAATGCTGACTGAAATACCAGCATCTGAAGTTTTCTTCTGTTTCATTGTACTCTTAGAAACCCACAAGCATAAACAGTTCTTGTGGTGGTGTTTTTTTTTTTTAATTTAATCTCCAATAAATATTTAACCATTAGAAGAACAGGTAAGTTACTGGACCTACCCTCTTTATTAAAAAAATACTTACTGCCCTGTTGTTCCCCACTCAATCTTGCCCAAATTTTTTAACAAAGGTGTTATCTCCTCAGTGTTCAGGAAGAATCTCGGGAGAAGAAACATTACAGAAGGTGACATGAATACCTGAGTCACTCTGACAGTTTGAGATGTATAGTATTTTTCAGCACAATATTCATGGAGGGGCAAAATAAGACATTTAATTACCTACTCCAGTTTCATTCTTTTACTCCTATTAACAACAGATTTGGCTGCTCATTTAACTTCACATTCAGAATTCAAAACTCTTGCCTTTTGCTCGCTCTCTTTCTCATGCAGAGAGTACTCCATAATTCACTTACTGAGTTTTCACACCTATACCCATTTTAGTTCAATAAATTATTCTGTATGGAGAAAAAATGCTCTCCAACAGTCCTGAAGAACAAAATCGTAACTGAAGTCCAAAATGTACATTCTTTTTGTTCTGTTTTTACACTAATAAACAGCTGTTTCCTTTGCCGATGACAGCTAGCAAAATCTTCTAAGTACTTTTACAGAACTGTAAATATAACTTAATTCAATCAAATCCTTAGCTTTGCTGTCCATTATAACGAACAATTTGCCAAAACTGAAGTGTAAGCAGGATTGAACAGCCCTTCTTCCCCCCCCCCCCCCCCCCTCCTTCAGGAACCTATCTTCTCTTCGTTGTGTGTCAACTCCTATGCACCTCCCAGCTATGATTTTTTCACCTTCGGTATTATTTTGGAGTGGCACCAGCATGCAAGGCCTTTATGCTAATCCTTCATCAGATCTCTTTTTTTACCCTGTTTTGTTCAACTTTTTAAAAGGTCTCCCAATACAAATGTATTTGATTTTGTCATTTTTTAGCTTTCTTCTAGGTTGTGAGTTTTGACATTGCGCACTTACACAGGCTTCTCTGAAATTATCATCCATCTCTGACATTATCTTCAAAATAGGCCCTACCTACCAAGTCTTTAACTTTACTAAAAGATGGTTTTAAAGATTCCTTTATCCATATTCTAACGACTCAACTGACATATGACAGGAATCATCATGATTTTTGTCAAGTATTGGAACTGGGCTGCCCAGGGAAGTGGGTCATCATCCCTGGAGTCATTTGGCTCAGAGTGTTGGGGCTGTTCAGCCTCGAGAAGGCTCCAGGGAGACCTCACTGCAGCCTTCCAGTACTTAAAGTACTAATAAAATGAAGTACTTATAAGAAAGATGGGGACAGATTTTTTTTTTTAACAGGGCCTGTTGCAATAGGACAAGGGGTAATGGTTTTAAACTAAAAGAGGGTAGATTTAGACTGGATATAAGGAAGAAATGCTTTACAATGAGGGTGGTGAAACACTGCCACAGGTTGCCCAGAGAGGTGTTAGACGTCTAATCCCTGGAAACATTCAAGGCCAGGCTGGACAGGGCTCTGAGCAACCTGATTGAGCTGAAGATGTCCCTGCTCACTGCCGGGGGGGGTTGGTCTACATGACCTTTAAAGGTCCCCCCAACCCAAACCATTCTACGATTTAAGACTTGTATGGATGGCGCTTCACAACATATTTAATGGTGGATTTGGCAGGGTTAACTTCACGGTTAGACTCGATGATCTTAACCGCCTTTGCCAACCTAAATGTTTCTATGACAATTTTTCACACTTTGCATGCAAGTAGCCAGCTTTGGGCTTCATTCCTCTATGCGATTCAGAATCTGATGGCACACAACCACTCTATCCCCCCGAGTCGTTCCATGTCCTAAAATATAATGTAATCCTCAAGATGTTCCAACCTAACACCATCTTTGTTATATCGCTCCTTCATTGCTCCTGAATGTGGCTTTTATACACTAGGATTACAGTAGTCTGACCAGCCTTATGACCAAGCTGCACATGGTCAGCTGTACCACAGCTATGACACACTTTCTTGCTCATTTCTGGTACAGAAATTCTATTTTCCAATTCCAGTGAGGGCAACTTGGTAACTGGTATTTTTGACAAATTTCTTCTTAGACATCCGTGGTTCCAAAAGCATTTAAGTGTTCCTTAAAGGTGAGAAACAAATACATTTTTAAAAAATAAGTAATCCATTACTTCCCCAATTTCTTTCTAAGAAAAGGAGAGGAAGTTTAAAAGTAGCAGAAGTCTGTCAGGAATTCTTTAAATGTACATATACATTTACCTAGCAGCGTATCTCCCTGATGCCTCAGATGAAGGCTACTGCGCATTGTTAGTGATGAGTTCATATACGTCTGAACTAGAAGTTTTCCAGTAAAACGCAAGTGAAGCAGTTTGATTTCTGCTGTTTAACTGTTACATGAACAGTCTCTGTAACTAAGATAACCAGTGCATCCATTTACCTCCCAATATACCTCCCACTCCAGTCGTTTACCTTGGAGATATTTTTTCCTTCAAACTATTCACTCTTGAGAGCTCAGCCTCAACTGGCAACTTCAAATTATAAAGAACCTGAAATTAAGAAGTACAGTCTTAGTTTCTATTATATAAAAAGCAGATTATACAGGCATCTATTATTTACAACATGACAAAGCCAGTGCATGACATCTTTAATGATGAAGAAAGAAAAAAGCCCAAGAGTTTACTCATTAACAGCCAATAGCCAATTCTCAATTATGCCTTCTTACACTGCTAAGACCTGATGGCTGGGGACTTTGTAAATGGTAGCATGCACACAGAAGCAGGAGCTAGATTTTCCCTTTGTACGAACAGCTCCTGCGAAGGGGACTTCTAAGAAGGTAGGCCTGTGGGAGGACAGTGGTGGGTGTCAGCACCCAAAGGTCACACTGGGCAAGATGGAGGCAAATGCCAGAAAAAAAAAGGAGTGATCGGACTTCTCTCACGGGTCAGATGAGAAAGGCTAAGTTTCTTTGCATGGAGAGTGACAACTGGATGCAAGGAACATGACAGTCTAAAAATCACACCACTTCGAACAATGACAAAACCAGATTTTCATTATTTTTCTCAATACATGGACTACAAAGTCTCCAAATAAAGTAACTTGGTAGTAGATTTAGAAAGAACAGAGCTATTTTATATAGACCTCATTTTAAATACTGAAACATGGAACTCACTGGCACTGCATATGAATACATACATATAATGTACATATGTACACACACACGCACACACTGCCACAAGCATTATGAAGACATGCAAGGAACTGTTACACAAGCTTATGACACAATGAGATAATCTTCACTTTGTGATGCATCCTACTGATTAAAAATCCTTAACCTTCAACTTCCTATGCTCACTAAATGCCCAGGTTCTCAGATTCTTCCTCCAAGCATATTTTCCTCTCTGTTGTCAGAGACAGCAGACTTCACAAGATGCATCTTTGGTCTGATACAGCACAGCAGCTAGCGTATGTTTCTACAAACTGCAGATATGATGGGGAGGAAGAATGGAAGTAAAGGTCTGTGACCAAAAGGATCAGGGGAGCATGGCTATTAATTCTGGAGTAGGTCAGTGAGAAGGCTGGAGAGCTTTGGTATGGGAAACGCTTTAGACACTGCCCTTTCACCGTTCAGTCCCGTGTCAGTTTTCCTGTCCCCACCGCCTCCATTTTGCTGTTTCAGATAGCACGCTCTTCGAGGCAAGGATCAACTTTTTTGCTTCACATCAGTCACCAGACCATAATTTGTGACCAAGACCAAACATAAACTCTGTGTGCACGTGTAGAAGTGGGGCAAGAATACACTACTGCAAAAATCTCAGTACTGAAGTTGGTAAATTGGAGAACAGATCAGAGAAATTTTCTATCAAAATTTGAATGTATTTGTTAAATAAATTATTTCACAGTGCAAGAATATAGCTACCTGCTCAAGATCACAATAGGCTCTTACAGAAGGTGTCATTTTTAATTCCTTTGTAATCCTAATGGCACCAATCAAACACTCTTCTTTCTCCTCAACGACTTGTTTAGCTTTTGCAACACCAGCATTGTAGTTGTTGATGTTCTTCACTAATTCTGCACACAAATTCCTTTTCCTGTGTTAAAAACATTACTTTTCAGAATTTAATAAGCATCTCAGATGTACAGATTCAAACTTCTACTATAACATACAACTGCCAGTTATACCACAATACCAAGTGGATACGCCTCACACAGAAATATCATTTTCCTCAAACAGTGGGAAGTAGAAAGCATGGAAAACACATTCAATAATAGGAGGAACCACAAGAGTTCACACTGAAAAGCCACTTCATTCACAGAAGTATTTTTTTATTAAATGTTTAAAGCACTCTTCCATTCAAGCCTCCTGATATTTCCATGCACATGCAACCAAAAACTCAACAGTTAGATTTTACAATTCAGCCTACTGAGATATCAGATTCCCCCCTCAGAGGTTCTTCTGGACTCCTAAGCTTTGACACACCCTCCTCCCTCCTAAATCTGAAGATACAAGTATTTTCGAACATGAAGAAATAAAGCACCCTTGGGCTTCTATCAGCTTGAAAATTCACAGAAAGTCACAGAATCACAGAATCACAGAATCACAGAATAGTAGGGGTTGGAAGGGACCTCTGTGGGTCATCTAGTCCAACCCCCCCGCCGAAGCAGGGTCACCTACAGCAGGCTGCACAGGACCTTGTCCAGGCGGGTCTTGAATATCTCCAGAGAAGGAGACTCCACAACCTCCCTGGGCAGCCTGTTCCAGTGCTCCGTCACCCTCAGAGAGAAGAAGTTCTTCCTCATGTTCAGACGGAACTTCCTGTGCCTCAGTTTGTGCCCATTACCCCTTGTCCTGTCACTGGGCACCACTGAAAAGAGCTTGGCCCCATCCTCCTGACACCCACCCTTCAGATATTTGTAGGCATTTATAAGGTCCCCTCGCAGCCTTCTCTTCTTCAGGCTGAACAAGCCCAGTTCCCTCAACCTCTCCTCGTAGTGGAGATGCTCCAGTCCCCTCACCATCCTTGTAGCCCTCCGCTGGACTCTCTCCAGTAGCTCTTCATCCTTCTTGAACTGGGGAGCCCAGAACTGGACACAGTACTCCAGATGAGTACAATTAAAAAGTCAATTTTTAAAAAAGTTATTCTTGCTGTTAAATTGATCATTCACTAATATCAATATCAAAAAAACCTCATAAATGAGCTATTTCAAAAAACTAATGTCATTAAAACTATCCCAAGCTTTTTCTTTTTTTTTTAAAGAGCAGAGGCTGTATACACCAGTGTTTTCCAACCATGCAAAACAGCTCCAAGATGCCAACATGAAAGGGCAAAAACAGTGCACAAAAATTAAAGACAGGTATTATGAAATAGCGTTATGAGGAAGACTGAAATTTTATTTAGAGGGTTTTTTTATCTGAACTAGAAACAACTTGATAAAAAACTCAGCCCCCACCATCCAACAAATCAATTACTACCTTGAGAGGAGAGAAGTAATAAGTTCATCAAATGCTCTATCTGCAGTTTCTGCAACTTTGTCTCCTTCCTGCTTCACTTTCAATTCCAAGTATTTCAGCATCTATTTTGTTCAGTATTGAACAAACATGCAGTTATTTCATTATTTATTATTATTTCATTAGTCTTTTTTTTAAATTCAGAAGCAATGAATACTAAGACAGCAATCAATACTCCAGTAGAAAGTGACACTAAACCACTTAAGAATGACACTTAAACCAATTATAGCTCATTAATCCCTTTGTTTTCTCTAACATCTAGTCAGCTCACACTGTCTGGATCTTCCCGTCAGCTAAGTCTTTACGTCTATGAAGCAAGAAACACATAGATCTTGGACCCACTGCCCCACTTTCCTTACTTGACATTTTAATGTAGTACCACACACAGATTTCCACCATTTTTTTAAATGCATTGTGAGCAGAAAGGAGAAAAATATTCCTTGTCTGGGTAAGCATCAGTTTTGTCATTATAGTTACATTTAACAACGAGACTATGGAAAAACACCTCAGTAATGCAACACTGCTTTGACAATTCTCAGTCTTTGTTGAATAGCTGTTGGAAGACCACAGTCATATGCATGTTACTATATCAGAGCGGCTGAAAGGGCAGGTTTTTACAAGATGCTATCAGTATACGAATTAAGTATTTAACATAACACTGCTTAACTGACAGATCAGCCACTGCAACAAACAAGTTAGAATAGGAATGGAAAACAGGTTGTAAGAAACCTTCTTGCCACACTTACTAGAATGAATTTCCTTAAGCTTTTAGAACATTAAACACTTATATGCCCAGGTATCTTAGAATACATGTAAAATATAAATAAACGGCAAAGACAACTGCAAGCTTTTCCACAGCACAATTAGTAAGCGTCAAAGCTTAAATAAAATAATTGCCATTGATTGTTCAGTAAAACTTGTTAACAGCATTATCCAGTATTTTCAGTCTTCCTGTATTTCATATTGTCCATATCAAATTGCATTACTTGACTTACATATTTTGCATGCTTTGTCTGTTAATATTGTTACTTCTGTTGCCCAGATAATTTCTTTTTCACCTTTAAATCCAGAAAGAGGCACATGAAAACTAGAGAGTTAGCATAGTTGCTAGAGCAAAAACAAATGCTGAATTTTACCCTGATCCACTGAAACACAAGCTTAGTACTTAAAAATTGGCTTATATATTGTTCTGCTAAACATATGGATTGACCTAGTAACTTTTAAGTTACGCATAGGCTCATGTGCTCCTTTACACACTATAGTCTGGAGTTTAAAGCTCTATATTCACAGAAAGAGAACAAATATTTGAAGGACAGACAAGATGCCAAAAAAGAGGCAGTAAAAGCATGTTTAAATAGCATGATAATGTGTGACTGCTCGTAACAAAAAGCTTCAAGCAAGAACAGGATTTAATATTTCATGATTTATTTAACTTATTTTCACCCACCTCGTCTGCATCATGTAAGTGGCTGAGATTGCAAATAGCTATGCACAAAGCTTCATCAATATCTTCCATAGTTTTGCTGTCCTGAGGAAACATTTGCCAATGAACAAAGTTGCTTGTATGACTAGAAGACAAGATGGGCTATACTTCTTTGCCATTTTGACAGAGGCACTTCATGTGACTGACTGATGATCAGTAAGGCTCGGAGCAGCTCTATAGCTGCAAACAGGCCCAAAATACTTAGCTCACCTGAATTTCACTAAGAACATTAACATTGTAGTAGTTCAGAAACATGGATTCTGAATTCTTTTGTTAAACACATGCAATTTATTTGCACACATGCACAAAAACCAAGTGAAAAAATAGTACATGAAAGAAAAGCAAAATAAAGTTACTAATACAGAGGAAAGAAAGCATGCAAGATTGAAGAATGGGAGTACTGCAGCCTAGAAAAAAGTAAAATATTTAGGAATATCATCTGGGGCAACAAAACTTGTTTATAAAAAAGTAATAAGCTCCCAGTATTATTCTGATACAAGAAAAGAGAATAAAATACTTGCGTGTGAATTGGCACAGAAGCAAGTGTACATACAGAAATGTCTTATTTTGTCACTGGCACTACTGAAGCTAGCGTTAGGAGTACTGGTATCTTGCTAAAAGCAAAATGAGAACATCATGAACTGGGGATGCCCCAAGAAGTCAGGGATGGTGCTGTGGAATTATGTCACTATTAGGCAACCAGTTCACCTCGCCAAAAGGCAACTTTACTAACACGCAAACATCTCCAGTTTCTAAAGGGTTCCTCACTAGTGTTAAGGAGAACACAAACAAGAGAAAAATGAAAGCTTAGAGTTCAAAACCCTGAAACAGTTCTGCCTCTGACCAGACACTGATGTAAGTGAAAGGCAGTCCTACCCACCATCTGGGAGAAACCTGTGACACGAATCATTACAGAGTTTATTCAATATATTTGTTGTCACTTTCATCTCTAGAACAACCTTCTAATTAATGTATCTGAACATCTCAGACCCATTCTGCCTCCTTCCCATGAGCAGAAAAAGGGAAGAAAACCTTCCCCCTATTATGACTCAGATGTTAACTGTGTTAGCAACACTTCCCTACGGCAACTATTCCCACTGTATTTTGAGCAGATGCAAAGAGATGCAAGAGGTGAAGATGTCATGGAATCACATTGCTCCCTCTCTACTTCATAGTTCTTGTTATGATCAATGATGCAGTAATAAAAATCCTTCCAAAACTCAAAAGACATGGATACACTCAGTAATGTAAGAAATGACACTGACAAAGATCTAGTAATCACTAACCACAAAATAAAGGAGTCTGAAAAAAACATAAGAAACAAAAGTAAGTAGCAGTTAGACTAGGATCTCAATAAATGTGACTTTTCACATGAGCTCACTCTCAACAACTTTCCCCAAAAAAAGGAAATATTTTGTCAACAGAAGAGGTGACTACCACCAAAATATTACTTATGACCTCAAACTCCAGATACTTCAAAGATAACCTCAGGCTATTTCCTTTAATATTTTGTCAACAGTAATATAATGAAGTTAAAGATAACATGATATGGCTTTATTTCAAATAGACTTTTCAAAAAAGTGATCAGAGAAGAAAACAATTTTTAAACTTCAATGGGCACTGTAACAAAACTGGCCAAGAAGCCAAGACAGGAATTTACAAGTTATGAATCCTTTAAAGTAACTGTAGAGGACAATCTCCATAGAAGAAAACAAGACTGGGACAGGATGTATCATCCATTTCCATTTTATCCTGTCATCTTAAAGTATCCACAACATTAGTTCACCTGGCCTAAAACTGCACAAAAGACCTCGTTAGAAAACTTAACCTTTCAAGAAAGATCCATTTTTCCAACTATCTTGTTGCCCTGAATGACTACTTTAAGGCTGTATTGCATGAGCCTTGCAGCTGTCTTGAATTTAAAAAGAAATTAAAAAAAGCCCCACACCCAAATATTGTGAAGCCTCAAATGTTTTTTAAGAAAGGCTAAATTCAAAATGCAGTTTCACAGCCAGCTGAATACACTAGCCCTCCTCAGCTATGATCCGGTTGGGTTTCAGAAGCACTCATTTTGTCAAGTTATTTTATTAACACTGCAGCTGCACATCAATTCCATGGTAAGATGGAACAATAGCATGTAACTATTAAGGCTGCAAGTTTTTTCTGATTTAAGAAGTGCAGTATTAACTATGCATATACAAAAATAACAAGTGAGAAGATAAGGAAAATGCACATTAACACACCATGTCTCCTGATGCAGCTAGAGCCGGTTTGACTTTCAGCCCACCACTTGACGGAACTGGGTGCTGAACATTTTTCTCTTCAGTATTGCAACTGAAGGGCCTGCAAATCAAAACTTTAAGGAAAAAAACCTACATATTTGAAATAAAATATCAAACCTCCCACAAATACTTTAGACACAATCTGACAGCTTCAAAAAGTGTTATTAAATACATACACACATATATTTTTAACACAGTAGAATTCACACTGTGATATACTACAGATACCTCATTTCTCAAAAACTTTCCTTTCTACTAGCATAATCATAAAATTCCTCTTTAGCAACTGATTTTCATCTGATAATTTTGGCAAGGCTCAACAAAACCTTAGTAGGTGGTAGTGATTTTTATCCTCAGAGTAAAATGTATGACTATTAACATTCCAGAATTCATTTTTCATTTGTTGCCCAAGTATTTTCTTCCAGATACCCCATCACATACTGATCAGGCTGTTCAAATCTTTAGAACACATGACGGATTATACAAAAACCATCGACTGACTACCTGTTAGGAAGGCTCTGAAGTTCTGTTGTATAGTCACCCATCCCTGCTCTTCTGCCACATAAGCATGGATCTCAACAGATGTCAAGACTCTCACAAAACTAGTCTGCATAAGCCAGCCTAATTACAGTAAGGAAGCACTATGGTGTTCTTCCTGTGCTCAGTTTGCTGCTTCCCATGGATTGTGGGGAATAATAGATCTGTTAGAATTATTTGGACCTATTCTTGTTTGTATCAACATGAATGTGCACAGCAATGGCAGTGGGGGGAAAGACACCCACTTTAAGACTTCTTTCCAGTTCACGCAGGCTAGGCATATAAGCAAGTTAATGTAATTTAGATACGACACTACCATGGAACGTTGCTGGCATCTAATCTTTATAGCTGTGACTGGTTATCTAAGCAGAAGGTACAATGGGAGCAGCAGGGAGAGGGGGGAAGGAGGTGCTTCAATGAGACACTCCTTCCTATCACAGCCTGGCATTTCAGCAGTTTTCTACTCTCCCTCCAAACCCTTACCAGGGAGTTACCACAGTGTTTAAAACTTCCAGTTCCAAACATTTTCAAGCCAAACCAATCTTTTTCTTGTTGCCTTTCAGTGAAATGTTATTTGTACTCCAGTGTCAAGCAAGCTGTGTTCCCACAGTACTAGACACCCATACTGAGAACAGATCAGTAAAGTTAAAATAACACATTAAAAAACAAAAAACATTAAAAACGGCTGGAAATGCTTGCTCATTCAAATCCTCCCCCAGTCTGGCATCTAGACACAAAAACCAGTTAAGTTAATAAAGGTTTACCTTGCTAGCCTTTGTGAGTTGCCACAGCACAGCCCGAGTTTAAAATCAGTTTTGGTCTAAATTCAGATGGAAAAAGTAAAGCAAGTTAATACAGGGAGAAATCCAAGCCCTAGCAAAAAATGTTCTAGAAGCCTGTTCTCACCTTCAGTAGCCCCTCCACCCCCATTTCAATGACACCAAGCTTCAAAGCAAGTGCTGTTGAATTGAGCAACCAGAGATCTAAGAAAACAGCTTCTTACTTTATATTTGTGGTAAATGGAAAGCATTCCTAGTAAAATGAATGTTGATTTCCTATTTGCTTTTAGTATTTTTCCCGCTATTATGCAAACCTACTAACATACTGTGTTAGTGAACCTGATTACAACTTACTTTTTCAATAAAGTTCAATGACAGGGCTTAATTCCAAAGATTTGATTTACTTGCATTTTGCAATAAAGGCTAAATCTGAATTTCATAACAGAAAAAACAGAATGGCCATACCCCATCTGTTGCATATTTATTATTTAAAACTAATAAAAGCACTTAATGTTTGTCCAAAACATAGATTTCTGTGAAACAAATGGCATTTGCATGTCGTAACACAGAAAAAACTCACAAGCAGAGCATTTTTTTTATATGCAGAGATATATTCATAACTTGTGCACTACTGTGCAAAGTGAAGTAGATTTTTTTAAAAAAAAAAGTCTTTTAAGTCCTTCTATTTGGGAGCTAAAGAGATTTAAAAAAAAAAAAAAAAAAAACACAAAAACACCCCCAAAAAACACCACACACATGCACCAGTTGCCTTCTTGCACATTAGGTGCAGATGAGAGCGTGGAATGGAGTTGACAGCACTGGGCACTAACGAGAACTATAAAAATAAACCTTCCTAAAACCAGACTTTGGAGATCAGATGCACACTACATAGCCACACTGCATAACAAGAAATGCTAGCAAAGACTTCCTGGAGAGCAGGTGGTTATAAAATGCAGGCCCTTACCTCAGAGGGAACCTGAGCTTGCTTTAATCACTTTCGATGAAAACGCAAAAGATCCTGTCATATCACTATTTCAGACCACCACAGGGACTAGTGAACAGAAAGCTTTAGATCAACTTACTTCTGTAGAAGAGGAACCAAAAAAATCAGTGTCTTCATCCTTCACATCACTGTACAATGCTGTAAAATCAAGCATAGGAAACACTTGAATGTCAATGTTGTTAACTGTAGGGCATCTTAATCAATGAGACAAACAGGAGGATGTGATCACCGGAGTAGTCTTCTAGGTAGCATTCATGAAGTCAACAGGAATTTGGACATTGACTTTTGTAATGACAGAATTTGAAAGCTAGGAATGGAAGTCCAGATAAATAGATATGGAAGTTATCCAGGAATTACAAAAAACTTACTTGCATTTAATTATTAGAGTATTATCTGCATGATTAGCTGTATTATGTTGCTGCTACATTCAGGACAATATAAACACATGAAATAGAAGGCAAAGAGGTAAAAGAAAACACACATTCAAAATGCATACCTACCGTATAAGAAAAAAAGTTATTTCGCAAAGCATCCATAAATACTAGACACTCCATATAATTTCACAACCCTTGGAAAAAGGACACTCAAGCAGAAAAAAACAGAAAAAAAATGAGGTTTCTTGTAAAACAAACTTTACAGCAGCTTCGGCAAGAAAAACAGCAGGGGGGGAAGTAAAAGGAATTGGTTGTTCTTGCTACGTAATGGAAATATAGTAAATAAACAATGCGTTAATCAAACCTGGCAGCCCATCTATCATCTTTAACAGACCGTATTTAAAAAAAAATAAAAATTAACAGCCAGTACCGCACACCACAAAATTGCTGGAAATAAAAGTCAAAATCCAAAAGCTTTACCTTTCACACTCTTACCTTTTGACATCTGGCACAAATCACTGTTTCTCTGAGTTGGTTCTGTAAAACACTCTTCCAGTATCTTAAGACACTGCCTTCAGAAGTAAAAGTAAAGGTTTAAGATTATTAGGGATATCAACTAAGTATGAATTCTGACTTCCAGCTCTCTTAGAAGAAAGCTTGCCCACTTTTTACAAAAAGACATTATGTAGAAGGTGCAGTTAATTAAACACACAGCACCCACACAAAAATTGTTATCCTCTTTAGCTCGAGGAGACGCAATTTACCTCTATGATACTGAATTGATCATCCCTGAAGGTAGTACTACAGCTTTTAAGTATGCAGAACCAGCATTTAAGGTAACTAGAACCAGCACTAATACATCGTTACATAATCAATTTTCATCACATCCATTCTACAGTTATTTAACTAAACATACACTGAATAGATCAACAGTGATTTATCCACTTGTAAAATATACATACAGATCAATACAAGATATTGGTAGCCTAGCAATTCAGTATTTGACAACATCCAAACATGCATTTAAAATGTCTTTCTCCCTGTACTCCAAATGCTAAAACTTCCCACAAACTGTGTATTTTACACACATAACACATAAAAATGGACTCACTTGTAACACTACAGAATACAAACATTATTTTCTACATTTCCTCAATGCTATTTCCTGGTAATTACACTGTCAGAACATAAAAATAATAAAACCACTAGAGTAATCTCAAAATACACATACCTTATAGCTTTTTTCTTTCTTCTATAAAGCTCTTCATTACTGTCATCCACCAAGGAGCACTCTTGCTTTCTACTCATGATGGTACTTCACATCAAAAATAAAAGACAAGTTCTCTACAACGTACACATTTCATCACTCAAGCAAACACTACAGCTTACATCACTCGGTGAAGGGTAAAATGAAGAAGACAAAATTCGTAGAAAACATACACCTATTTTTATTCCTTCAAAAGCAGATCTTTCAAATGCCACAAAATGCTGGCCTGTTTTGCACTATCCAGCTGCTCCACCAGATCCCACTACTCCGCCCCTCACCTGACCACTACCAGACAACGCAGGAGACACCATTATTGGTCTTCCAACATCCTTCCTCATCTTACATTCTCAATATGATTATTTCTTTTCTGCAGTATCTCAATACCGTAGGCCCACACCCTGTTCGTGATCCACCACGTATACTGACCCCGATTCCTTTCCTTACGGCCTCCTAGCTAGCCTTTCTTTGTTTATTCCCCCCCTCCTGCTCGACGGGAGAGGTGCTCTCTCCTCCGAGCCAGTGCCCACAGCACCAGGGGCCGCTGCAGGTGCCACAAAGCTGCCGGCGAAGAGGCTGAAGCAGGGACCAGCCGAGACCGCCGGGGACGGGACGGGAAGACACAACAGCCCCCACAGCACACAGTAGGACCCACCACGCGCCAGGCCAGCTACCCCAGCCACCAATCACCGAGCGCATCGTCACTCCTTTTCCCATCGCAGCCAATCGCGGCGAGGCGGGAGGGGGAGGGTGAGGGTGGTGGTTGCTGCGGCCCGCGCGGGCAGGTTCTGCCGCCATGTTGGCGCTCTCAGGCGCGGCGGGGCTGGCGGTAGCGGTGAGGCGCTGCCTGGCCTCGTCCCGCCCCGCGTTTGCCGCGAGAGCCCCGGTCCGTTTTTTGAAGGTAGGGTGTTTGCTGCGCTAGAAGCTGTTAAGTCCATGCTTTGGGATTACCTTATTCTACATGCATTCTCGTTGTTTGCAGGACAAGTAAGAGATGTTTTTGCAGTGTTACCACTCCTGTTTTGGCTGTCATATTTAGCATGATGTTCTCCAGACTTGTGTTTAAATCACCTCTAGTAAAATACAGTTACATTTTAAAATTAAAAATATACTGCTTTTGCCCTAAAACTTGAACTAGGCCAGCTTTCCAAGAGACAAGCTTCCTAACAAAACCTAGGTTATTGGTATTTTTGCACTATTCATACAATAAAACAGTTGTAGCCCAAAGCTTTCATTTTAAATGTACCAAGTGTTTGTTAGGCTGGTGTTTTGACTCTGTAACAGGGCAGAGTTTGAAAGCTCACACAAACTCTAGGGTTTCTTAACGCTAGGGAGTACTTGAGTGGTGTGGCCAAGGCAAACGGTAACTGTTGAGAGAAGAGCCACAGGAGAACACTGCAGTCCTGCCTGCTGGAAGGACAAAAGAAGAATTGCAGGAGTAATGGGGAAGAAAACATGGAGAAAGGAGCAGTAGAGTTCAAAAATTAGCCAGTTCTATGGAGCTAAGTCCTCGCCTACTTTTTGGTAAAACACCCAAATCAGGCAAGCTTGCATTGGTTTCGTTTATCTGCACTTGAATGTGCATGATTTGTTTGTGAGGGGCAGATCTTTCCAGAAGTTACCCTCATTGTTAACCAGGACCTGATTAGACCTGGCTTTGTATATAATCCTGGTGGAGATCTGTTGTCAAATCTTACAGCTGTGCTTTGTGCCCAGTCTAGTTCTGTTTGGTGTGGTTCGGCCTACAGAAATTTTCTAGGAAAGCCTGTTAGTGAGGATAAAAATCTGTATGTACCAGGCTGAACTTGCACATGCAATATAACTTCCAGTTACCAGTAATATGTTTTTGAGAAAAAAAACTCCAAAGAAGCCCTACAAAATCAAAAAAGGCAGTTTCCAGTCTCCTGTCAAAAGACATGGCTGGAAACTGAAATTCTGATTTCTCCTTGGCATTAAAACTTACAGACTCAAGTTTGACACTGGTTCTATGACACCTTATCGTTGTCCCGTCTTCAGCTAGCCCATGCTCCACAGGCAACACATTAAACGTCTCTCTTGCTGTCCCATAAGAGCTAAACTCCCTTCTCCTGCTCTGTAAATACCAGTGGTCTTTTCTTGCAGATTATCCAGCCAGTTTTTGCAATGAAGTTAAAATCTCACAAGTTTTCTCAACTTGTATTTCACCTTGGAAATCTATTTCAAAGGTGAGGAAAGGCTTGTGCACCCAAAATTTTGTCCTTATCTTTCATATTCTATGTTAATTTCCACTTAAAAATGAACTCTTCTAAACATTACTTAAGAACATAGTAAATAAAGGCTGAAGGTTAAAGTGTAGGGTGGATGATGGCAGACCTGCTGTGGATGTAGCAGAGAAAGGGAAATGATTGGAGGGTCTGCATTGGTTAAGGGTTTGAGTGCAATTTTAAACCAGGAGTGTATGAGATTGTCTAAAAAGTAGCCTAACTAGCTCTTTCATGAGAAGACTAATTAGGCCTAATTAGCTTTCCGGTGAGGAGACAGCTCATCCTTGCTTTTATTTCAGCTTTAGCTCCATTAAATAAATAAGTGAACAATAGCAACAAATGCTCGTTATCATTTTCTGCTTATGAATTTGTCAAAATTCATAGAAATATGCCTACAGATTCTGTTCTCTATGCCTTTACAAAGAATTATAAAAGGTATACATACATATTATATGGCATGCATATATTATGTTTGTTTGTAGTTCTGTCAGCCTGTACATAGAACAATAAATAAACACACTGCACCTCTTCAATTTTTCACTTGTATGACTCTGAAAATCTGAAGACAAAACTGGCAACTTGGTTTCTTATTTCAGAAAAGAGAACAGTGATTTTCCAGAAAAGAACCAACACCTTCTGTCTATGCTATTAGCTACTCAGAGAACATTACTGATGTTTCTTAATTTTATACGGTAGTGTTTAAAATGCAATGTCAAAGTCGAAGTTTCTGACTGGTAACCAGAAGATGGCAGCATGAATTAACCCTGGGTGGACTCACTCGTCCTGATGGCTTCTCCTTACACAAGTGTGATCTCAGCCGCTTCGCTGGCTTTGTTGCAGAAAGCACGCTGTGCTAGAAAAATAATACTGAGCAGATTGTTGTCTTTGGTGTGAAAAATGTAGTTGCGTTTAAAAATCATAGTCAAATGTAGGTTGAAAACACAGATATACTGTCTAGATAGTATTTCCAGCCAGCAGCATGTAGCAGTTGTTCTTTCTTCAAACACATCCTCCTTTCTCATCGTCTGTATTTTGCCCTTTCTCAGCAAGAATTTCTGCTTCAAAATTTAATGACTAAGTGCACTAAAACTGGCCAGTGTTTGTGTTTTGTTGTTGTTGTTTGGGATTTTTTTTTTTTTTTTTTTTTTTTTTTTGTCATTTAGATGATAGATTCTGCAAATGTATATCTGGGAGTGCTGGTGGATGACAAGTTGACCATAAGCCAGCAGTGTGCCCTGGCTGCAAGAAGGCCAATGGGATCCTGGGGTGCATTAAGAGGAGTGTGGGCAGCAGGTCGAGGGAGGTTCTCCTTCCCCTCTACTCTGCCCTAGCGAGGCCCCATCTGGAGTACAGTGGGGCCCCACTTCAAGAAAGATGAGGAGCTACTGGAGAGAGTCCAGTGGAGGGCTACAAGGATGATGAGGGGACTGGAACATCTCTCCTACGAGGAGAGGCTGAGGGAACTGGGCTTGTTCAGCCTGAAGAAGAGAAAGCTGAGAGAGGACCTTACAAAAGCTGACAGAGGACATTACAAATGCCTATAAATATCTTAAGGGTGGGTGTCAGAAGGATGGGGCCAAACTCTTTTCAGTGGTGCCCAGTGACAGGACAAGGGGCAATGGGCACAAAATGAAGCATAGGAAGTTCCAGCTGAACATGTGGAAGAACTTCTTTACTCTGAGGGTGATGGAGCACTGGAACTGGTTGCCCAAGGAGGTTGTGGATTCTCCTTCTCTGGAGATATTCAAAACTCACCTGGACAAGGTCCTGTGCAGCCTCTTCTAGGTGTCCCTGCTGTGGGAGGGGGTTTGGACCAGATGATCCCCAGAGGTCCCTTCCAACCCCTACCATTATGTGATTCTGTGGTCTTGGTTATTTGGTATATAATTGCTATTGGATTTTTTCTCTAGTATGGCCATGTAACTACATGGTAAGTAGAAAAGTAGTTTTCCCCTAAATGTGATGTGAGGGTCTCATATGTGTTTAGAGAAGGAAGGAGATCCCATTGTGTTACTGGAGACAAGACCAAATGCAACGATTCACAAAAATGTGTAGGTAGGGGATATGGAGATGTATAGGAAATATGATTTCATCAATGAAATGCTGATTGTGTAACATTAACAACTCCATTATCTGGTTTCTAAGGTTTACATGAGTTGGACAAGTAAGCTCAAAATGCTGTGGTTGTCTAACAGAGAGACACTGATACCTGAGGCAGTTGTTCTTAATCTCAACTTCACACCTACAGATTCTGGCTCATAATACTTATAATTATCTTTCCGAAGTATCCCAGATTTAGGTTATTTTTACTATGAAAGGGATCAGACATATCAAGATCATCAGTTTCTTTGTTAGCCAGGACGTACATGTTAGTGATTTCTAGAATTACGCAGTGTGCATAATTTCTGCTCTAACATTACAGTTTGTATTCAGTGAAGTTTCTATCATTATAAATAGTTAATTTTTACAACTATAGTATCTGACAACAGTCATTCAAGTAAAAGTTATTGTCTACTCTTGCAGTTAATATGTTTGTTTAATACTGTGTTTAAAATGACTTTTTGTAACCAATTAAGGTTGATCTAACCCTGTGCTGTTGCTGAAAGGGTGGGTCCTGCATTATTCTGGTCCCAGGTGTGTGTTCACCCTTCCCTGTCTTACCATTAGTGTTTCTGCAGCCATATGGTGAGCTGGATCTATAGGTTGCTGTTGGGTAACTGTTTAGTTCACTTGTAATTCATACCGAGAGCCTTGGATCCTTGCATTTAACAATGCAGTCAGTGGCTGTTCTTACATGGGCAAGTCCTCACAGCAGTGGTTACTGGGTGCTTATATTCAGTAGCTATTAGTTATCTAATTTTCTGCGAATGAAATTAATTGCAAAGTGGGCCAGATACTTTTTTCTCATCCACCGTGTTGCTTAAAACCAACAAAGTATCTGTAAATGTAATGATGAACAGTTTGGTTCTAGGTACTTCCATGGCATTGGTGCTGAACTCACACTACTTTCTTTTCTCTGCAGAATCTTTTTTCTGTGTGAAGCACAGTGTAAGAATTTGCTGAGTCTGTCTTTACATATATTAATAGTAAAAAAATGACATGAAAATTCATAGGTATAAAAGTGTTTAATTTAAAATGTTATTGTGATTTTTGTAAGACACATTTAATGCTTGAATCAAGCTTTCATCCTTTAAAATTCCTCTTACAATCTTTTTTACTGTGAGCATAGCACAGTACTTTTTGTTTAAATTCTGTCTTTTTTAGCGTGTAGGGAAATAGCAGCCAGAGGTTGGATTGTGAGTTAGCCTCGTCTGTTGTGCTCAACTGCCAAATTTGGGAGCCTGACAGAGGTGAGGCTGTTGCAGCTCCATCTCTCCAGGTGCAGCCAGTAGCAAGGCTGAGCATGTATTCCCAATTTTAATTTACTACTGAAAAGACTCTGATGCACCTTGACCACGTAGTATAAATAGGAATAAGTGAAATAAAGACTTCTTAAACAAGCAGAAAATCTTTTTCTGACTTCAGCTTTTAACCTCTGAAACTCAATGTCTGTAGCAAGGCACAGATTTGGGCCTTAATGCAGAAAGAAGTATCAAATAGACTGCGGTATCTTGCGGAGTCTGACTGGAGGGTCTGTGTAGTCACTGTCATTTGTTTGGGGGTCTTTCAATTGCATTTATGTGTATGGACATGTATAAAGGATGTTGAAATCTTTCCAAAATGCATGTTGTAGATCAGTCACTCTTAGGCTCATTGAAGGTGAAATTCTGTCTCTAAGCAAACCACGCTTTCTCTTTTGTTCTTAAAATCTTCAAGAAACTTGGTTTCACAGCCAAATTTCCATCTGAAATTCTTCATGACATATTCTTTCTAGTCCAAATTATTGGAGCATAAGTTATTGTTTAGTTAGTACAACGGGGAGAAAAAAATTCTAGGTTTTTAGGGTCTAAACACATAGCTGAGAAGAACACGGTGGTGACCGGGCTTGTTATTTGTTTTTACCCTATCATATAATGTAACTTAGAGCTCATTCTTTATTGCTTAGACAATTTTAAAACACAGCTTCAAAAATACTAGAGGTACATAGAGTCTTCAGGAGACTTTGTTAGAGCCTAAGGAATAACGCCGTTTGAATAACATGTGAACCCAACACTGAAAAATCCTAAGCAGTGCTTTTTGGAAGCAAATATTTCAACTGCATACATGCTTGTGTGGTCCAGAATTACTGCAAACTCTCCAGGTAAAAAAAACAGAATGGTTCTCTGTGCCACTGCTTTCAGAAAACAAATGAGATGATAGACTATATTAATAGTGATTCCAGAGTTTGTGGAACAGAGTACTGCAGAAAGTAGTACAATACACTGTGCTGCAAAGGTTGTGTGTAGTTTTGACTGCCATATTTCTGCTCATGCATGGAAAGAACAACTCCAGCTATGTTTTATGGAGCTTGTTTGCAATAGAGTCGAGACGTGGCAACCTGGGCAATCAGACTCCTTGGTAAGCACTATGGTGCACACTGAGGCTTGCAATGTCATCTTTTCATGTATTACTGTCCCAACGAATTGAATCCAGGGCGGTTATAAGCATATTGCAAGCACATCCCTTGCTGTAGTGTGTTGATTATTCAAAGACAAAGATGAAAATGATTTGCCAGTCACAAGTGGGAGGTGGTGGAGGCAATGGCTTAGGAAGAGTCTGGAAAACAGGCATGGTCTCTTCTTGTGTTTGTAGAGATTACATATTGAAACCACGCTGAAGGGAGATTTGGCTCATGACCTCCACTGAACTTTGTAAGCAATGGCTATATGTAGCCAGAACGCCTTACCTGAAATGAGAAAGAAGACATTTCTTCTCTCAGTTCTCCTTTGGGGTCTTTCTGAGCACTGAGATTGCTGAGATAAATGCAGTGATCTGGTGCTATGATGAAGAGTGCTAGCAACAAATCATCTTATTTTTTTAAGAACCAAATTTATTAGAAGATTTGTTGAACTCACCTGTGCGACATGAAAGTGAGAAGATCATCAGTATTCTTTCAGTTCCTGTAAACGAAGTTTCATCAGTTCAAGATGCAAATATGCAAAGAGATTCCCCTCACAGCAGATTGTTGAAAATACGATTTACCATGTCTGTCTGTATAAGCCTCTCAGCATCTCACTGGGCTGCTGAGCTTTAGTGTCCTTTACTGGACCTCTCTGTAAGACAAAACCACTAGCTTCTTTGTCTTTTATAACCAATATAACCAATGTACAGAAAATAGTTGATTTCTTAAGAAGGCATTTAGAGGGTTTATTAGATAGAGTTCATTATAATCCATTGAAAATGGGTATTGATGAAAGGAGAGTATGGATTATTCGTATGGTTAATAAGGCTTTGTGTGATGGTTATGAGCTTGAATATTGAAACTGATGAAATGAATTGTAATCCTCCACTTGTATGACCTTGAGTTAGTTAGTTGCTTGATCATCAGCTCCCTTGTCCGCTTTGGTTGTTTTGTGGTGTTTTGTCCAAAGCTGTAGACAAAGGAGTTGGACAACTATTAGGTGTTCTAATACCCATGAAAAATATCACATGCAGTTGATTCTGAATTCTGTTACTTTACCAGTAAAAGTGATGTTGTTTAAAATGAACAAGATTACCACCCTGTGCCACAGCCATTCCAGTCCCTGGCGTTGTAATTACTATCAAATTAACTCTGCCTATTCTAGGAAATATATTTAAGCATTTTATTAGAATGTAGTCAATGTCTTAAGGTTTTTGTGTTATTCATGCGTAAAGAAAAAGGAATGAAATCAATGACAAATGGAGAATTGAGTTTAAAGAGACTGCTAAGCAAGTGGGGCACATTCTCTGGACTGTGGGTGTTTTAATTTTAAATCTATCACTCTCTATGCAAGGTATAATATTAGAAATCCGAGAAACACAATGTTTTTGGTCCCAGAGAAAGCTATGATTGTATGCCTCTTGTACCTACTGTTCCCAGAAATGATCTTTGTGTTGTTCGTGGTTTTGGGTGCACATCTGCTGTTTGAGAAAGTGTAAAGTGTTGCTGCTATGTGTACAGCATATAAGAATTAATACACTCAGAGCTTTTGTTGAATCCAGAAAAACATATGTATTTTAAGTTTCACTTCCTTTCAAAATACAAGAAAATATAATGAACAGAAAGTCTTTTTGTTTACCTTGGCTGGCATAGCTGGGTGCTTCATCTTACATGTACTTATCCATCTTTCTGAGTTCTTTTTCTGGAATAATAATTGAAATATGTGGTTAGTAACTTTTAATGATGACAAAGCTATTTTTTAGTATGTTGTATAATGCTGAGCATAGAATTGAGGTTGATAATCACATATAAGGAAAAGTTACTCCAAATCACTTACAGGAGCACACACTTTTCTTCTTTGCATTTGAAGGTAGAGATAAAAATTGCTGTGAGTGATTAGAAATATGCAAAGATTTCCATAGGAAAAGGCTTACATGGGCTATAACTCTTAGGATGGATATTGCTGAAGAATGAAGTATAGGATAGAGTTTTTTCTAAGAACATGGACAGGCATGGTTATTCAATCCTTCTAAGTAATATAAGAATTGGAAAGCACCTGATGAAATGATAAAATAACAGACTTAAATTAAGCAAGAAGTACTTTTGAAAACAATCCATAATTTAACAATAAAAATTACTTTCTACAGAATTATAAATGTATTACTATATGATCAGTCCATTTTATGGTCCATGCATTAGACCAGAAGGACAGTTAAAATGATGATGCATACTTGATCTATTGTAGCTCAGTTAATCTCTCGGTGCTCACAGCAAGAGAGTCTAC
Organism: Opisthocomus hoazin; assembly: GCF_030867145.1. Classification (NCBI taxonomy): domain Eukaryota; kingdom Metazoa; phylum Chordata; class Aves; order Opisthocomiformes; family Opisthocomidae; genus Opisthocomus; species Opisthocomus hoazin. Next base: position 22,730,149 of record NC_134414.1, on the reverse strand, counting down.
TGGGGGAAGTACCATTCCACACTGGCCTGTTTTTACATGTTTGCTCTAAACATCCACTTGTGGCCCCAAGAATCTAATTAAGGTCTAATACAAAGTTAATATTGTAGAGTAATACTGTGACATGGTGACTCTCTTTTTGGAGAACTAAATTCAACCATGGCACAAGATGATTCAATATACACACAATAAAATTTTTGCACACATATACTTATTTCAGGCGTGTGATCAGTTTTTTATACATGGTTTAAATTCATTTATGATACCAGTCACTAAATAGTTACACGTCATCTATTTGATAGCATCACTAAAATATGTTTTCAGTTTTAGTGTATTCCCCGGTTGGGAAAATATCCCAATTAAAGTTTTGGTTGATGAATTAACTTTAGCAAAGATGACACTGTTTCACTTGAGAATGGGAAAAACATTCTTTCACATGAAGATATAATCCTTCCAATAAAGGTTAATGGCTGCTGATGGAATGCAATGGGGAATCATGAAGACCAGTTAAAGCACAGGTTTACATTTCCTACGACAGGTGTTCTGGCACCTTATTTAATTCGGACAAGAGCTTGTTTGTGAATACTTATACTGTGTCTCAAGTTTGTAGCATTTCAGAGAATATGTAATGAAAATTTATGACATATATTAATCAAAGGACAAAAAACTGGAGCATTTTCCAGTGTCTGCTTGTCTTCTGTGAAGGAAGGGCTTTGCTGGGTTTTCTCTCCATGTTGCTTTCTCCATTTCTTCAGTCACACTTGTCAGGCTGAAATAATGTGTGGAAGCTCTTCCCTGTAAATCACATGTATTCCAGGAATCACTGGAGTTTTAAATGGAAAATGTGAAACCTGTTCTTCTAAACTGAACAACATACACAGCCGGATTGGAGCAGTAGAGCAGTGGCTGGGACAAGGAGAAAAACAAATACAAACTTTTCAAGCAGACTTCAATTATAAGAATGGAAAATACTAGAATAGAATCAGAACGGCAAGAAATTCCTCAGAGTATATTTCCATGTATTTACAAAGGGAAGCTCAGTCACATTCCAGGCAAAGCTGATCAATTCGTTCCTGGCCAGTTATTTTCAGTCTTCCCAAGCAGGTCACAGGTTCAAGAGTCCTGGACATATGTTTAGAAACCCAAATCAAGTTGATCTTATCCTGGAGTTGCTAATGCGTCCAGGAAAGAGCCTACAGGTTGGTTTGAAAGTGTATGGTTTAGTTTGTTTTTTTGTTGTTGTTGTGGTTGGTTTGTTTTTTTGTTAAGCACGTTTGAAAAACCACCCATCTCAGGTGGGGTTCTGTATGGAGTTTGCAGTTGAGGAATGTCATTAAGTAAGGCAGATTGGTTCACCAGCTTCTGGATGTGGATTTGAAGGGAGATTACTTGAGAATGTAGAATAAAAGAGCTATGGTGTTTGTGAAAGTGTAGGTGGGAGGAAAGGACTTAAGAAGAGAAAGCTTGGTAAAAAGTGTATTCATGCCTGCCCAGAATACTCTGCTGAAAATTTTACCTGGTTTTATATACCTTTTTTTTTTGTTTTCTGCTGATGTAGCAGTAGAAGCTCTTCTTAGGACTGATAAGAGCCCCTACATTTTAGTAATTCTGGAGGCTAATAAAAGCATTGCATTTTCCAGGTTTCCTGCAATATTATTAAAAGGCACAGCTTCAAAAGGAGTTCCAAAGCTTATACAGAATACTGTTAAGCTATGTTGATCTCCATTACAACAGTTATCTCAGTAAGGCTGGGAAGAAATGAAGATGGCAAAACAGCAGGATGGCTTCACTGGATTCTTCCTGGAACACTCTCAAAGGCATCACAAGAAAGAGGTTTGAAAATATGTTGTGTCTGGCTAACCTGTTCTTCTCCCTCCTGTCACCCAGCTGACACCCTCTAAAGAAAGCCAGGGCCAGAAGAGTTCTGAGCGGAAATGACCATGCAGAGAAACATTTTCCAGATGGGGCTGGTTCCCTGAAAACACTCCATGAGCCCTTTTTTAGCCCTACTTGAGAATAAGCTGACTTGCCGAATCATTCTTTATGAAGTAGCTGACAAGAACGACATGGGACCCAGAGAAGTGGAGAATACCAGCTCTGTGCTGCTTGTGATGAAGAGCTATCATGTCTGCAACCATAATAGGCATTTGCTATGTCACCTTAAGTGTCAGTTTACAAGCATATGGATTCCTAGATCTTTGCAACCTGGACATGATTCATCTGACCACCCTCTTGTAATTAGTGAAGAGGAACAGGCACTTTTAGAATACCAGTCTTTGCATTCTCAAGGAGAGGTTTAAAGCAAAACAGATGAATCACACTTACAAGTGCCTATTTTTCTCCACTGACTATATATAAAGGGAAATTACAGAGACTAGCTGAGATCGGGGTATCTACATTACAACCTTTCACTGAGATGAATTCCACCCAAATGATTCTGCTATCTAATAATGGGTATGGAAAAGTTTTCTTTCTTTGCAACCTGTACAAGTCCTCTTGCATTCTGTCCAAGCACATTAGCCATGTACTGACTTTGGGATTTATTAATGCTTTCAAGCACAGCAGAGAAGACCAAAGTGCAGTTGTTTACTACAAGTGAAACTTCGAAGAAGTGTGCAAAAGTGACAAGGGTGCCTGAAATCTCAGTCCCTAGCAAAAAAGCACAGGTTTCATTTTATGCTCATCCAGCAACTGACTTTTCAAAGTTGAATTAATTCAACCCAAATGGTAAAATAATCTGACCATAGGGAACATGCTTACAGGGTATCTTTCTTTTAGCAGAGTATCTAAAAGTGTGGTTTTCATCCTGCTGTGTTAAAGAGACCATCCCCATGCTCCTGAAGTCATGTGTTTTTATCCACTCTGATGGCGAGCCTCAGAACTGTTGATCTTGTATGAGAGTTTACTGAATGTTATTTTTTTGAAAGATTCACATATTTCTTTTTTTAAAAATAAAAGGGATTGTGGTGCTATTACAGAGTTTTCTCCATCCACTTTAAAAACTAGGCCCTAAACTGTAAATTTATTTGCAAATTGCCGTAAATTGAATCAATATAACTGCAGTTATAGAGGCATTGAATTAAATTAATAACATTAACTGAAATGACATGTCAGCCCTTTGCCAGGTTTTGCAAAGATGGTACAAATTATTTCAGTCACCTCGGCTTTTACTTTTTTTCTTTGTTTCTTTGTTTTATTGTAATTTCTGTTTGTAATTATTGCTGTAATTAATTGAGAAAGTTTTGTGGGACACAGTTAATAAAAAACCATTGACAAGAAAAGCTTGTTTGTGTTTAATAAGATGTAGCATTTGCTTTCTGATGATTCAAGTGGCACGTTATGTAAACATTTCTAGTTCTGATCCTTCTAAGGCTTTTGTCTCTTGTCTATTAAGTATTTTGTGGGGGAAAACATGATCATCAAGTCGGCAGTCTGCCTAGGATTTCAGAATGGCATGAAAATAAATAATTACACATGATGAAAACATTTAGGATATTACATTGCGATCATTGCATATCACTGGCAAACACATTTCAGGAAGAAAAACAACATCACATAAAGTCTAGTGGTACAGTAAACAGGGGGATTTAAAGACTGATGGATATTACTGTCTGTTCTCTCCCTAGGATAAAGTATCAACTGTAATACTTTAAAATTAGGTTTTAGGTTTTCTTTTTTTTGTTTTTTTGGTCCACAACAGAGAAATCTGCAGGTGGCTGATAATAAATAATAAGACTTTGGCAGTCTGTAATAGCTGTTATTGGAAAGAGTAAACTAGAGGGAACGGAGGACCTAATTTCATAGAAGTATTTCCCCCCAAGATCACCTGAATTTGTAAACATCTTATCTTGGTCACCTACCTAGTCATTAGGAGGAACAGAGCTACTCAGTTCCAGGTTCCAGGCCTGAGCACTACAGTGTCTTTGTAATATTCGTAATTCCCTTCAGAGTCCAAATGTAGCTGATATTCCCCTTTATTTCTTTTATCCTTGTTCTGACTATAATGCTAATACTCATCTGAGCTTCTGCTCAGAAGGAAAGTTCGAGTTATGTGCTGCATCAAAGGAAGAAGTGAAAATGATCATTAAAAGACAAGGTGACCCAATTTAATGTAATTAATCTACCGTGTTAAAAATAGCTTAGACATGGCTGGTTTTCAGAAGTGCTGCACTTCCAGAAAGGTAGTAGAAGACAGTGGCATTAGCACTTTCATGAAACAATTCCTGTGCCCGTATGCATGTAGGAACAGAAGCTTTTAACAGCTCCTATGGAGGTATATATGTACCTATACTTTTAAGTATTTCTCTTGCCCTCTGAGCTCTTAAACTGGGTCTACTTAATAAACAAAGCAACTTGAAGAACTTTTTAAACAAAGTTTGAGAGATGTTGTTACATCCTTGGTTTTTGTCAGCTCTTCTGCTTGAAACCCTTGAAGTAAAGAGTGCCATTTCTATGCATCCTCTTCTAGTGTGAACCTGCTTTTGTATCAAAAGGGTCCCCTTGGCTTCTCCCATCTGGGAAACTACATGATCACTGCATACTACTGAATGAGTGATGCAGCGTCTGTGATTCACATTGCTCTTAGCCTGAATTAGTGTTGAGTTTGGGCCAGAGAAAGCAGAGTGACGGAAAACATTTTGTCTTTGAAAGAGGAGCTGCCTCATCAGTAAGGAGTCATGCAAAAAGCAGGTTATTCATAATGAGAAGTTCTGTGTGCTAATTTGTGACAAACACATGAGGACATACAGGTTTTATTTACAGAGGTGGCTTTTACAGGCTTTATCTTCAACAATAACATAGGAGATAATAGATATTATACACTATGTTCATGAAAGGTGGTACAGTTAGATTCACTTCAGAGAAAGGCAGGAAGTCTTTGGGGTTGGATGTTTAATGGTGCTATAGGTTTCCGGGAAAGACAAGTGCTTTGCTGTATGGAAGTAACATGTCCTCTCCTGCCTTTGCCGTATCTCCTCTGTGACTGCTCACCCAGCTGTTCTCTGAGTGGCAGCCTATTTCAGCTGCTGTTAGGAGGGAAGGTTGTGTCCCAAGACCGTTAGTGCCACTTTCTTCCACCAGACATTGCATTGTGGATGTCCTCAACTAAGATGTAAACTGGGCCTGTGTGTGTTCTGTGAAAGGATTTTGAAATTATGTAGTTTAGAAGTCACAAAGTGAGTGGGTGTCCATAATGGTATCTTATTGTGAACAAGGCAAGTGTCATCTGAAGGATAGTTAGTGTACTTTTTCGGTTTGGCAGGCCTCACTACTCTGTTATGCCAGTTTTAGGGAAGCATATAAAGAAAAAGGTGTACTGGTTGGATAGAGTCCCACGGAAAGCAGCCAGACTTGCCAAGGGACACGAAAGCACAGCCAATGAGAAGAAAATTAAAGAAACGTGAATAACAGTGAGATGGGTTGTCTTGGAACATATAAAAGGTATCAGAAAGGAAGAAGTCGATAGACTGTCCTCCATGTTCACTGAAGAAGGAACAGAAGTTCCTTCTGGGAACTTTAGCTGAACAATGATTGGACTTTAGCTGAAGCAAAGACTAGTTAGGTTAAATACTATGGAAAAACATTTAAATGTTAAGGAGAGATAAGCACTTAATGATATAATTGATATTTGAGACTACTGCACACCTTAAGAATATATTAAAAAAACATCTAGCAGGAACAATAGTTGACCCTGGCTTAGAGTAAGGTGTTGGACCATGACCTTGCAATGTTCCTTCTCTACGTACTGCTGATGATTTTATGGCAGCTACCTACAGTATTGACCTTGAAAATGTAAAAACTCAGGGCAGCAGTTTATAAGAGTAGCTGTACTGGTTTTGGCTGGGATAGAGCTGAATTACTTCATAGTAGTTTGTATGGGCCTATGTTTTGGATTTGTGCTGAAAACAGTGTTGATAATGCAGTGATGTTTTAGTTACTGCTGAGCACTGCTTACACAGCATTGAGGACTTTTCTGCTCCTCACACTGCCCTGCCAGAGAATACGCTAGGGTGCACAGAAAGTTGGGAGGGGACACAGCCGGGACAGCTGACCCCAACTGACCAAAGGGATATCCCATACCATATGACATCATGCTCAGCAATAAAACTAGGGGGGAGGTTGGCGAGGGGGCCGCTGCTCAGGGACTGGCTGGGCATCAGACGGTTGGTGGCAAGCAATTGTTTTCATTTGCATTACTTTCTTGGGCTTTGTTTTTCTCTCTGTTATTGTTTTCCTCTTTTCCTCACAATTTTTAAAACTATTATTATGTCTTGTTAATTGTTAAACTGTTTTTATCTCAACCCACAAGTTTTCTCACTTTTACCCTTCTGATTCTCTGCCCTGTCCGACTGGCGAGGGCAGTGAGTGAGCAGTTGTGTGTTGCTTAGTTGCTGGCTGGGGTTCAGCTGTGACAGCAGCCTTACAGGATCAGATCAAAGATTGAACTAAACCACTAAATCAGCGTGACCCAGTACCTCTCTGGAGTGCCTGTATGCTAGTGCGTGCAGCATGGGGAGCTAACAGGAGGAGTTACAGGTCTGCAGGGTTACAATCTCACTGTGATCACAGCCACACAGTAGGATAGCTGCAGTGGATTGGAAAGACAAGCTGGGAAGGCAAGGAGGGCAAGTACAAGAACGTGATGGACATACTGGAACAAGTCCTTGAAGCGCCATGGAGATGATTAAGGGCTTGAAACATCTTCCATATGAGGAGAGGCTTGGAGAGCTGGGACTGTTTATGCTGGAGAAGACTCAGGGGTCCTTATCAGTGTTTATAAATACCTGATATGGGGGAGTAAAGAAAATGGAACCAGAAGCTTCTCAGTGGTGTCCAGTAACAGGACGAGGGGCAATGTGCACAAATAGAAAAATGGGGAATTCTGTTTGAACATCAGAAAAAGCTTTTTTATGGTAAAAGTGGTCAAACACTTGCCCAGAGGGACTGTAGAGTCTCCCTCTTGGAAGATATTCAAAATTCAAAAACGTGAGCAACTTGTTCTAGGTGACCCTGCTTTGAGAAGGGGTGTTGAATTAGATGGTCTCCAGAGGTCCCTCCCAACCTCTGAATCTGAGGTTCTGTCAAGTAGTGGTAAACAGTGGATGCACAGAGAAACAGTAGAGGTACAGATTGCTCTTTCTCCTGGCGTGTCGTTCTGGCTTCTGGAGCTAGTGGATTAAATATTAATCATGTTTAATAGTCATCGATAGATCTTCTCTGCATAAATCTGTTTAATGATTTTAAATTTATTTACGCATATAGTTTCTTTGGCATGTTGTGATAATGAATGCCACAATTTGATTAGGCATAACATAGTTCATGGGGCCAGGACTATAAAATCAGGCCAATGAATTCCCCAAAGCACAAAGCTCTTAGCCATTGATGTCGGGAGGAAGGCTGCATGGGGATCAGAAGGAGAATGCGACTTTCTGTGATAACTGAACACTTAGGTCTTTATGATATATTCAGTGCCTTTTGTTTACATTTGCAAATCACTGAGAAAATCTGGTCTGCTGTAGGCTGCTGCTGTTTTTTGTTCACTTTTATGTCTCCACTCCTTCTTTCCCTTTCCTGTCTTTGAAAGGCTTCTGTCGTGTTTTTGTAACATTTCCCTCCGTGGTGCAACTCTCAACTTCTAGTGGAGCTATTTTCACTCCAGTGCCTTCTCTATCTGAGCCACTAATATGACTGCTTCTTGATAAGATAGTTTTGATTCCAGATGACTTTTACGTGCTTTAAAGCAGATAGTCCAGCAAAGGAGGACTTAGGACCGTATACTCAGGTAGATAATGTTGAGGTAGAACTTGCCTCGTGCTTGTAAGTGTCTCTGCAACCATGTCAGAGGCTAACACATAAAAAAGGTGATAGGTGGATTTCTAGAGATCTTTATGTATCTATGGCTATGTAAATGTATTGCGCTATCATCTCACCCATTTTGAAAACCTTCTTAAAAAAATACAGTGCAAAGACTAATATTAGAACATTTCTACTTTGACAACACCATCTAATTCATATATCGAGTTACAATCTTAGAAAACTACTCTTAGAGTTTTCCTCAAACAATGCAAAACGTATGACTAATGAATTTTCAGTAATGTAAAAATTAAGTTGTGCTTTTAAAACTAACTGGGAGGTAGAATAGGTTAGGAGGGACTGGCATTGAGAATTAACTCACTTTTTTTCTTTAACAGCTTTATTTTAAAAACTGTGAAAAGAAGGCATTCCACTACATCTCTGTGGAGAAATAAATGTCAGAAGCTTTTGAACGATTGCCCTTTTGACAGCTTTTCCTCTGGAAACTTGTTTAAACACCATTATCTTGCCGTACACTGTGGCAAAGGGCTTACAGCACTTAGCTCATTGCAGGAGGGGAAACCAATGCACAAGGAGATGGATTTTTATAAATGCATTCTCTCACTTATAAATGTACATAAAAAAATGTAGCAGCTAGAAAAATCTGATCTGATCTAATCTAATCTAATCTAAAATAATCTAATCTTGAATTTAGATTTTTCATTTAAAAAATGGGAAGAAGAAAATTACTGTGACATTGTCAAGCATGCAAGGATGGACTCGGTAAGGAGAAGACCACTGTTATAGCCAAAAAGTTTTGAATTAATTTTTCTTGTTCTACTGAGAGATTTCCTGTATTTTGTTCTCTATGATATGTTTTGTCATCTGACATAACTCACAGAAAACTGTTTTATTCATGGTAAAAAACGGACACAGGTCTGAGAGAGAGAAGGTCTAGGAAGAAAAGTAAATAAACAAAAGATTCAGTATAAATCCTTGTAATGTCAGGCAGACAACATGAAGTAGTAACTGTAGAAGCATAAAGAAATTAATTCGAAATGGAGCAGCACACTTTTTGCTGTGTGGAGTTGCAAACTTTTTACTGAGGTGAAAAAGTTCTTGAAACATTGGGTCTGCCAGAGGCTACCAGCCACTCAGTAATTAAGAACTGCCCTGTAGAAAAGTGTGCAATGCACAAAGATATAAAAAATAGTGTCAGATCAAGGCTGTAGTGAAGACAATCTACTCAGAGCAGATTCTTGGCCTACTGATGTAAAGCTGCCTCTCGGTAAGCCAGCAGGAGATTTGTCTCCAGCAGTTTAACTATAGCTGTCCCCAGCAGAGTTGTGAAGAGCATTGGATTCATGTGCAGTAGATAGCTTACAGTAGCTTTCTCAGTGGGCTACTGTCTTTGGTCTTACTACTCTTGCAATCTTAATATGTAACATTTTGAAAGCGTTCCCCGTACACTTGACAATTTGGAGCAAAATCATTTATCAAAATGATAAATCTGGTAATGAGCTGGTTGAATGTCAGCATCCATGTTGAAGACAGTCTAAAAAGTGAGTTTTACTGAATGCATTCACCACTGCGCAATGCTAAGCGTCTGTTGTGGTTTAACCCTGGCTCACCGGCAACTCGGATCACGCAGCTGCTCACTCACTCCTCACCACAGTGGGATGGGGAGGAGACGGGGAAAAAATAAAATTCATGGGCTGAGATAAAGACAGTTCAGAAAGACTATGAAGGAAATAACAACAACAACAATAATAATAGTAATAATAATAGAATGTGCAAATGAAGCAATGCACAACACAGTTTTTTCTCACCGGCTGATGACCGATTGCACAGCCAGTCCCCAAAGGGTGACTGCAGAACCTGTGTGTTTCCTGGAGCTTGGGAATTCAGCAGATTTGGCCAAACTTGCAAATTTCGCAGAACTCGCCGAAGTCATGGAAAAAAGACCGAACTCACAGAAGAAGGTTCAAACTCACAGAAGAGATCAAACTCCCATAAAAAGGGAGGCAAAATGCCTGGAAAAGAGAGTTCCTGCCTCCCAGCCAACCCTCAGTCATAAACTGAGCATGACGCCTATGGTATGGAATATTTCCGTTGGCCAGCTTGGGCTAGCTGCCTGGCTGTGCTCCCTCCCAGCTCTTGTACACCTGCTCGTTAGCGGAGTTAGGGGAAACTGAAACAAGTCCTTGATTTCTTAGTAACAGCTAAAAATATCAGTGTTATCAACCTTCTCATACTAAATCGAAAACACAGCAGCTACTGTGAGTAAAATTAACTCTATCCCAGCCCAAACTAAGACGTTTTCGATATGTAATCATGTTAGCAAGAGCTCACTGTTAGCTGTGCAGTGGTCAGACACTGAACTGAATCTGCAGTTTTGCTGTTTGGTATGAGAGATGGTTCTTCCCAGGGTGCTGGAACAGATATCTTAAAAATAATAAGAGAGATGAACAGTGTGGGAAGTAGAAAATGCATGAGGAAAAAAATAATCTTTATGCAGAGCTATTCTCTTCATCATTTCAAATGTTTAAAAAAGTGTGCTTTGAAGGCATTGTGTGTTCCCGTCCCTTTTTACTAACAAGAGATGAAGAGGTTTCTGAAGAGGATGCTACAACTGTATGAGAACACATACCTGTCAGTGATCCAGATGCTTCAAAATAATACCATTAAGATCTAAATGGCTAATATGTTAGGAAATTATTTATTAAAGCATTTTAAAAATATTGTTCTTATCAGTTCTCTGTTTTTTTATTTCTGTGTTCATCATTGTCTGTTGAATTGCAGATATCATTAACTTAATATTTTTAAAGAAAAGATTTTTCAAGTCAAAGATTATGATATTATACAAGACAAAGAACAGGTAATACTTGCATCTTGATACCATGCCAATATAAGGCATCAACTACCAGAACTACCATTTGTTCCAAGCAGAACTAATTTGAACAGATCAGGCTTATTGTACAAGAGAAATGTGAAATGTACTTTATTTATAAAGAAAGCAAGGAGAAGTTACTGCCCACAGTTCTTGCTTTTCTGGTGATAAGATCCTGGTGTGCCTGAACTCTCGTATCTGTGCATGCTGCAGAGCTGTGTGCAGCCATTGGATGGGGGAGATTTTGTGTTAGACCGGGATTAACTTGATTGGAGTTTCTTCCTCTTCTTATTTACTCCATTGCCTCATCTGAAAATGGACATTTTCTTCTTATTGTTCTCTGTACATAATGTGACTACTTATATTCTATTGCTCGTGGTTAACATCAACAGAGAAAACATGTTTGGGCAGTTGCATGTGGGCAATACACTTCCACTTTGTGTTTTTCTCTAGATGGTGAAAAGCCGCTGGCTTTGGGAGAGGAGTCAACTGGAAGTCAAACTGTTCCAGATATGGTCTAGGGCAACACATTCAACCACAATACTACGGTTGTGAAATTTCTTGCAATAACTTTCATGTCTTGTAACTTTTGTACCAGTTATGGTGGCCATGATTTAAACATGCACTAAATTAAAGAAGCTAGTTATTTATGAAAAAATAACTGTTACTGTTCTACACTATCTTTTGTGCTAGCTGTCAATTGCCATGAATGTTAATAGCCTTTAGAACCGCATCTAATTTTGCTTTAAAGCCTGTAAATTAAAGAAAACTCACGACATTTATAAGAAAGTTGTTAAATTCTTGGTTAACTGTTTTCACCTATTTTTAGGCCAAAGTCTCCAATTTCCATATCTATGTATTGAATCTCATAATGTTTTTCCTCTGCTGGCTTAAAGATCCATCTACTTTCAGAAATTTTTCTGCTGTGTAGGTATCTAGAGACTGGTCAAGCTCTGTGTTTGCCTTCCATTAGAGGACCTGAGTGGACCATGCTTTTAACTCTTTGATTACAAAGCTGTATCTGGATGTGTCACAGTCATTTAAACAGCTTTCTGAACCTTTGTCTGTGTGACATGAGGACTGGACAAAATGCTATGTACTGAAAGATAACCACTTCTCCACTTCTACTGCATAGTGTCTCTTAACGCACTGTAAGGTTGCGTTTTTGCTCTCAGCTAAAATTAAATTGCTCTCAGCTAAAATTTAATCACTCTCAGGTTATATTCAATCAGTACCCTGTGACACCCTTGTCATTTTCTCTGCTTTCTGAAGTAAAGTTTCTCATCTGCAGAATTACACAAATTTGTTTTTCATGAAAGTTTGCAGACGCATAAGTTAGTTTGTCAAAGCTATGTATGTATGTATGTGCGTATGTATGTGTGTATTTAATTATACCTTTGGAAAGGTACTTAAAGGAAAAATATTATGAGAGTATGAACATTGTTATGAGACTATGCAGGGAATCAAGCAGAGATCTAAAATCAAAGTGCTCCCTTATTATTCTTTCTTCTCGTACTACAGGTTCTAAATCTAATAATGTGATGTGCTGAAGACAAACAAAGAGAGAAAAGGAGACAGAGATTGTGTTAGCTTCGCTAAGAGATTTTGCCTGTGTACCAGAAAGTGATATGACAGATGGTCTTAGCAGAATTGCTCCTTTAACTGTCCATGTGCCCATATCTGTCTGATATTTTCAACCAAGTATTTTGAGCAAAAATGCTCAAGTTTCTGGACTGATTGTGCTGAAGGGTATGTATCAATATTTTGGGTGTTGGTTCATTCATTTCAGTTTGCTCTTTTCATTTTCTGCTTACCAGTTTGTAAATGTCCTTCTGCAAGTCTAGGTCAAATTTTCAGGGTCATTTACAGAGGTACCAAACACTAGGGTAAGTGTCAGTTTTGGTTTACATCTGAGAAAAGCCCCAGACGTTGTACTGTCTGAAACATTAGAGAACGGCTGAGTTGATTTCTTCCTAAAACATAATCATCTTTACAACTGTTACAATGTCCAAGGTATCTTACTTAGGGAAATGTTCCCCACAGAAATTCAGAAATTGTTACTGGCTCCATCCTTCTGCTGTATTCATCTTTTTACTTTTTTGTTTTAAATTATTTTTTATTTTACTATTCTGTTAATGTACGTGAAGTCATACCGGTATAAAACTGATGTGAGGGAATGGAAGACCGGATCCCCTCTGAGTGCAACGATGTATTGTGACTGGAGTGCTCTCTTCTGACATTTAAAGATGATAGTGTAACTGTGAAAATGTCATGTTCATTATCAAGATCTGAATGTCATCATCCTTTGACCTCAGAGTTCTGTAAAGATTGGTAACTATAATAAAAGCTGTTGTGTTTTCCTTCTCCATTTGTCTTCTGAGCAGAGTTTCTGCTGCTTTGGGAACAGCACTGACATTTATTTGAGAATTTAGCGGCAGGCACAAAATCACATCCTGAAAACAAATATATAGTAACTGGTTGAGACATGCTGGCAGCTAGATACTTTCAACTGTGGTACTTTTCTGATCTCCGTAGGCAGATGTTTTGTAGAAAATGGGTGTCACAGGAAAGATGTGAACAATATGGATAATACTGACTTCTTCAAGCTTGTGAAAGTCTTGACTTCTGGTAGATTCTGCTCTGAGCCTAGACAGGAGTGAATGTGAGAAAGATGATGGGTTCTTTGTATGGGAGCTTGTCTGGCAAGACACTGACTTGCACAAACCCTAGAAAAAACTGCTGCATTGCAAATGCTAATGCAGTCTGTGACCTTTGCATAATAAGAACATTGATAACGGATTTTCCAAAGATGTGCTCATTAATAAAGCATAGGGAATGGGGCTGGTACGATGGGTGTGAGGCAGATAGAATTAGTCAGTATCTTTAATCATCTCTTCCTGATGACTGAACTGCTTCACACACATTTATCTTGGAGGCATGGACTGGAATAATACATCAGACCTCTACAACCTCATAAATAACGAAGTAAAGATTAATATGCTTTTCAAGATGATGCTAGACACCTTTCTACCTGGCCTGATGTCTGAGAAGCCACAGATGCTGAAGTCTAACACAGATAGGATATACTTATTAGGGTATCCAGTTCCCTGTGAGGAAGAAGGGTTATGCCTTAAAGAATATTTTCTAGAGTTCTGTCCAGTTTTAGAAGTCATTGGCAACAAAGTCCACTTAGAACAGGACGTGAATTAATTTTCTTTATAGTGTTCTGCCAATGATCTGATAATTTGTATAGAATCTTCCCAACAAGAAGCAGAATATTGTCTCTGTGCTCACCTTGCAAGGAAGCCAGTCTGCTGCTGGGAACAGTGCTGGCATGCTTACCAGGAAAAAGGTAAAAGATGCTCCTACAGGAATGTGGGAAACAGCATGTGTTTAGGCAGGACTTAGACGCATTAGCAGTATATTAGTACTGTATATACTGTGTACAACAGAATCCTTCCCTGGCTGAGTTAACCTGGAGAGGAGCATTGAGTGATGCAAGGTTTGAGACTGATCCAAAAAATAAAGCAGTAAATCGAATCATAGAATCATAGAATGATTTGGGTTGGAAGGGACCTTATAGATCATCTGGTTCCAACCCCCCTGCCATGAGCAGGGATATCTTCCACTAGAACAGGTTGCTCAGAGCTCCATCCAACCTGGCCTTGAATACTTCCAGGGAGGTGGCAGCCACAGCTTCTCTGGGCAACCTGTTCCAGTGCCTCACCACCCTCATGGTGAAGAATTTCTTCATAATATCTAATCTAAATCTTCCCTCTTTTAGTTTACAGCCATTCTCCCTTATCCTATCACTACACACCCTTGTGAAAAGCCCCTCTCCATCCTTCCTGTAGGGCCCCTTCAGGTACTGGAAGGCTGCTATAAGCTCACCCCGGAGCCTTCTCTTCGCCAGGCTGAACAGCCCTAACTCCGTCAGCCTGTCCTCGTAGGAGAGGTACTCCAGGCCTCTGATCATCTTCGTGGCCCTCCTCTGGACCCGCTCCAACAGGTCGGTGTCTTTCCTGTGCTGGGGGCCCCAGAGCTGGACGCAGGACTCCAGGTGGGGTCTCACGAGAGTGGAGTAAAGGGGCAGAATCACCTCCCTCGCCCTGCTGGCCACGCTTCTCTTGGTGCAGCCCAGGATATGGTTGGCTTTCTGCACTGCAAGCACACATTGCCGGCTCATGTTGAGCTTGATTGAATGAAGGAAATGAAGGAAACACATTCTGTGATTATCATACACAATTATCTTTCATTTAGATGAGAATGAGGCCATTGCTAAAGGCATTGTAAATACCACTGGTATCATAGAAATAGCCCAAGAAAGTAAATATTCATCTGTAGAGCACTGAAGAGGCCATTTATTCCAACTATATAAAAGTGTGAGAAGGCTGAACTCCACCACACTGCTTTCGTTAAAAGACATTTGATGCTATTTTTGAAATGTGGATCTGAGATCCTTGGTAGAGTTCACTGGTCTTGTAGTCACCTCATTTCTTGCTTCACTACAGACTGATTTTGGTGACTTTTTAGTGGTACAAGGCTTTATAGCCACTCAGATATTTCCTGGAAGAGGTTAGTTTTAGACCGAAGTTAAGTTCAGGAGTGGACTGAGTAATTATCTGAGGCTGGGGATGTTGATAGTGATCTCTTTGTTGACAATGTAGAAAGGTGTAATTATTATTTTTGGAATTAGTTTAGGTACAATTTGTTGCCAGTGTGGCATACACAGTATGCTTTAATGAAATAACTGTTGCCATGGACACATATTAAAAATATGTATTAGCTGTCAGTCCTCTAAAGACTGAAATGCAATCTGTAATGAGGAAAAAGGTCCAAAGTAAAGAACAAAGAACTGCACAAGGGTTTTCAGATGGTACGGAATCGCTCTTGACTTTCTCCAAGTAACACCTATTACTTCAGCTCGAGGTTTCGATTACCTGTAAGAGAGAGAAATAAGATTGCTGAAATTCTGTACTTTTTGGAAATAAAACTGTCAAAAAGTAATAAAACGATGAACAGGAGGCCTGTTTTCTACTAACCATATTGGTTATGTGCTCCCATTTGTTATGTGTTCCTTGAGCATCCATAGTGCCTTGCTCTGGGGGTGTACTTGACAACATCATGAGCTGTTTACTTTGAACACCAGATCCAAAACACCCAGGCTTGCCCTTCAGCCCAAGCATGCGCCCTGCATCCAGCATGTACGTATGGCAGATCCCCTTGCTCCGATACCACAGTGGCATATCTGAGGTGGAGTTGCCACACAGCCCATATGAGCATAGCAGCTAGTCAAACTGAAGCCCAGAGTGGTTCCAGGATGTTTGGATAGCCTTTGCCAGTACTGTACATATTTAGATTAAGTAGTTTTGTCTTTCAGCTTCCACTGTATTTATTTGCAACCAGTGTGTGCTTAGGTCTTTTGTCACTTTCTCATCCGACAGCAAAAGGTGTCCCAGCCAGCTACTGCATTTCAGAGAGTCACCAGCATCAGCCTCACCCCATGTACCTTTACAAACATGCAGATAGCCAGCCAGGACGAGAAGCCAGAGGAGCTGTCTCCCTCTGGACACAAAATGGTCTCATACTTCCCCATTGCTGCAGCCCTGCCTCTTCTTCTGTTACCTGAGCTACATTTCCAGATGCTGCTGAAGGAAAGGAGAGTGCATGGCCCTGTGTCACCCACCCAGCCCAGTGTGAGGTCCTAGTCTCTGTCCTGGCACCACCTGTTGTGGTGTGTAAGTATTCAGCAGGAATGTGGTACGGCATGCCCTAGCCTGCCACGAGTCATCCTTGGGGATGGACAACATAGGAGTCAGGACTGCCAGAGTCAGGCCACCTCCTCTCATCGCCGGGAACAATACCAAACCCTGAATGCCCTGTCCTGAGTCCATTTACATTCACACTTGGGTTTCTGTGCTGAAGGGAGAGAAAAAGCCTGGGCTTGGTGTTCTTCAGATCAACACCTTAAAGAAACGGTAACTCTCATTACTCCTGCCGTGGTGTTCTCAAGGGGGAGGTGTTTTGGGGCACCTGGTCAGGTGTATACTTGACAAAAAAAATATGCCAAGTCCCTCCAAGTCTTTATACCTCTGAAGATAGCTACCCATAGGTGCAGTCCTGAGAGGGCTTTGGGACTTGCATCTTGCAGGTAGTGCTTGGGCAATGGCAGCAGTGGGGAACAGGCCCAGACTCCTTGGGGAGGTTTTGAGGATGATGTTTCATTTTGAATTTTTGAGTTTATAGGGTGCTGGCCTTCCTTTTTCTGTGTCAGTTGGCTGAGTTGCGAGGCTAGACATTCCCCTGTCCAGATTTCGGCAAGCAGATTTTTGGTCATATCTGTGCTTTATGAAGCCTATCAGAGGATCCGGAAGGGTCTGAGATGGAGGGTGGCAACCTTCCCTCCATGAGGCAGCCTTTTCAAGGGGACCGACAGACGTGTCTAAAAGCTGAAAGAGAAGATAATGAAATCAAGAAAACCCCCTGGCCATTTAAATTTTTCATGTACTTACTGCTGGCATCCACACTTTCCACACTTTCCTGCTGTCATTAAAAGTGTTTAAATTCTCCCTAGCGTGACTGTCAGGACATGAACCAGTCCCCCGTCCAGTGCAACTTTCAGGCAACAGCATTTCTCACAGATATCCTCTGATAAGTATGTAGCACCCACTGGTTCTTCAGCATCTTTCCTGAAATGTTTCAGGAAATACAAGCTGGACGGCTCTCTTAACTCTACCAGCAGACTCCCTTCTCCCTAGAAAACGTCATCAGCTGTTAGCTTCACCTGAAAGCACCGGCCTCTGCAGCACCTCTGCGGTGCTCTTGTGGTCCTCTCTGTCCTTGTGCTTCTCTGAAACATGGAGTTACGATATTGGGAGAAACTTCTTGTCTAGTTAGGGTACTGGCAGCCTGTGCAGTGAATCTATATGAATCACATTTTTCTGTGCTTGTTGGTGGTAAAGGGGAGATGTATTTATTCACCCCCTATTCTTCTATCTTTTGCTGAAGTTTAACTTGTGGCATCCCAAAGAGTCAAATTAAGATACTGCTTTGCATGAGAGAGAAACGAGAAAATCATATAGTTCATTATGAAACATTCTAACTGTATTTAGGAGAACTCACACTGTTCAGAATGACACCGCCTGATTATTTGTGAAATAGTAGAATATAATGTGTTCAGGGGACTGAGTGGATATAATGATTAGATTGCAGCTCTGGTACATAGTGTGCTGAAAAACACTTGCTCTTACTCAATTTTTTTTGTAAAGCAACTTGAGTACTTCCTCTGCTTGCATCTACAAGCCTGTGGCTTTTTTCTTCAAGAAGGGCCAATTCCACTTACTCAAAATGGAATTTTGCCTAACTTAAGATTGCAATTTCAGGGTGGGTGTTTATAATTCTCACAGATGTCTTTACCATGTGCAGGGACTGGAAATTACAGTGACACAACCTTTGGGAAATGACATGAGCTATATTAACCATAGACAAATGTCTCTTAGGAATTAGACAGTAAAAAAAAAAAAACAGTGAGAAACTGTACTGTCAGGAGCAAATGTGAACTGGCATAAAAACAAATAGTGTCATGCATCTTCCTTTTTAAATTCTACCATTTTGTTTGTTCAAGCTTGTTTATACTCAAAAGCTTTGCTAGGTTAAAAGGGTTTGTGATAAAACTGAAATCACTATCTCAGCAGTCACTAGGACTGGAAGTGTTCCTGTTACACTTCTTACTGGATTTGAAGTATTATGTTGCAATAGTAGGAAGAACAAATTTTCTTAGACATATAAACTGTAAGATATGAAAGAATAAAAATAATATTCATTGGATCATAATAGGCCCATGAAGCCCTGTTAACCCTGAGAAGAGTCAACAGTAGATGTTTAGGTAAGAATGTAAGAAATGAGCAGCATTAAGTGATGCTTTTTCCTACCATTTTGGTATGGAAGAGTAAGAATTTCCCACAGTATTGACGATGTAATTGCCTGTACAGTGATATGTGATACCGTTCTGTCTTCCAGTACTTTCAAAGCAATATTTTGGATTTCTTACAATGTTATCAAGTTATTTCATGGAATTGCCCCATGGTGTCATTCCTGAGTGGCAATTGCCAGCTCAGAGCCCAGCATCATAAACATGCAATTACGATTTTCCTCCTCTGTATCATTTTAGATTTACCTGTACCGAGCTTGCTCTGTCATTTTCTCTCTCCATCACTTAGTGATAAGACCCTTCTGCATTTCTGCAGTCAACTGGCATCTCTATTACCTTGTACAGCTTGGTATTGTTAACAAGCGTTGACAACCCTTATGCATATTGTATATCTCTTTATACATACGGTGAACAGTGTGGCCCCAAGCAGTGCTTCATAGTGACCTCTCACAACATGAAAACTGAGTAAGTGTTCTTATGCTTTGTTTTCTAGCCATGTAGCCATGTGAAGACCTTTCCTCTTGCCCATTTTAGTTTGCTCCTTTAAGAGTGTCTCACAGTAAGCCCTGCCAGATGTGTTTTGGAAATGAAAGATTGTATCAAACACATCTTGTTTGTCCACATGTTTATTAAAAGTTTAGTCAGAGAATTACAGCAGTTTTGTGACGTTTGACCTCTGTAAAGGCTGTGTTGATCTTCCCCACTTTGTACCTGCTAATTCTGTTCCTTAGAAGAGTTGCTACCTATTTCCCCAGTGTAGCTGTTGAGGTTATTTGCTTATGGTTGCTCAAAGCTCTTTTGAAAACCTTTGTAAAAACTGTTGCCACTTTTCTGGTCATGGGGCAGTTTTAAAATTTAGTGGTTTGGCTTTTCTATCCTTGAGAGTACCTTTAGAAATCAAGAGTTCCTACCATCTTGTCCTGTCCAGTTGTTACCGCTTACTCTTTTTTTCACTCCATAACTACTTCTATTGACACCTTGAGCTGAAGTAGATCTTTCATGTTTTACATAAAAAAAAGTATTCTGATGGGTACCAGCATATCCTCTCCCCCCTACCCCCCAGCAAATGCAGTTCCAAAACACAGTTTTTCTGCTATGGCTTTGGTTTTCTCTGAGCCTTTCTCTTGTAGCTGCATCATCTATTGTCTCTGCAGGATATCTGATATATTTCTTGCTCTTACTGTGTTTGAAAAGTTATGATGTTTTTATTCCTTTTTATATTTCACTTCTAGTTTTTTGGCTTCTTCTTGCTACTTACATAAACTGACAAAATATTGCAGCTATCATCACAAGAACTGTTGTTCGTGGAAATGTCTGCATTTGATTCTTTTCTCATTTACAACAGGTCAAGCTAAGAGTAACACTAAAATCAGTAGTTAATCAGTGATCTTTTTAATGGAAATAAAGAGTTACAGACCTTGAATTTGCCAAAGCATTTCTGTGACCTCTAGATCCAAGAATACCACACCTGTTGCTCTAGCAATCCCAGGATGTGGTCATACCTCAGCCTCTAATAAAGAAATAGTGATACAGAAAATTTCAGCCTAATGCCCTTTTTGATGCTCATTCAGAGCATAACAAATGTCTGACACATGTTCAAGGCTACAGTACAAGACTGGTGTCTCTAAGACTTTGTAACCAAATGCTTACTTGCCTCCCTTTGCCCCTGAAGCCAAATGAGGAGACCATGCACCCTTTGGCAAAGAAACTATGAACCAAATACTCACTTGTACCAACCAGGGTCCAATCAGTTCTCTTGTTCTAGACGCAAACAATTTTATGAAAAAACTGCTCTTTAGCTTTGAAGTGTGTTGTTTTTTGCTAAGGTCATCCAGATGACTTCCAAAACATGGAGTACAAAATTGTCAAGAGCATTTCAAATTTTAGGGTTGTAATTCATGCTTTCAGGTAGAGGAATACTGGAAAGAATAACGTTACTGAAAATGACATGAACATATCCCGATACATCACATAATGTACCTAGCAAAATGTCTTCCTATTCTTCAGGCAATAGTGGCATTTCAGGCTTTCCCTTTTGTCTGGTCCATCCATGAATATGATACTGAACTGGCTAATCTAGTTTGAAAGGCTGAGGCACCCGTTCTTTGCTTATAAGCTTTTACTGCAAGCCCAGCAGTTAAACAGAGTATGCTAAATTTAAAATATTGAAACAGAAAGATTTGAGGAACCTTTATGTTCTGTATCTCACCTTTCAGACCTCTGGCACTATTCCATCTGTTCTTGATCACAGGTGAAATCATTAAAGTGAGGAAAATGAGAGAATATAGTATACGCTAGGTGGATATAAACAGAATTCAGAAATAAAATATATGAAACTTCTCAGACTCTACTGTATCACTTGCAAAATTTACAATTGGTGAGGGAAAACAAGAAAAATTATAGTTCTTTTGCAAAGAGTGAAAGCAGATTGCTTTTGAGCAGACTGGCTTCCCAGATTGTTTCAGATGGGTGACAGTGAGCTCTGATGTTTGAACTACAATGAAGGAAATAAAAAGAAATCCTATTCTCCCTCCAATTTTTTAAACTAATTTGGGAAAAATTTCTTCCTCCACACTACAGAAAGAAAGTGGGTATAAGTGAGAAGTGGAGAATACCTGTCTGATGGCTTTATTAAATGTAATATAATATCAATTGTAGGAACAATAACTGTCATACATAATTGTACTAATGTAATATCTGCTTATAAGATATGTTGCCTTTGATTAAATTATTCAGAATTAGACGCCTGTGAAAGATGCAGAAGGTGATGTATTTAATCTGAGCCCCAAGGAGAGGCATCTGTGCTGCTTTGCATGGGTGTTTTGGAGATACATTATGTCAGCTGTGTACCTAGGAGTCTGGCTTTGTTCCCACTTTCTTCTCTGACTCTTCTTCACCAAAACACAGTGGAGACCTTTCCTGTTTCCTTTATTTAGCTGACAAGTACAGGAATATCTCCTTCCCTGAAGGAGTCCGATTGTGACCTTGGGCTGTGTAGCTTGCTGGAGTCTTGTCTTTCTGCAGCATAAGCCCCATTACATTTTCTCAGTAACCAGAAGAACTGTTAAACCAGAAGTGCTCAGTGGAATGCTGTTCATGATGCATGAGTAGGTTCCTGCTATGAAAAAGAAAGGTCCCATTACTAGTGTAGCTCCACAGTGGAACCTTGTTTAGAAATGCTGGAGAAGTAACTGCAAAGCTGCAGTGTCTTATTAACTTTGGCAAAGATGGAAGGGCTACAGTGTTCCTTTCTCTGACAGTCAGCTATATGATACAGAATAGTCAAAACTTCTCTGAAGTAAGCAACAACTGAGATACATATAATAGGGGTCATCCTAAATGCTCACATGATATAAAGAAATGCTCTGTAGGAATGAGAGCTCTTAGGTTACAGAATCACTTCAGAAAGGAAGCAGAAGGGATGCTGAGACCTGTAACATTGACAATTGGCAGGCTATAAAAAGTACTGAAACTGTAAATAAGAAAATGTAAATACAATCATGTAGTTAGAGGGAGGCAGACTTTGTTGCCCACCTGGTGTTCTTCCTCTCTGACTTCAGTGATTCTTGCCTAAGTTATTAGTCTCCCGGTTACTCGTGAGCTCAGGATTCGTTCAGAAACTGAAAATAGGTCACATCAAGACGGAGGATGAGGAGAAACTGATGGCAATATGAAGACAAGATTTTTTTAAAAAACATGAGTAAATCTTTCTCCAGTCTTATTCGACTCTTAGCAGATGGCAATGCTCTCCCGTTCTTGGCAAATTACTTTAGCAGACTTTCTGAGCAAATGCATATGGGGGCGGAAGTTATGATGCAGTTCTAAAGTAGAAAAATCACTTATAACTCAAGCTTTATATATTTTAAGCTATTATGAGCAGCTGTGAAAACACATATTTATTTTGACTATTTGCCTTAGCTTAAAAATTTGTAATTGGAATGAGAAATCACAGGGCGTTCCCTTTCTGTTTCCTTTTTAAAGGATTTGTGTGCAGGGCTTCTTTACACCTGTGGATTCCAGAGCTGTAAGTATGCAATAAAAGTCTGATCCAAATCACACTGAAATTGGCAAGTGGCTTTCCATGGGCTTTATGGGGCTTTCTGATGGACCTTCTCTAGCTTTGCATCAAGCCAAATACTTCACTGTTTTCATATCCACATGAAAAAAAATTGCCTATTTTGTGCAAACTTTGCAACTTTGTTGAGTTGCATCTCTGTCTACCAGGCTTTAAACTGAAGTAGAAACAGCAGCATGAGGGGTCTAATGTCTGGCCTGAAATGGGTTTTAGTAAGATGCTGAGCTCTTGGATTGTGCTACTCTGAGCATGCACTAAAACACAGGGTGCCAGGAGAACTTGGGGTCCCATTCATCCAGCTGCAGAGTTTTGGCAGTGATAGACTAGAGTGTTCTGGCTTGGTTCTTGGATTTGGAGACATAAGCTTCCTCCACGAACTCAACGTGAACACTAATGCATCTTGCTGTTTTTGTATTTCCATCATATAGTCTAACATCTGCTTCACCCGCTTTGTTTAGCAACTAAGTGAAAGAGTTGTTTTAAAATCCAAAGTGGGACTATAGAGTGATTCATGACCAGGTATAATAGGAATAACTAATTCTTAACTCACTTGAGAGTTTTTTTTAAATTTTGGAGTACCTTTCCAGAAAGTACAGGAACTTGCTAATTCAGATCATCAGAAGAAATTCATACTATAAAACCCAAGGAACCATAGATTGAAATGTAATACTGAGCAGTTCCATGTAACTAACTTCATCACCTACAAATGAAAAAAATAAAGTTGTTTTCTGCCACTATTTCATGCGGCCTTACAGAGAGCTCTGTGGAGTGAAAGCCAATAGATGGGCCTACCTGGAAACACCTGCTGTTGCTGGAGTGATTGACCCTTCCAGTGGTATGAGCTTTCCCACTGAGCACTCAATAACTGTAGGCTTGACGCACTTTTTCTGGTCCCTTTCATGGGTGGGAAGATCTCTTATTCAAAGAGAGAAACCCACTCTGTGGTATCCATGGCTATGAGATGCTAATCTCTCTAATTAAAAAAACACTGTGAATCACTATGAACATTTTGCTGCTCAATAGGAGAGAGTTTATATTGCTTAGCTATTGCTGCTGAGATTAAATCTTCTCTGGGCAGTGACTCTAAGGGACTCCAAGGAGGACTGATTATATCCACACTGTGGATACTTTAAGCTCATTAAATTACAATTATAATGATATCTGTGAAGCTCATTGAAAAATTAAATTGCTTGTAAGGTTGCTATGGGGTGTTTTGAAATAATTAAGTTTTTCTTTGTAGGATATAGTATTTAGTTTGAAGAAATCATGCTTTAAAACCACTGAAAATTGGTTTGATTAGTCTTTTCTTCAGTAGTAATGAAACAGCTTCATATGCATCAGAAGGATTATTTTTCGTGTTTATATTAAATTGTGAAGGTGAACTCATCCATTCTGTTACATCAGTTTTATTGCAGAGGAAGTCTAGAGTGAGAAGAAGTTCTTTCTCCTGTACTATTTGTGTTGTGCTGAATCCCTGCCTGGTCTTGATCATGCCTATACTGAAGATTCAAGTTCAAGTTTTCCTTGTGGGGTGTTTGATAGATCAGAATTAGTTTGTATGTTCTTAGGAATAAGATAGGTACAAAATTGGGGAAAGGCTTAGGCTGCAAAAGCAAGCACTTTTATTTAATAAAAAAATGGGGTACTTGCACATTATTTTATTTAAAACTCTTTAATTCAATTTACAGACTAGATGCAACATGGATTGGGTTAAGGTTGACCATGCACTCTGAATTCTGAAATGTTCTGTCTTTCAGTCATAATTTAGGGGTCACAGTTTTAGGCAGCTTGATTTCAGAGAATAGGGTGATAGGAACCCAGATTACATTTCTTGCCTACACCTTTCGCATGTACCGTTCCCACTTGCTTTGAGGGAGGGGCGAGACAGAAAACAAAGGGATCTTCTCCTGCAGAGAAGTGTCTTCATGTTGGTGGACTGCCACACTGTGTAGGATTTTTCTCTGGTCTGATCTTAAAGCCATTTGCCTGCAATGTGGGATCTGTGAATTGAAGGTTGGAGGCTTACATGTCAGTCTTCAGTAGTGCTCTAATTTCTTTGTCTAGTTGTTCTATCCCTCTCCCAATCTCTTGACTTGCTGTCTTCCTTCACTCACTCCCTTCATTGCTCTCCTCTCCTCTCTCTCCCCATCAGTGTCTGACTGAATAAGGGTTTTGGAGCCTAAGTTGTGAGTGGAAGCTGTCAGCCATGGAGAAGGTCTCAGTGAGGCACCTATGCAGAGGTCTGCCAGTATGCCTGGCCTGTTGTATGACTGACTCCTGCTCTCTTCTTGTTTGGCGTTTGGAAAGGCCAAGTTATGCAGTGGTGCCTAGGATTCCTACAAAATCAATGGTAGAATGAAATGCTTCACTTGACTGCCTATAATCCCGCTTAGAATATATCTTCACCTCTACATTTATTGTATGGAAAACCTTATCCAGTGGTGGCGACTTTTTGTGGGTTTGAAGACCAACTTATTAAAAAAAATAAACTTGCCGGGGAATAGAGGTGCTAGCGTGAGTAGCTGGCAATATAGGGACTTAATGTGATGTCTGCTGGTGGAGATCTGTGGACCTGTGTAATCCTGTACCTGAATGTGGCTGCTTTGAGAGTTGCATGTGTCACACTCATTTACTCTATGAGACATTTACTTGTATTGCATTTTATGTAATTCTTAAATGAGAACAACTTTTTGGAGAAATATATTGATTCAAAAAATTTCACGTTGTCAGTGGTAAAAATTTCATGTGCAAGAATTTCTAGGGTCTTAGGATTTAATGTTTGATGTTGACACTTCATGATTCACATTGAAAACTTTCTGGTTGTTCTCCTATATCAATCCTATCTATATTTTACAAATTGAATGCAGTTGATCTTCTCCATCTGTACATTGTTTATAGCCAAATGGACAAAATTCTGCATTTATAATACTTTAGCTTTATCATGATTCATGATGAACTGGAACATTCTAATATTTTTTTCGAGTGTTTTTCTGTGCTTTTTTCAAATTAAAAAAAAAAGATTAAACTTCTCATGAAATAATTAAATTGAAAAAATTACTTAATACTTCCATGTTCCATAATTACTGTTAACACTGTTATGAAAATGTTCTCTGCTTACCAAAGTAGCTTCAGTAATAAGAAACATTTTAATTTTTCTGTGAATGTAATCCTTGAAAATAGTTTCTTTTGAAGTTAGAGCATACTTTGCACATTTTTTTATGAACTTGAAATAGATAGTTTGTGTTTTGAGATCAAGAGTAAAATTAGCAAAACACATGAAGCCCATGGGCTACTGTTGATAACACAGTTATGGATAATTCTGGCCAATGGAGGCTAGCTGTAATGTTACCTCTTGCAAAATCTGAATAAAGTACTGAAACACTTGGATATGACTAAGCTGTCCCATACTTTTATTCATCAACATCACTGAACAGTACGAACTCCCTTTTCCAAAAGCATCTTGAACTAGTGATTTTCAGTGCTTGCAAAACAATTCCTTTTATATTTTCTTTACAAATTTCACTTATTTGTTTATAATTTTAGGTCTTAAGTGTTGTTTTTTGTGTGAACTGATGGGGAGCTTAGGGACATGGTTTAATGGTGGAATTGGCAGTGCTAGGTTGATGGTTGGACCCAATGATCCTGAAGTTCTCCTCCAACCTAAACGACTCTATGATTCTATGATTCTGTGTATGGCAGTGAAATGCCACATGAATTCCCAGTTACTTTTTCGTAAGGGTAAGAGTCCACAAGTATCTCAGATATGGTTCACCATTTTTTAACAAATATGTTTTTTCATAGAATCATAGAATCATTAAAGTTGGAAAAGACCTCTAAGATCATCACATCCAACCGTCAACCCAACACCACCAGGCCTACTAAACCATGTGCTGAAGTGCCACATCTACGCATTTTCTGAACACCTCCAGAGATGGGGACTCCACCGCTACACTGGACAGCCTGTTCCAATGCTTGACCACTTTTTCAGTAAGAAATTTTTCCTAATATCCAATCTAAACCTCCCCTGACGCAACTTGAGGCCATTGCCTCTCATCCTATTGCTGGTTACTTGGGAGAAGAGACCAACACCTGCCTCACTACAACCTCCTTTCAGGTAGCTGTAGAGAGCAATAAGGTCTCCCCTCAGCCTCCTCTTCTCCAGACTAAACAGACCCAGCCCCCTCAGCCACTCCTCTTAAGACTTGTTCTCTAGACCCCTCACCAGCCTCGTTGCCCTTCTCTGGACATGTTCCAGCAACTCCATGTCCTTCTTGTAGTGAGGGGCCCAAAACTGAACACAGTACTCCAGGTGCGGCCTCACCAGTGCCAAGTACAGGGGCGTGATCACCTCCCTACTCCTGCTGGCCACACTGTTCCTGATACAAGCCAGGATGCCATTGGCCTTCTTGGCCACCTGGGCACAGTGCTGGCTCATGTTCAGCCGGCTGTCAACCAACACCCCAAGGTCCTTTTCTGCTGGGCAGTTTTCCAGCGACTCCTCCCCAAGCCTGTAGCGTTGCATGGGGTTGTTGTGACCCAAGTGCAGGACCCGGCACTTGGCCTTGTTGAAGCTCATACAGCTGGCCTTGGCCCATCAATCCAGTCTGTCCAGATCCCTCTGCAGAGCCTTCCTACCATCAAGCAGGTCAACACTCCCGCCCAGCTTGGTGTCATCTGCAAACTTACTGAGGGAGCACTCAATCCCCTCATCCAGATCATTGATGAAGGTGTTGGCATGCTGTTACGGATGGCTACAGACTCTTTAGGAAAGACAGGCCAACAAGGAGAGGTGGTGGAGTTGCTCTATATGTGAAGGAGCAACTGGAATGCACTGAGCTTTTCCTGGGGGCAGATGAAGAAGGAGGTGAGAGCTTATGGGTTAGAATTAAGGGGCAGGCTCATACGGGTGACATTACTGTGGGTGTGTACTACAGGCCACCTGACCAGGAGGAGAAAGTTGATGAGGCCTTCTACAGGCATCTGCAAGCAGGCTCACAGTCATAGGCCCTGGTTCTCATGGAGGACTTCAACCACCCTGACATCAGCTGGGAAGACCACACAGCTAGGCAGGCACAATCCATGAGGTTCCTGCAGAGCATTGATGATAACTTTCTGATGCAAGTGGTGGAGGAACCAACAAGGAAAGGCGCGCTGCTGGACCTTGTACTAACAAACAAGGAGGGACTGGTTGAGGATGTAAAGATTGGAGGTGGACTCGGCTGCAGTGACCATGAAATGGTGGAGTTCAGGATCCTGCATGGAGGAAGCAGGGCGATAAGTAGCATCAAAACCTTGGACCTCAGGAGAGCATGCAGGGATGTGAAGAGGAAGGCCAAAGCCCACCTGGAATTGAAGCTGGCAAGGGATGTCAAAAACAACATGAAGGGCTTCCTCAACTACATCAGTAGCAAAAGGAAGGCTAGGGTCAATGTGGGGCCACTGCTGAATGAGGTGGTTGTCCTGGTGATGAAGGATGCAGAGAAGATAGAGTTACTGAACGCTTTCTTTGCTTCAGTCTTCAATGCCAAGGCAGGCCCTCTGGAATCCCAGGCCCCGGAGGTAAGAGAAGAAGCCTACAAAGAGGACGACTTTCCCTTGGTCGAGGTGGACTGCGTGATGGATCACTTAAGCGATCTGGACATCCACAAATCCATGGGCCCCGATGGAATGCACCCACGAGTGCTGAGGGAGCTGGCGGATGTCATTGCTGAGCCACTCTCCATCATCTCTGAGAGGTCCTGGAGGACAGGAGAGGTGCCCGAGGACTGGAGAAAGGCCAATGTCACTCCAATCTTCAAAAAGGGCAAGAAGGAGGACACAGGGAACTACAGGCTGGACAGCCACACCTCCATCCCTGGAAAGGTGATGGAGCAGCTTATCCTGGAGGCCATCATGAAGCAAGTGGAAGAAAAGAAGGTTATCAGGAGTAGTCAACATGGATTCACCAAGGGGAAATCATGCCTGACCAATTTGATAGCTTTCTACGATGGCATGACTGGCTGGGTAGATGAAGGGAGAGCAGTGGATGTTGTCTACCTGGACTTCAGCAAGGCTTTTGACACTGTCTCCCATAACATTCTCCTAGGGAAGCTCAGGAAGTGTGGGCTGGATGAGTGGTCAGTGAGGTGGATTGAGAACTGGCTGAATGGCAGAACTGAGAGGGTTGTCATCAGCGGCGCTGAGTCTAGTTGGAGGGTGGTAACTAGTGGTGTCCCCCAGGCGTCAGTACTGGCCCCAGTCTTGTTTAACTTCATCAACGACCTGGATGAAGAGTTGGAATGTACCCTCAGCAAGTTTGCTGATGACACAAAATTGGGGGGAGTGGTGGATACACCAGCAGGCTGTGCTGCCATTCAGCGTGACCTGGACAGGCTGGAAAGTTGGGCAGAGAGGAATCTGATGAGGTTCAACAAGGGCAAGTGCAGGGTCCTGGACCTGGGGAGGAACAACCCAATGCACCAGTACAGGCTTGGGGCTGACCTGCCGCAGAGCAGCTCTGCGGAGAGAGACCTGGGTGTCCTGGTGGACGACAGGTTGACCATGAGCCAGCAGTGTGCCCTGGCTGCCAAGAAGGCTAGTGGGATCCTGGGGGTGCATTAGGAGGAGTGTGACCAGTAGGTCGAGGGAGGTTCTCCTTCCCCTCTACACTGCCCTAGTGAGGCCCTATCTGGAGTACTGCGTCCAGTTCTGGGCTCCCCAGTTCAAGAAAGATGAGGAGCTACTGGAGAGAGTCCAGTGGAGGGCTACAAGGATGGTGAGGGGACTGGAACATCTCTCCTATGAGGAAAGGCTGAGGGAGCTGGACTTGTTCAGCCTGAAGAAGAGAACGCTGCGAGGGGACCTTATAAATGCTTATAAATATCTGAAAGCTGGTTGCCAGGAGGATGGGGCCAAACTCTTTTCAGTGGTGCCCAGTAACAGGACAAGGGGCAATGGGCACAAAATGAAGCATAGGAAGTTCCACCTGAACACGAGGAAGAAATTCTTCCCTCTGAGGGTGATGGAGCACTGGAACGGGCTGCCCAGGGAGGTTGTGGAGTCTCCTTCTCTGGAGATATTCAAGACCCGCCTGGACAAGGTCCTGTGCAGCCTGCTGTAGGTGACCCCACTTCAGCAGGAGGGTTGGACTAGATGACCCACAGAGGTCCTTTCCAACCCCGAACATTCTGTGATTCTGTGTGATTCTGTGTTAAAGAAGTCCAGACCCAATACTGAGCCCTGGGGAACACTGCTGATGACGGGCCGCCGACTGGATTTAAGTCCATTCACCACAACTCTCTGGGCCCAGCCATTCAGCCAGTTTTTTACCCAGCGAAGTGTACACCCATCCAGACCACGAGCAGCCAGATTCTCCAACAGGATGCTGTGGGGAACAGTGTCAACGTCCTTATTAAATCCAGGTAAACAACATCTACAGCCTTTCTCTCATCCACTAAGCGAGTCACCTGGTCATAGAAGGAGATCAGGTTGCTCAAGCAGGACCTGCCTTTCATGAACCCATACTGGCTGGGCCTGAACACCTCGTTGTCCTTCACGTGCCCGGTCAGTGCAGTTTTTTGATGTAACAAAATCAATTTCAGGCATTAATTTCACAAATATCTTTGATTTTTTTGTTCGTGGAGTTCGGTTACTCTTTTAATACAAGATGATATTATTATTTAACTGTAATTGTCAATGTTGTCTCAGAAGTCTTTCATCAAAACAAAATGAAAAGTATTTATCTTTGCCAGATTATCTTTCAGTAGATTTTTAATGCCGTGTCTGCGTGGGCCTATTCTTTTTTAGCTATATACTGCTGCATATTTTGATGCATTCAATACTTTTTAAACTAAATCTTCAAGAATGGCATAGCAGAAGATAAAATAGTTTTGAGCTTTCAATATTGAACAACAGAACATGCCACCTAATGATTTATTAAATAGTAAAGTCGGGTTTAGTCCTTGTTGATGTGCATGCCGTTAAAGTGGATTAAGAGCTTTGGAGAGAATTACAAGTTAATTAAAAAAAATACACTCATCCTTTTTCTCAAAATACTGTAATGTCGCATCATTTCAGTCAAACATGTTACTTCCTAAGCCTGCTGTTCAAATAATAAGAGTTATTCTTTGTTCTACTTTGAAAACAATTTTTTGTGATGCCTTTCAAAATGGCATTTAACAATGGACATTCTATGAAATCTTTTATTTTTAATAATGCCTTTCTCTTTCATTCAGTCACTACTTGCTGGAGAATCTATAATTTTTGAAAACATCTACCAGCACTTGGTTTTACTTTTTTGCCTCTAGGCTTCACCATTATGAAGCCAAATAACTTAAGGGTCATGATGTATGCGTATAACACTCCACAATTTTTAATCTTCTTTTTAGGTAATTTTAACTGCAGTAGTCAATTTGCATTTCCAGAATTGAAATAATAAAATTAATTATATCGAGACAGTCGATCAGCTTGCTTCTGAAGTGGGATGCAAGTAAGGCTTGGCACTAACTGGCACACAGAGATAGTGTCTGGGTTACGCTGTTCCACCGGACTCTTCATTCCTTCTCTTCAAAAAGTTTGCATGCAAGGAAGCTTTGTGTGGGTCTGTTACAAAATAAATCATTTTATAGTAAGACGTGCTGTAAACATTATTACTGGTGCCCACCCAAATTTCTCTCAGTGCCAGTGGTGCTGGTGTTTCATTACTACTGGCCTAGATGTCTGCCGCAGAGGGTGAGAGTCCTTGGGTTTTTGTAGTGCTGAAGTGCAGTGTCTGAAGGAGATGTACAGAAGCTGCCCTGTTCTCTCCAGTTTCTGCCATTTCTAGCTGTCTCATAGCCTTTACAGCCTGTTTGGTTCTTCTTTTCCATTTAATTTCTGATTACGTTCATCCCCATCTTTTGAACACTTCTTATCTCTATGCCACTTTAGATGTCATTCTAGGTCTACAGTCTTCTTGCCCACCCATCTTTACCTCTCTCAAAATAAACTCTTCAGGTCATTTCAGCAAAACATTGCTAACAACCATTGTATTTTTTATTTGTTGATCTTTAAGAAACTAAAGGCTTTAAGTAAGTAAAAAGAGATAAATTAGAATGCAAATAAATACAGACTGAGTAAATGACAGTTCTTGAGATTAAATATACGGTACTGACCTTGCAAATAAGTATCCTACAAGTTTTTGAGGCATTGCATTGGCATAATTCTAGCTGAATTCCCCTACTTTAAATAGTGAATGATGTAAATCTAACTAACCAGCATCAGGAATTCCTCAGACCTGATGTCAGCAAGGGACTTTCAGTAATTTCGGAGGGTAAATATTTGTAAGCTGAAAAAACATTTTTATTATGTGTATTATTAGGATTAAGCTGAATAGGCCCATTATCCCAAAGCCTTTTTAAAAATGTAATTGCACAGTATTAAGACATAACTGAAGGGAACTTCTGTGAAGTAACAGAAACTCCAAATGCATTCTTGACCAAAGATAAATTTGACTGTGATACCTAAAGCACAACTCCCTTGGACTGTTTTCTGTTACAGGAGAAGAACATCTTTTATTCTTGCACTTTAAAGTACACAGATGGCCTGTGTCAATGCAATCACCTTTCTTGCTTAACAGAGAAGAGAACAGATGATAGAAGTTAAATCAGAAATGTGAATGTGCTAAGTAAGAAAGTGCTATAGAGAGACCTGTTAATTTCTCTCACCTCCAAGTCTGTGGTAGCCTCCATGTACAAAATGGGGAGGCCTGTGGTCTGCAGGATGACAAGGGGTGGTCCCTGGAGAGACTGGAGGCTATCAAAAGGCAAGCTGGAAGGCACTGACTTCAAAGAGACCTTTGTATGTCAAACAGGAAGAAGAGGATAGTCTTCAAAAGCGCAGTGATAGAAATGAAAATGAAAAAAATGGCAACAATACAAAGCACAGGGCCGTATAGTTAAGAACAAGTAGAAAAGCTTCTTCTGCAGTAATGTAGGAATTCACCACTAGGAAAGACCTGACCCAAAAAAAAAAGCTGAGTTATGAAGAGCTGGATGCAATTAGGAGCAATCATGAGACCAGTATGAGCAACAACTGTGTTACAGCTGTGAAATACAGAAATATGTTCCCACGTTGAACAAGGCAAGATGTTTTCATTGGATATAATGTCATCAACAAGTGCTCCCCTGGAGTGTTGTGCTCTACTCTGGCTGTGAATGCTCAAGGAAGAGTTAATTGCAGAGGACCAGATACAGGGAAAGGTTGTTTGCACGATGAAGGGAATAGAGAGGATCTTCTCTGAGATAAATAAAAAGAGCTTGGTTTCTTCTAGTGAGCTGAAGTTAGCAAGTGGACATTATTGCTCTCTATAATTTAACTGGAGGTGGCAGAAAGGAGGGGAGGGGAGGAAATGAAAGAGTGACGTAAATGATGGAGAAGAAACATGATTATTTAAACAGTATTGACAATTTTGGCACAAGACCTAGTCTTGCCCTGAAAATTTTCAGTCACACAGGCAAAATATTATTTTGCTGGAAAAAGGGCCCTTAAGGCAGTAATTCAGTTTTGCAGTAATGTCAGAGTAGATGCCACAGAAGAGCAGGGAAGGATGGGCACCAGGAGACCTCAGGGGAGGTGCTGAGGTCCTGTGGTGGATCAGGGGGAGGTTGGGAAGGTGAAGGAGGGATGACCACTCCTTGTGGGGCTATGGGAGATAGGGCTCAGAAAAGTATTGAGGGAACCTTGGTCAGATAAAGGCCAGTGTCTCTCTAGGGGGCACTGGTTAAGTTGGATGACTGGGAGGGCTAGTCATAGCTTGAGGGGGAACTTTGGATGTCGGTAAGGTGATGGGACACATCAATTTCTGTATGCTGTGGAAGGCTTTGGATGTAGATGGGAAGTTTTTTGCTGTTATCCTCCTGTGCTCTTCACGAGAAAGGAAAACCTTAGCCTACCTCACTACCAAGGTTCAACAGACTGTCCCCTATCTCTTCAGCTGCCTACCTGCTCCCTATCCTGCTGCCAGAATATATTTAAGTGGGAAATGAGAAGAATATGTTTTGCCATCACAGAAAGTAGAGTCTGGAACAAGAACAATGGAGAAAAAATACCTAACAAACATAAAGGTGAAACGTGTTCAATTCATGAAGGTCTCTATGGAACATTTATTGCAGAGCAAGGCAAGACCCAGTGATCGTGGACATCCTTTCTAGTCCTGTATTTCTACGAAAAAGGTACTCGTAAGTTCTGCCTCTGTTGCCTTAAATAAATATTTTATGCGCTAGGAAACAAGGCAATGAAAGCACTGCTAATGTCTATACATATCAGTGGTTTCTACAAAAAAATCGCAAGGCATCGGCAGCCAAAGGGGTGCCCTGGAAATTAAAGCACTTTTATGAGAATATCTGACCTGCTTTGTGACCCTCTCTTCTATCTTGCTTTACTACAAATCTGACTTATAGCATACTGGACCACTTCTCTATAAGTCTAAGCAGGAATAGAGGAGCAAAACAGAATAAAGTGAAGCTACCTTAAGCTAGGTTTTCTGTTCATAGTGTAGCAAATGATTGAGGGGCCAAGCCTTCACCAAATCAATTTTGCTTTTCACCAGATCACTCCAAAATATCACTAAAATTTTATTCCCTTTCAGACAAAGAGATATTGAAAAAAACCCTTTAAATTCAAATCTCTGTAATTGTCATTACACAAAAACTACAGTGCTGAGAACACAGGGTGATTTTGTCCATGAAGGTAAATACTAACAGCATGAAACTGAACCACAACTATCAGTCAAGTCTGACAGCTTTATCTGCATCATTAAAGAAAATGTTTTTTGTCAGAAAGAGGGCTTTGGCTGAGTGGTCATGATTAAAGCTTTTGACATCTATTCTGATGAATAGCTACCCTGAATTTTCAATAGACAGCTCTTTTCTCCTGTCAGACAATTCTTCCAGGAACAACAAATATGCTTTGAGTATATATTGTGGAGGGAGGTCAGCTGTGATGTGAAATAGCAAACTCTGCTAATGCTGGACTTGCCTTCCCTCTGTCATGCCAAAAATAGAATTTTATCATCTGCAACCTTCAGAAAAGTCTTTTAGAAAGAGGCTTTCAGGTTATTTTCACAAGGAGGCCTTCTCCCATTCCCCAGTAAGATCTCCCAGCCCATTTAAAGTACCTACCCAAGTGTCAATTAAAAATCATAAGAACGAAGAGCAAAACTGTGATGGGTGTTGAAGCATTCAGCGCTTCCTAAGGCAGAAAGCTTTCCAAAAGGCAACTGGAGTTGGCAAGAAGTGTAGCCTCCATCCCAAAGCTATTCCTTGCACAGTTAAACAATCTGTTGGACTGTTTTCCAGGCAACATATAAGGTTTCAATTGGAAAGAAAAAATCAAGGCCAATCCATCAAGACCATGAGCAGTCAACAGTGGATTTTGTGGCAGGGAGATGGGCTGGGTGGTTACTGTTCAGTACCCCAACTCACAAACCTTGCACAGATGAGGTCAACAGGGTTGTTTTATTCTGCTTTTTTAAAATGAAGAGGGAGGATAAAGGTCATGCGGAAATCCCAGCTCTTCCTTCTTGTTTATGAATGCAGTCAGTAGATCTGCTTTAAATTGAGGAACCAGTCCTTTCTTTCTGCTGTCAAGGATTAATGTCAGCAGTAATGAGGCCAAGCTTCTCTTTGGAAGAGGAAGTCTCTCCCAGATCAACAGCTGAGATGCGAATCATGAGTACTTTGAACTCCATTGACATTCTTTACCTTTCTTACTTTGAACACTGGAAAAAGCAATATGATTATGTTCTACTCGTCAAGGAACACACATTCACATTCAGGTAGAGAGGTTGTGTGGCCAGTATGGGACTGGTTTTCAAAAGGGTAGACCATCCATAGCACAGATGCAGGTCAATGTGAAACAGTAATGCTCAACGCCTCTGCTGAGCCAAGTTATTTTAAACTGAACATCTCTCTACATGAATGAAGTGTATGAAAACTAATGGTTGGTCTGAAAATGTATATGCTGGTGATTTTCCCATGTACAGATTGAACCTAATAAAGTTTCTGAAATGTCAGAAGTAGTTTAGTCAGTGTAGCATTGTAGCAGTTCTTTCTACCTGTCTTCTTTATTTTCTCTATTTTCTCTCTGTCTCTCATGGGCACAATTTTTAATCATTCCCCATGAGAAAAATATAAACATGAGGGCAGTGCCATGAAGGTATTTTTGTTTTCAAGGTATCTTTGTACATATTAGCAGGGGACATACTGAGTACTTGTTTAAGCGTACAGGTCAGCATAATATGTGCATATACTCACATGACAACTGCTAGCCCTGTACAGGATTTTTTCTGCTAAAGAATAGAGATTAAATTTGTATCACTAAAGGAAAAATTACAGCGTACAACACAAGCAGCTTCCAGCATTCAGGAGTGATACATAAAGATGAGCCTTTGAAAGAGAAAGGCAACCACCTTCTGTTTTCTCACATTGCAAGGAGCACAGCAAGAGGATGGAGGTAGGTGCTCCATTGTCCTGCAAAAATATTTGGATTAAATGGGAACAAGTAAACAAGTCTGGGAGAGCACCTTGTGCTGCTATATGACAGGGCCCGCTGTGGTCTGCGGGTAGCAGTAAGAGCAGAAAGATACCTGTTTGAGTAGCTGCAAGAGTGCTAAAATACAGCCATGAAAATGTCCTTTACCTTTTAGGACAGCAAAGACTATTGTAAAGAGCTTCCTATTACGTGACATCAGCTCTTCTCATAAACCTTGCTCTCCACCTGTGCTCTTTGCTGTGATTGTGAGAAATTAGTGTGGAATGCTACAGGAGTCTCAGCTGCAGGCTAGTACTGTGGACTGATTTTTCATGCATCTGCACTTGAAGTTCAGCCACTGGGATGGCTGTCATTGTGCAGACACAACTTGCAATGCAAGTCATTCAGTGTTGGCCTGGACCGTGCTTACCTGAGAGAATTGAATGGACACGGTTACACCAGTGGCAGATGTGCCTCTGGACGAGAGGTGGGTTATGGACAGGAGTGACCTCCATTTGTGGAGCTGCCAGGTGTCAAAAGAACTGGTTTTGTGCTGGCTAGGACATCTGCAGCATGTAGTTTCTGCACACTGCACATTAATGCCCCATCAGACAGCATTAGCCTCTTTCGTCTTAACAAGTGTAGATATCTGTGGCTGTGATGAAGCAATCATGTGGCAAAGCCTGTGTTGTGTCCCCCCTCCCGCTCAGATCGCCAAAGAACTGTACCCCCATTTCAGCTGGCAGCCTTCCAGGTGCTGGGTGCCCTCCTTTCTGGGGCTATGGCTGCTCTCACATAATTCAGTGTAGGCATCTGTATCTGGCACAGTGTGCTCTGAAGCTCGTTTTACATTAACTTGCACCACGCTCCCTCAATCAGCAGCGCGCAAGACAAAGAAACATATGGGCCTTTATCGTTGTCATTACTGTAATGATGATTACCCAGGGAAAAAGGGAAGATAGTTAAGAGCAAAATCTAAATGACAAGATTCTTATATTAACATGCCATTCTAATCAAGTAATCTGGTTTAAGTAATTACATTATGATTACTCAGAAGGTATTCATTTTAATCCCGAAATCTAAATTTATGTAAGGCCAAAGCCCTGTAGCATCTGTGTTATTACTGCAATGCATATATCATTGTCTGGACTAAATATGGGAAGATTTTTTCTAGAACATTTGCTTTGCAGTGAAAGTAGGTTTCTTTGCCATGTATACACAACTTAAATCAATCCCTTCTTCCAAATTAAGAATTTTCCTTTCTTCTTTTGAGATTTTAGAGACAGGTGTATTTCAATGTCTGTGGTAAATTTCTCTGATTTCTTCTGTGTTAAAAGGAAGACAGGAACAACTTCTATATAAATGTGCAACACTTAATGATACTCAGTATTTTGCCTAGTATACCAATATCTATGTAAATTGTAAAGATTAGCTAAGGAATTTTCCTTTGACGCTTAAATGGAATGTAACATTGCACAACAGCTGAATAAATCTAATTTAGTGTTGCTCTGCTGCTTTTGAAATACCTATTTACTAGCAGTTTGTCATAAATTTCTAATGACAGTCATAGTAAATTTAGACTGTTTTGATCCGTTACTATCTTACCTAATTAGTTTAAGCATATGGTGAAGAACAGAATCCACAGTTAGTAATAGACTCAAAATACAGTTCTGGGTTCACAGCTGCATAATGAATTTCATTTATTGCTGCAAAAATGCATGTATGGTTCATCTGCCTATACTAGTTTATGTTAGAAGGATTGTTTGAAAAGTTGTTTCCCTTTAATTTTGCTCTGCTTCATCTGAAACCTTGTTTTCAAGTATGCCCAGCCAGCTTGATCTGCTGAGAGCTTCAGGGCAGCCCTCATTCCCAGAGAAACACCTTTCAAGACGTGTTTAGTATCATATAAGGTCAGACCATAGGTTTAGGGATCCTGCTACTCTTACATGAACCTTTCCCCCCGCTTGTATGCAGAGGCTGTTTCTCAACCGCTTTCCTTCTGACTGTGATCCCCTGTTGTGGCTGCCTTCACAAATACCTGCATTTATTCACCTCTTTAGTCTCCAGTTCTTTGCTGGTCTCTTTTACTTCTCTCAGACTCTGCTGTTTTTCCCTGTAGCTGTGTATTTACTTCTGTAAAGCCCTTTGGACAAAATTGCATATAAAATGTTAGCCAGAGTAAGACCATATTGCATGAAGTTTGGGCTTACTCAGTGTCCACAGCTGTTAGTAATAGAAAAACTGAAGCATTATCAAGTTGATTGTGATACTGCTTGAATAAAGAGCTGTGATTTCACATAGAGTCTCAATTTTTTTAACAGAAAGCTCTAATGACTTTCTGTGCAATTTCATTATAAAAGCACATGCTTCAGTTTTGTTTGGCAGAAAACAATGGGCACCAACAACCCAGTGACCAGCATTTGGCAAGTACCCTGCCCAGAACACGTATTTGCTGGATAAACAAGCTACATGGAGTTAGGAAACTGCTGATTTGATGGTGCAAAGACTGTGAATATCTTCTCATGTAGAAAGCATGTGGTGCCTTTCTCATAAACCCTACAGGTAGAGTATGTGTCATTCCTTAATGCTGCTATGGGGAAAACTGCAAAATGGAAAAAATACTAATAAGCTTTTCCAGATGGCAGTATAAAAACATTATTGCTTCTGCTACCATGTCTGCTATTTATTATAACTCCTGTTACCCAAGTGTGGCTTAACCCTATCATAAGTTTCCCTCAGTTCAGTTCTGCTGGAAATGCCTAGGACAGAAAAATGGAGGTCTTCTGCTGAAGGTAGCTTACAAGTATACTTGATTATAATAATTTTGTGTTAAAATGCTAGGGGTTTTTGAGGCAGTTTATCTAGTTCTGAGGTTTGCAACTGATTTTTTTTAGTTTGATTCTAATTCCTGTATTTCCTATTCCTCCAGTTTTGACATCAACTATATAGAAGGGAAGGGAAGGGAAGGGAAGGGAAGGGAACGGAAGGGAAGGGAAGGGAAGGGAAGGGAAGGGAAGGGAAGGGAAGGGAAGGGAAGGGAAGGGAAGGGAAGGGAAGGGAAGGGAAGGGAAGGGAGCAAAACATCAAGACATGGAGACACTTTTAAAAGCATGGTTTAGCAAAACTGCTAGGCTCAAGTCTTTTGTTGGTGTGACAACAGATGATGCCATTATGTATGCTGTGAGCCATCAGTGCGTAAATGCTCTGGAGGACAGTTTCTCAATGCTCAGTCAGGGGTAAGTCTGGGACTGTAAAGGAAAAGGCAATTTCCCTGGGAAGTCACACTGAAAACCATTGCAGAAGGACTGATGCCCAGGAGGTGCCCAGTGAGGGGTTCAAGAGGAAGCAGAAGCCCCCTAAGGCAGTCCTTAGGCTTAATCCAGCCTTCAGGAGGAATCATCCCAATCGTCAGAAGCCTACAGCCCCCTGCCAGCTTTCCTGGTAGCCCTTCAGCCCCTCGCATCTTCCCTAGTATGTGGAACTATATTCCCTACATGATCTGCCCTACAGCGTGGCAGGTCCACATGCTGCACATCTGTGTTAAGGGCTGTGAACATGTTACGACTGTAAATAGTGGCCTAACTGTGATAACGATTGCTCAATAACAAGACACTGACCCAGACCAGTATTACCCAGAGAAGGGGCATCAGTTTGCTGGAAACTATATGAATCAAACTAATTGTTGGGGAAAGTCAGTGAAATCCTATAGAGACATTCTGGATTCACACCAAAGTATTAAGGAACTGTTGTGTTTTTTTCTAGAGCCATTTTATCACTGGGAGAAGGGTTTCC
The DNA here is from genome assembly GCF_030867145.1 of Opisthocomus hoazin. NCBI lineage: Eukaryota > Metazoa > Chordata > Aves > Opisthocomiformes > Opisthocomidae > Opisthocomus > Opisthocomus hoazin. The sequence goes on along the minus strand of NC_134414.1, from coordinate 22,690,186 downwards.
TTGACAGGTATTGGAATGGGAACAGCTAAACAAGCTCTAAATGCATGGTAACTGGGTACTGTTGCAGAAGTTGAGCTTAAAATCAGAGCTACCATTTTGCTATGCAAGAGACTTATAAGGTGGGTAGCCTAAGAGATCAGGTATAATTTTCTGTTGTGGACTCTTCTGCTAAGTGGACTCATCATCAAGAACAAAGTGTTGTGAATGCACTAAGGAGTCAAAGACTAGTGCCGGGTAGTTCCCCAGGGGGGATGAAGTTGTTGCTCACACTGCATAGAACGAAGCAAAGCATGCTGGCTGAAGTGAATAGGATCATTGAGGAAGGATTTCTGGCCAGAAAAAAAGGCATTTGCCTGTATGTGATAAAGTCTTGTAATCTCCAAGAACAATGGTTGAAGACTGCAAAAAGAATCCACCTAATTTGGAGTATCCCTGTTGCACACCAGTTGAAACAATATCCTGAGCAAGGTTTGTGTATTTTCTCCCCTCTGGTATCAGTAAATACATACCATTACAAAAACTGCCTGGAATTCTTTTCCCCAGATTTATGAGGCTTTGCTTTTCCCAAGGATGTGCTGATGTATGTATTTGGCATTAATGATTTTGAATTGAGTCATTACGAAGTCTGAGAGCTGGCTCATCTGCATGTTGCTGGCTTGCTTGCTCTTACACATAATGAATTGCTGGGTTGGATTTTGAGAGAATTTCTGGGAGAACGGCTGCTGGGAATTCTAGTCCTTGATCTGTCCCAGACCAGATGAATGCCTGCCATTTCTAACAACACTACTTAGTGGCTTGAAATCTGTGTGCTCCTAGGCCTGTCAGTTACCTCCTGTTGTCTCCTGCTTGCAGCAGTCTTATAATCCCCTGAGACTGCGATCAGATGGTGTAGTAATGGCATGTCTAATACAGAGGGGGTAGATATTGATATCTTGCAATCTATTAATTAAAGAGTTAAGGGAGAAAAGAAAGATAGCTTTTATTTGCTGAGGGAGAAGGAAATTAAACTGTGAACGATGTGTGGCATTTGTGTCCATACACATAAAGGAAGCTGGAAGCAAGTGATGACCCACTGCTGAGCAATCTGAATTAGTCCTACTTCAGCTGTTGCCGTAGAAAGCTTTAAAGAGACATCGTTATGGTTGAAGGTGAAAATGCGCCCCTTCATCCGATTTCTCAGCAAAAATACCTAGGCTACAGAGGGAGCTAAATGAGGCTGGCTGTGTCTGTGAAGTCCAGACAGTTTTCCTACTCACCCCTCAGAGATGCATGTTACAAGCTGCTTTGGGCTGGGACCCTGGCAATGTTGGGTGGACTCTGCCATTTTCTTGGTTTGTTTGCTCAGAAAACTGAGCTCCTGTAAACAGTTTTTTTTTCCCACACTATGCAGATTATTCTTGACTTGTTCTTGTGTGTGAAGCTTAATATAATATTTCAGTCAGCTAAGTAAGAAGGTGCAAGTGCTTTTGCAGATATTAACAATAACGCATTTCAAGGAAAAAAAAAGTAAAACATATAAATAATCATAACCTTCCTTTAAATGGTCAATTTGTGATTGATTATTCTTTCTTAAAATCCTGCATAAGATGCAGTGAAAGTTGCAGCATTGCCAATTTGTTGAGTTAATTTTTCTGTGGCCTTGAATGGTGTAGCAGTTGAGTACTGTGCTGGTTTTGGCTAGGATAGAGTTAATTTTCTTTATAGTACCTAGTATGGGGCTATGTGTCCGATTTGTGCTGAAAATAGAGTTGATAACACACTGATGTTTTAGTTATTGCTGAGCAGTACTTACACAGAATCAAGGCCTTTTCTGCTTCTCACACCTCCCCACCAGTGAGTAGGCTTGTGTGCGCAGCTTTTGCTTTGCCTATTCAACTGTCTTTGTCTCGTCCCATGAGTTTTCTCACTCTTACCCTTCTGATTCTCTCCCTCACCCTGCCAGGGATGGGTGGAAGAAGTGGTATGATGGTGCCTGGAAGAAGTGGTATGATGATGCCTGTGGAACTGGTTGTTGCCGCTAATGGAGGAAGCCAGACTGCCTTGTTCTTATTTTCCCTGCCCTTTCCATGGAGTGGCAGTCAAAACCTTACACTTATGAAGAGGCGGTCCTGGCACATGTATACAGCTCTGAAGATGGCAAAGCCACCAGCAGGAAGAACTTGCCCACAGCCGTGTTCCCAGACAGCCTGGAGTGCTGGCAAAAAAGACATCCGGGCTGATACCGCAGGGAGTCTGATGGACTTGCCGGAGGAGAAGAGAGCCAGGCTTCCTTCATGGTGCAGAATTGCTGTTCACTTGTGTGAATCAGCTAACCCTCTCTTGGAAAAAGCTGTAATACTTAGACAATGTGGGTAACAGTCCCATCCTCTGTGCAAGATTTTGTTATTTGGGAAAATGGAATTATGTATGTCATTGGTTTTTTTTCAGCCATTTAAAAATGCCAGAAGTTCTTCAAACTGTTTAAGCTCCTGCATCTCACTTTCTTGGAAATGACTTTGTATTTCTTAATAAACAAGATGTTGAATTTTTAGGTGTTGGTTATGAGGTCTTACGTGGGATTAAGCGCATCTTATGTTTTCAAAGAAACCCTGAAATCAAAATTTATGATTGAACACCCTAAATCTGTGACAGCTGATTTGTTAATACTCAGTCAAACACTGGAGTTATGTTTAGCTGATATTGTGAAGTGTTCAGCACATGATGCCGCCAACCAGCTCACCCCAGGGGTATTTTCAGAGCTGGGAAGTCCTGATAGTAGCGTCGTGGCAGGCAGGTTGAAGATCTTTCTTGAGTTGAAGATTATGAAATCCTTGCAAGGGGAAGGATTGACATCCAAATAACTCTCTAAGTTTGGCCTTGGATCTAAAAGGCAGCTCTTCTTCTGTGGAAGCAATCTGAGAACATAATAGAAATAAGATCCCAATACATATGGTGACAGAGCCTACGAAAAAAAACTGAAGAGAATATGGAGGAAACATACCACGCTGCCTGTCCAAACTGCTCTGTGTGTGGTACTTCTGTAAATGTCAGTGTATGTGATGATCCGAAATTTCTACTGCTATGAAAGTTTCCTTCCTTCTCTGTGAGAATCAGAACTCGTTCCATCCCTAAGCAGATTAATGACTTTGCAACAACATGCATACCAAGAGCCTCACCTGAGTTCCTGATAGCCTTGCAGAGCACTGGGAGCTGGAATAGGATTTCCAAAGAAGACATGGAGACGTGCTTTAGGACCATTTCAGAGTTACAGATACGTATTACACAGGCCTTTATGGGAAATTTGCTGATCTGCACTCTTCAAAAAATGTTATGGCTAGGGAGAAACTTTCACATAGGAACAGATTATAGAGACAGATGACCAGTTTCTGCATCATTTTGCTATACATAATTTCATTTATCATCAAAGAAGAGGCATTACCTGCAAGACAGAACGCATTTTGGCCCAATATTTGTAGTGTTAGGAAAATACTAAGGGACAAAACAAGAATGACAAATTTGTAAACTAAAGGGCAGCAATGGTTGAACACGTATGCACTACAAAATTGCTGGCTGATGGAAGAGACTGAGCTGTGGTTCATCCTGCCATGTGGTGTGCAGATGTACGAGGCTGTCCCACCACGCTCCCCCCAGTGCTGGGGTGGGAAGCTAAAAAGTCCATGCTTACCTCGTTGCACCTTGTCCTGTTCTGAGAGCGTGGGGGGCTCTCTGGAGATTTTCATGGTCTCTGGCCTTGTCAGCTGTGCTTCATCACCCTGGCAGGCAGGGCCTGGTGGCGGTCCTTGAGTCAACTGCGCTGTTCTAGCTCCTGTGCTGCTAAAACTGGAGACCACGCCTCACGCCTTGCCCAGTATGTTGGTTTTCTTAGACTCATCTGCTTCGCACCTGTATAGCAAAAGTGAAACACGCAAAATACCCATCATGTTGTGTAATGCGGCCCAACTTTTGGAAACAGAAATCATAGCACAAGGTAAAATGGCAGATGGGTGTGCTTAGGGTAAATGCGTACTCACCTGTGCTTAAAATGGATTAAATACGTTTTCTGTCATCAATCACAGCTACCTTGGCTGCTGGAGTAATACAAAATATTGATTCTGTCTAGTTAGGACAGCATATCTGGCTACTTTTCTAGTATTATAAGGTGATCTCCTAATGTGTTAAGTGAAACCAAATGCTAGAGCCCATATCATGGTTAAGGTTCAGTGTCAGCAAACAAAGAACTAGGGCTGAAGCAGACAGGTTGGACATGCCTACAGAAACACACAAGACCAGCAGTTTCTGTGCAGCTTTCTGTGCTTGCACGTCCCTTCTCAGGTCTGGCACAGGGTGAATCTGTGCAGTGTGGAGTTGCTGGTGGCAAAGGGCTGTGCCATGGCTCCTCATGACGCACCAGTGTGATATTAATAGCAGCAAAAGGGACATGAGGTCAAAGATGAGGAGGAAGAAATGCAATAATTCTCTTCCATGCCAGTCTGTCTGGTCCCTTGCAATGAGTGTAAACTAACACATTGCTGTGAACCTGCTGTTAAATTAGCTGGGTTTGCCCTCCATGCCTTCACAAGATATTGGGAAGTTGTTTATGCTGTTTCTGCCAGCGAGTTGATATATTTGTTCTGGTAAAAGCTTTTCTAAAAAGAATTATAATTAGAATACATAAAACACTGATACATGTTAATTGCAAAGGAATGAATTTAAAGACAATGTTATTGTGTTAGAGCCAAGTGCTTTGATTGAACTGGTATACTCAGCTCTTCAAAGAGAGTCACTCTCAGTACGGCTTTGTTTGCAGGAAGGTTGGTGTTCTGCCATGATCTTGGGTACAGGGAGGCTCAGTCACAAGCATAAAAAGATTATCTGTTTCTATAATCTCTTTCTTGTTTAGCTATTGAGGTCGTTGCAGATGGATGGCTGTGCTATGGCCCTCAACAGAAAGAAATGCTTCTGAGACAGGGTAACCAGAAATAGACAAAAGGTGAAAATAATAGAAAATAATAAGTAGTTATGGGGAACGACATGTGATATGACGTTCTACCCAGTTTTCATTTCTCACAGACATTAGATCAGCTAATTTTTTTTCACTTTCCGCCATATCTGTTTCTTGAAGAAGGCAAAACTTTCAGAAGGAGTTTAAATTAAGAGGTTTGGAAGCTTGAAAACTGGAAAACAAGCTGCTTTTACTTGCTTTTGTATGTCCACGTGACTGCCTAGAAAAGCAGCAGCAGCTGGACAGGCAAGGAGACAGTTTGTGAAACACAGAAACAACAAAAGTAAGACTTGCCTTTGGAGGAGTGGAAACCAGCTCCCCCCATGGACTTCAGAGTGGCACACACCAAGCTTGTTTCCTTTTGATATTATTAATGGCATATTCTGTCAATGTGCTCCATGAACTTGTCAAGAATTGACAAGTGATAAAATGTTATTCAGTGGCTTATCAGAGCCAAAACTTATGACACTTAATGCAAAGCAACCCTTGAGATAAATATCTAAGTGGATGTCCATGCTGCTCAGGGAGGACTTGAGCATTTCTTCCTCATCAACTTTGACTTTTCAGAATAAGCTGCCAGCGTGGTGCTTGCTGAGACCTCGCTTAAGCTGTGACAGTAGTGCTCTGCAGAATGATCTCTGCCTCTTCCCAGGTGCTTTATTAGAATTATCTGGGACAAGGAAACTGCCTGAGCACCGGCTGTCACTGCTACTGTCCTGCCGGCCTCGATCAGTGCTGATCTGTACCATGGCAATAGTCTTTGTCTCTATTGCTTTCAACCTTTTCATATGCTTGCTGTGCTGTTTTTTGATTTTCTGACACATGCTATCACTTAGTAATAATAAAGCTGTCAATGGTATCAGCAACGGATCTTTTAATATGGGATTGAGAAGTCTGACAAGAGCAAAGGGGATGCCAGATTTCTAGTGGCAGGTTAATTTATTCAAAGTACTCTGAAAATTATTTCTGTTCCTGTTATGTGCAGATGATGCCCACCAATGCCAGTGTCTGCAAGATGGGATGCAGTCTGCAAAATGATTCAGCATGCACGAATTCTGTTAAGTAAATGATTTAGCTACAAGCCAAGATAATAGCTAAAGGCTGTTTGTTAAATATCCTGAGGCAGCGCCTGTACGAATAAGTTGGGATTACCATTTGTTTGGATAGGCTATGAACCAAAGTTTCAATTTCTGATCCATATTCCTAGGTGGTCTCATCAAATAGATAAGCTGTTTCAGTAGAGTCTGGCCCAGCAGCAGGCTTTCCCAGGAAGACTCATTTCCAAAGGATCCTGGGTGCTGCTTTGCACTGAAGCATACAACACAGGTTGTTTTAAGGAATATTTTTTAGATCTGCTACAAGCATATCTGTTAGTAAGCAATCCCTAGGAAAGAGTTCACTGGAGAGCAAAACTCATATGGAAGAAAAAGGCCTATGGAGTGTGGAAAGAGGGACAGGCCACTTGGGAGGAATACAGGAAAGTTTTCAGAGTATGCAGGGGTGCAACAAGGAAGGCTAAGGTCCACCTGGAATTAAATATGGTGAGGGATGTCAAGGACAACAAGAAGGGCTTCTTCAACTACATCAGCAGCAAACGGAAGACTAGGGGAAAAGTGGGGCCACTGCTGAATGAGGTGGGTGCCCTGGTAACACAGGATACAGAGAAGGCAGAGTTACTGAATGCCTTCTTTGCTTCAGTCTTCACTGCTAAGACTGGCCCTCAGGCATCCCAGTCCCCAGAGAGAAGAGAGAATGCCTGGAGAAAGGAAGACCTTCCCTTAGTTGAGAAGGATTGTGTGAGAGATCATTTAAGCAATCTGGACACCCACAAATCCATGGGCCCCGATGGAATGCACCCACAAGTGCTGAGGCAGCTGGCATATGTCATTGCTGAGCCACTCTCCATCATCTTTGAGAGGTCCTGGAGGATGGGAGAGGTGCCCGAGGACTGGAGAAAAGCCTATGTCACTCCAGTCTTCAGAAAGGGCAAGAAGGAGGACACAGGGAACTACAGGGTGGTTGGCCTCACCTCCGTCCCAGGAAAGGTGATGGAACAGCTCATTCTGGATGTCACCATCAAGCAAGTGGAGTAGTCAACATAGACTCACCAAGGGGAAATCATACTTGACCAATCTGATAGCTTTCTACGATGGCATGACTGGCTGGGTAGATGAAGGGAGAGCAGTGGATGTTGTCTATCTCGACTTCAGCAAGGCTTTTGACACTGTCTCCCATAACATTCTCCTAGGGAAGCTCAGGAAGTGTGGGCTGGATGAGTGGTCAGTGAGGTGGATTGAGAACTGGCTGAATGGCAGAACTGAGAGGGTTGTCATCAGCGGCGCTGAGTCTAGTTGGAGGCTGGTAACTAGTGGTGTCCCCCAGGTGTCAGTACTGGCCTCAGTCTTGTTCAACTTCATCAACGACCTGGATGAAGAGTTGGAATTTACCCTCAGCAAGTTTGCTGATGACACCAAACTGGGAAGAGAGGCCGATACACCAGCAGGCTGTGCTGCCATTCAGCGAGACCTGGACAGGCTGGAGAGTTGGGCAGAGAGGAACCTGATGAAGTTCAACAAGGGCAAGTGTGCAGGGTCCTGCACCTGGGGAGGAACAACCCCATGCATCAGTACAGGCTTGGGGCTGACCTGCTGGAGAGCAGCTCTGCGGAGAGGGACCTGGGAGTGCTGGTGGATGACGGGTTGACCAGTGTGCCCTGGCTGCCAAGAAGGCCAATGGGATCCTGGGGTGCATTAGGAGGAGTGTGGCCACCAGGTCGAGGGAGGTTCTCCTTCCCCTTTACACTGCCCTAGTGAGGCCCCATCTGGAGTACTCTGTCCAGTTCTGGGCTCCCCAGTTCAAGAAAGATGAAGAGCTACTGGAGAGAGTCCAGCGGAGGGCTATGAAGATGATGAGGGGACTGGAGCATCTCTCCTGCAAGGAAAGGCTGAGGGAGCTGGGCTTGTTTAGCCTGAAGAAGAGAAGGCTGAGAGAGGACCTTACAAATGCTTATAAATATCTCAAGGCTGGGTGTCAGGAGGACGGGGCCAGACTCTTTTCAGTGGTGTCCAGTGACAGGACAAGGGGCAACGGGCACAAACTGAAGCTTAGGAAGTTCTGTCTGAAGACGAGGAAAAACTTTTTTGCTTTGAGGGTGACAGAGCACTGGAACAGGCTGCCCAGAGGGGTTGTGAATTCTCCTTCTTTGGAAATATTCAAGACCTGCCTGGATGTGGTCCTGTGCAACCTGTTCTAGGTGACCCAGCTTTAGCAGGGTGGTTGGACTGGATGATCTCCAGAGGTTCTCTCCAATCCTAGGCATTCTGTGATTCTGTGAGGTAATATGTATTATATTGCATATTATCATAATTATTATATTACTATAATTATATTATTATAATTATTATATTGCTTCAGCACATTAGAATTATAGCTGTTAAACTATATTATAAGCTGTTAAGTCATCAGCAATTGTAAGTCTCTCCTTTGTGTTCAGCAAACACATAAAGCACCAAGTTTACAGAGAGAAGAGTTGATCACTTTCTGAAAGGAAGGCAACTTTAAGAGGTCTTAAAAGTCGTTATCTCCAAATGAGGCATTCAAATCCACTAGTCACTTAAAATATCTAGAAAAGAATGCTTATGAGATGCTACACAATTGGAAACCATTTTATATAACTTTAAAAGATTAACAGGAAGTTTTTCCTGAGACTGGATTGCAATCATTAGAAATATAAAGTAGTTATCTATAATTTGCGGAAGAAGACCCAAGTAGCCCTCACTGATATTTCTTTGTCACCAAGGAGGGCAAATGCAGTCGGCAGCAGTGGCAGTAGCTTTCAACTGATGTGAAAGGCAAAACATAGATTACATTTTAAAATGTAGAACATTTTGTTTATTTCTGTAAATTTTTTTTGAGCAAAGAGGTTATAAGAGTGCAATAATAATATGGAAAATGAGGCCATCCGCAAGCAAATTAAATTGTATGAGATTAAAAAAAATGTTAGTAATCTTTATGCTTCGATGCATAGGCCAGTCACAGGGTATGGGAAGACCGAGTATTTCATCATTCCATTTCTTCTGGCATCAGGTAATTAATTAAATTGGATGATTTGTTCCACTGTGTCAATCTCTATGTTCATGTGGCAGATAAAGACTGTGCATAGCAAATCATGCATTTAAAAATCAACTTGATAATTTAAAATGAATTATTTTCACCTGTTAGTCCTTTCTACCCAAATGTGACTCTGAATATCGTCTGGAACAATGTTGCGCACTCCCCAGGATTTTCTCCATGACCCAGCCCTTCCAAGATATATTTCTGTGTCTTGGCTAAGGTCAGCTGTAAGATGCGCAGTGTCTCAGGAGCGCAGCTGGAGATCAGGCATTGCAGCAGCAGCACTGGGGAATCTGGCTTCTGCTCTGTTCATCCTGACATTTCTTTATGCTATATCTTAACAAGGCAGAATGACTGCTTATTTCTAATTCCTCGTAGTGCCTTTTGACATTCAGAGGACCGCGGCTAGAGGATGGAGCAGCATGGCTCAGGCTGTGCTGTCTGACCCTGTACTTTTCTCAGTATGCTTTTCCTGTCTACCCACCACATGCTACACGGGTCCTAACTCTTACCCTACCAAATCCCAGTTGACATCTTTTTGCATGCCTGCCGGCAGGGACGTGGTTATTTTTGTTCTGTTTACAGCAGTGAAAAATTGTGCCTTTGATTACATTGTTTTTTGAGGCTATTCACAATTAATTTCTATTTTTACTTCAGGTATTCCTTGGTCTGAAACCTGAGTTAAATCATTAGTATGAGGAGAAGATGCAGATCCGTGCCCTGGTATCCTCTTCTACCAGAGGAAATGCTCCAGCTGGTAATGCACCTTCTTCCGGACGCCTGGCATCAGTTTACTTCTCTGACCATATTAATTCAGTTTTAGAGAACCAGAATTGCTCCCAGTCTGGCAAACCATTGATTTAATAAATCCTGTAACTTCTGACTGGTCACTACATGGTATTGGAAGCTGACAGCTTCTTCTCTGCACTCTTGCTGCTTCTGGTGTCAAAACCTCATTACGTGCAATGCATGGAACCATACCAATGTTTTTTGCCATGAAAGAGAGACAGTTACGGAGGAGTTAAAAAAACCCTTCAAACCACCAGATGCTCAGGTTTTCAAAGGTGATTTACAAATACACAATCTATACCTATAACCTATAGACCTTTCTTCCTGAAAGGTGTATAAGGGTCTAGGACCTCTAAAGGTCTAGGACTTTGACATTTGACTGATACTTCTGAAAACTGTGTGCATCACGACCATAAGGGAACGTGACCTGACAGGTCTCTTGCTATTAGCAATATGTTTTGCTTTGTGTTTAGCCATATTTTTGTTTTAAGAACTGATAGATGATAGTGCCTGAAGAACAGGTCCTCTGAACAAATGTGAAGACGACCACTGAAGTACCATAGTCAAATAATCATGGAAAGCAATAATATTGTCAGTTAAGTAAGGTGTTAAAGGGTTTTAATTGGTAGATATTGCAAACTGAACATTAGTACTGTGCTGTTCAAAGCACACATATTAAAATCTACTAAATTCAGTGATAATTCCCAACACCATAGCATGACGGACAGGAATTGATCATGAAGTTGTGGTGCCACATATAGGTTCTCCTGATGATTTCCAGAGACTAGGACAAGACATGTCTTCTCTTTCAGAAGAGATGGAGAGTAGCAGACAGAGGTGGGCCTGCCGGGAACTGATATTTAATTTGTTTCTCCAAGATCAGACTTCCATGCCATATATGAGCAAAATGCTATTAAAAAAAAGTAATCTATAATTACAGTAAGTTATTAAACTTCAATGAAAAATAATGCTTTATTTAAATGCTCCTACGAAGTTTATACTACATTCATTCAAAGTAATTTTGCTATCATCTCCTTGATCTGGGAAAAGATCTCTCTGAAATTGCAGGATAGTTAATCTGAAATAGAAGCAATCAAACATTCCCTTTAATTCCCTTTAATTGCTTTAAATGAGAATTGCTTTAAATGAGAAGTGAAGACCATTCCTCCTCTTCCTTCTTCTTTTAATCAGTCATTTTAATGACTTTTGTACACTGTTTTCCAGCTGATACAAGCCTGCAAACTCAGTTGGTAATTATATTAATTGCTGGCAGTCATTATGAGGAGAATACACCTCTGTATTGCACACATACTGGAGAGCAGCTCTGCGGAGAGGGACCGGGGTGTCCTGGTGGACAACAGGTTAACCATGAGCCAGCAGTGTGCCCTGGCTGCCAAGAAGGCCAATGGCACTCTGGGGTGCATTAGGAGGAGTGTGGCCACCAGGTCGAGGGAGGTTCTCCTTCCCTTTTACACTGCCCTGGTGAGGCCTCATCTGGAGTACTCTGTCCAGTTCTGGGCTCCCCAATTCAAGAAAGATGAAGAGCTACTGGAGAGAGTCCAGCGGAGGGCTACAAGGATGGTGAGGGGACTGGAGCATCTCTCCTACGAGGAAAGGCTGAGGGAGGGAGCTGGGCTTGTTCAGCCTGAAGAAGAGAAGGCTGAGAGGGGACCTTATAAATGCCTACAAGTATCTGAAGGGTGGGTGTCAGGAGGATGGGGCCAGACTCTTTTCAGTGGTGTCCAGTGACAGGACAAGGGGCAATGGGCACAAACTGAAGCAGAGGAAGTTCCGTCTGAATGTGAGGAAGAATTTCTTCCCTCTGAGGGTGATGGAGCACTGGAACAGGTTGCCCAGGGAGGTTGCGGATTCTCCTTCTGTGGAGATATTCAAGACCCGCCTGGACAGGGTCCTGTGCAGCCTGCTGTAGGTGACCCTACTTCAGCAGAGGGGTGGGACTAGATGACCCACAGAGGTCCCTTCCAACCCCTACCATTCTGATTCTGATTCTGATTCTGATTCTGATTCTGATTCTGATTCTGATTCTGATTCTGATTCTGTGTTGGGTTCATCTCTGCAATAACCTAGCCATCTGAAAGGTATGATCAGGTTTAAGCTAGTCATCAAGGCTTTCTCATTCTCTTCTGGAGAGAGGTGGGCACCTCCAAGGAGTGAAGCATCCCATTGTAAGACAGGTCTTTGGTTTTACTTGGTCTCATTTTTTTTTAATTTTCCAGAAAATGTAATGGTACTTCAGCAGATGTATCAGGTGGGTTGAGTCAGGAGAGCTCCTGCTTCAATATGCAGGAGGCTGTGGTTAGGATCATGGACTCTGTTTTCCTGGGATCCTAAATCAGAGTCAGCCTTTGGAGCAAGACAGATGAACTGTTAGGAATGTAAACAGATTTCTAGCTGATTTCCACTGGAACAGAACTGAAATTCAGCCATCTTTGGGGATAGTTTCATTTCAATAGACTGACAAATCTGAAGAAAACTGTTCCGTTGGGATTTTTTTATGTGTAGTTTTAAAGACATGAATTGTTTGGAATTCGGGAGATTTGGATTCAGTTTCCAGCTTTGTGGCTGTGAGACTGGATGAGTAACATCACCTCCGTGCTTTGTTGATCCTTCTGTTCTTTATCTGTTTTCTCATGTCTTTGGTGATTTTGTCCACTGTGCTTGCATGAGGTACCATCACAGTAAAAACAGTAATATCACCAATTTATTAAGCCAGTCTGCTGCTACATTGTATCATTTGTAATGCAGGCTGATATATACTTCTCTGTTTCACATTCAATCAAGTATCCATTTAAAATAAACTTCAGTGTAATTCAATACATTATTCATCACTAAAGAAAAGCTATCCTTTTT